>NC_050203.1:23956250-24280000 GCF_013141755.1 Anopheles stephensi
ATCCGCACCGGGGTACCGAGCACCAGGCGTCTCCATCGGAACAGAGACGAAACTGTCTGCCGGGGAGGCCGGGAGCTAGATGCCGAAAAACGAAAAACTGCTGAGTAATCCTATTTTCCAGCCCGAAGTATTTCGGTGCATTCGGTCAGTGGAGCATACGGAACGGGCACAGCTGCCGGTCGGCTGCGAGGTATGGGATTAATGAAACCTACCAGGCGTCTCCATCGTCCGATTGAATGTGGAAGGATAGACACGGAGAGAGCGTTGGGCGCGAAAGCCAATTCGTTAGCATTGTTGACAAATTTTTGCATCTGACAGCAGTGCAACATGAGGTTTGGGGGATTATTCTTGCTTTTCCTTTTGTGTTGCATTTTCATAGGCGGGCGAGTAGCAGAAAAAAGGCAGGGCCTAAGTTGGGTTTGCGTTTAATCGATGTACGGTGCGATAAAAAGTTCTAGTATTAAAATGTTATTAGAAGTTGTATGTTGTAGAAAGGTGAAGTTCACTGAAAAAATCACTAATTTCTAAATGATATGCCTTCCTTTCCAATAAAATCAAGAAAACGAGTAGCATAAAGGGCGAAGCTGAAGCATGTTCCCACCAACCAGCATGAATAGAGTCTTGAAACGAAGGTACAATAACAAATTCCTGCTTCCACTACAATCAATATTCCACGAAAAACACCTTCAGATCGCGGTCGTGAGTAGCCTTATCGTCCGCCGCTTCCGACACCGCTGAAACGTGTACGTGCATAATAATCTTCAATTCCTGGTTTTGTGCTTCAGTCTTCACTCACCGGCAGTCCACCGGACCGGGTAATGAAAAATCCATTACAGCGAACGAAGTTACCCGGTCGCCGGTTGGTGGTGCCCGCGAGCTGAAGCTCTTGAATTTACATCCTCGAAAAGGTCATTTGAGTTGTGTCCTCCAACCCGTCCCGAAAACCCGCGGGTGGGTGGCCTTCAAGCACTTCGGGCAGCAGAGGTTGCAGAGCAATCGCGTGCACCGTGTTGCGATAAGTTGACCGTCAGTCGTGGGTCGACGTTCAACCCTTGGTATCGCGGCGCGATACCTTCTGGCTTTATTCCGGGAAGTGATTGAAATCGGAACAAAAATTGTTGCATCACGCCAGCCACCACCAACGGCACCGGATGGGCCCAGGGAAAGTTCGCTTCCGTATCTTCGCTTGAACATTTAAATTGCAGTTCGCGAAGAAACGATAACACACCGAAACCTTCGTTCCGGGAAGAAGTTCTCACCGACGGTTGCATCAACCTGTCTTTCTCGCGTGTTTTTCTTTTAGCTGCTACTCCGATAAGATTCACTCGCAAAGGGTCATTTTTATCGTCTGCCAAAAATGCTCCAAACAATCAAGTCAAGTTGGCCAAGTGAGGGCCCGAACAAGAAAGAAAGAGCGCACAAGAAGAAAAAAAAAACCTCCCACACTACTACAACACGGATAGGTAGCACTTCAGAAAGTCACTCTTACCGAACTTTTGGCCCAGGCTCTTTGTCAAATGTTCTGGCCGGTATCCTTCTCTGCTGCCCGGTCACCACTTCACACGGGAAATCTTTCTGCCCGTTCTGGGGTTCACCCCGAGCACGTACCGGTGTAACCGAGTGGCTGTGTGTATGTATATGCCACACACCAACGCACACACCCGAAAGCCCCATCCATCCGGGCCCGGAATTCACTGAACGCGACAAGAAAGGAGAACAAAAAGATAGCCCAAGGTTTGGCTAACGGGAAAAGTTTCCTGTTTTGGAAATCAAATAATTAGAACCATTTGCATAATGTGCCCCAATGGGGTAGCGCGGGTCTAGTGGTCGGGGAAAGCGGCCCATGCTGATGGAGTGACGCTTCAAATACCGTCACCAAATCTACAGCTCTGTATGGGGAGGGGGGAGGGGGGGTTGGTCGAGTAGGGGGAGATGGGTTTTCGACATCGATCGGATCGCAGCTTGTGTTGCTTTCGGCTCTTGTCCGTCGAGTGGTTGATAGGTTGCTTTACGGGTTTCGGTTTCTTTCTTCCGATATCACGGATCTCAAGTGGGTCCCTTGCTGGGGCTATATCTTGATATGGCGAAAGGATATGCTCGCTAGCTTATTTGGGGATTTAGAAGGAAATACAGCTCAGATCGATGATGAACCGGGGTTTTTAATACAATTTGACCATATTTATTTTGTTTTGGTTTCGAACTCATGCTAGTAATATCTTAATTTACATTGTTTTCTTTGAAATATTCACGATTTAACAAACAACATTTTGTTTCTGTATTAATCAATAATAGCTTATATGAAGAATAATTCGCATGGTGTGTTGAGTGTAAAATCTTTGAGCCAAATTTTGAAATAATTGTAATAAGTGTTGGATTGGTCCCTGGGAATAGGGACACACAGATCTAGGTTACTTCAGAAGTGAAGCGAATTCGGTTTCGTTCCGTAGACGATCTCTTGTCTCCAATAATCCGTGCTAAATCGTAAGAATCCTTTTTAAGACGGGTACGAAACAACAGCTTTCCTGAGTGGTCTTATGTGCCCTAGTTTGAGACCACGGCCAATTGTACAAATTAGCGATCAGAAACGATTTTTAGATTTTCAAAAGTCAGGTTCTACTCTTATTCCTATGTGTGTGTTTTGATTGTGCCTGGTCTAAGTTTCGAGTAACCTGTCTAAGTAGAATTTATTTGGAGGATTAAGCTCTTAAACTTGGAAGATATCATCCAACAGTAAATAAAAGAACACTTTGCTTAGTTCTCAGAGTTACTTTTCTTTATTATTTGAAAAGCTCTGCTAAAAATTGAGGTCATGAAGGAGGTTTACTTATTAACTCCAGCATTATACTTTAACCTCACACGCGCACACAAAAACGCCAACATTCTAACGACAGTGCAACAGTCGGTTTACTTACCAACATCTCCAGCGGTGGTTGCAGCTGTAAGATTTCAGTTCCGCTTGAACAAAAGACTCTTTTGCATTTTGCACGTCCAAACAGACCCATTCCTTCCCCGTTTATCCCACTCGTGTACCTCTTCCAGCCACACCAGAAGATGACGTTTACAGCCAAAAAGGACATTTAGATATATCCGACCGGAATGGTTGTCTCGGGAACGGACGGTTGTTATGCCATTCTTCCCACTGCTGCATCCGGGTTCAGGCTGATCAGCCCAGCTAACGTTTGTTGGCAAGTTGGTTTTTCTTCTTTTTTTTTATAGATCTACCCCTTTTTTTTCTCTCGCTCCCCGTACACTCGTTTACGCTTTAATCTGCTTAACTCGGCTCAAGCTTTTCCACCACCTTCAGCGTGATGCGTCATAACTGTCACGTGTTTCGTGTTTTGCAAAGCGACACGGATTGTACGGGACATACTGTCACGGCTTTGCCTGTTTGCTTTTTTGTTCTTGGTTTTCCTTTTTGTTCTCTTTCTATGCATACCGTGGGAATGCTGTTGGCTTTGCTTGTTGGTTTTGCTCAAGTAACCAGCAGGAAAAAAAGAACCTGCCCCCTATTTCCATACGATTCGGCATTTTCTAGTGGGTGGTTTATGTCGAGCAGCTTGTTGTGTGCCCTTTTTTATCACAAACGGGGCTAAACTTTTCTGCGGAAGGAGCGCGGAAGAACGCGTTCCGTGAAGTAAAGGGTTTTGTTGATGGTTTGATTTATTTGAAGATTCCGGGAAGATGCGTACAGCGCTTTGCATACATTCTGGCGCAGATGTTTTCAAATAGACGGTTGTGATAAAAAAGGATTGTAGCGGAATCGTATTAGCGGAAAGTGAATAGTGAGCAGAATAGAGAAAAAGTAACTCAGCCTTACCTTATTTTGCTTAACTTTAAATGAAATTATACTCATTCGTGGTACTCGTATCTGACGGACGCGATACTGTCAATGCGTCCTTCACGAACGGTACAGAATTAGCAACCCCTTTGGGGATGTCAAAGCCTTTGCGTTCTTATCATTCGGCTTCCATTCGGTGCCCGGTCACTCTCGGGATCCCACTGTCAAATCCCACTTTGCGTGACGGTAACGACACGCGTGTGTGTGGTTCTCCGCCAAGGGTCATAAAATACGGCCCGAGAGTCACCGGGAGAGCAACAAAAAATCGGCAAACTACCACCAGCAAAACCAACAATTTATGGTACAATTTTAAACCTGACTCGTGCGTGTGCGTGTGCGTGTGTGTGTTTGTAAAAGCAGCTGGTGTATCAGCGTGAAACCAACCCAACCAACCCCAAATCGAGGAAGGACTGTTGCACCATCAGAACCCACGACAAAACGCGCGTTGACAAAAGAAGTTGCAGAAGATTAATGCTGGAAATATTTTATCATTTCATTTCAGCCATTTTCGTAGTGGTGGTGGTGCTGATGGTACAGTACAGTAGACAAAAGGCACATGCTCCCCATTTTATGTGCTTCGGTGCGATGCGAGGCAGTGGATTTGTTCTTGGTGATGAATAATTTTTACGCCATCGCTGTCGACGCGATCGCGGTGGAAAGTCGGGAAACGAGTGGGACGCGTGGGGAGTGAGATTTTTAAACGAAATTTTCCGGATTTTTTTGGTAGGAAATTCGTCCCAGTTTCCTCTATATGATCCTACCCAAAGAACCATATGTAAATGTATGTGTTTTGAGGGCGCAGTGCTGTCTCCCTGCGGTAGCAACGAAAGCGTGTAACAATATAATTTAGGAACAACCGATGGTGTACCGCTGTTGGATAGCTGCCGAACCATAACCGAAATAAAAGCGGATGATTCATGTTCCCTTCAGTATGGCGCACACCAAACTAGCGAATGTATTCCACTGGCTGGCTGGGCGGAAAAAGGATAATCGAAAGCTAACCGGAGAAAATTATTTATTATACCAAAAACCCGATTTTATCGATGCATGTTGAGCCACAATGGTGGCTAGATAAATGGGATGCAAGCGTTCGATAATGAGTGGATAGAGTGCAGCGCTTTTTCCCCCCTAAAATTCTCTTTCTCTCTCTCTCTCGCACACACATACACGTGTTGCTAAAGCTTCTGAAATTCTAAACCCTCCAAAGCTCCCCGGTCTAATCCCTTAAAAGCGAGCAAAGTACGCACCACCTAATCCCCATAATTACTGCAAAACAATTCACCGCACGAGCCGGACTGCTGATTCGATTTCGATATGGAAGCTTAAGCTATAAATTGCGCTTTTCATGTGCAATCTGCATCTATCCGGGGTGGAAGAAGCTGGGACAGTGGATGCTGTTTCCAAGTAAAATGGGTTTATCTTGTTGCTCGCCACAAGCGACCAGCCCTTTCTCACCGTTACATGCTCTTTCCGTGACGGTGTACAATGAACTCATACTCACCACGAATGTGGATGTTGGAAAGGTGCTTGCCAGGTATCACATTTTCCAGGTCAGTAGGTTCCAGGCTGGTGTGCACCTACCTGTTCGCATACGGTTAACACGTGGCCTACTTTTTTGTTGTTGTTGAAAATCTTGTGAACCAAAGGAACCCGTCGCTAAGGCGTGGAGGATAATGGACGGTGTGCTCTAATGTGAAATAAATTGCCGGTACGAGGATTTCCACTGAGCGCATATTTACTACTAGCTTCTGAAGTGCTTTTAGTTTTTCCTGTTGCCTTTTTTGATTCCAGTTCTATCAAACCCGTTTTTGGTAATATTTCAAGCTGGCTTTACGCAACAGGTAATCAATCATGTTACTACGCACGTAATTGAGTCGAGTCGTTTTGAAACAACGCCTACTGGAGCAAGAGAGCAAGCTATCATTAGCCAAGGGTGCCTATGGGCATCATTACTTTTCCCTCAAAAGCAAAAGCTCAAACGATCAGCATATTTGCTTCTTCGGCGGAAGCAATCATTTTCCAACAATAAATTGTGGGAATGGGCTTTTTTGAAACAAAAAGTTTGGGGCTAATCATATTCCACTCTCGATAACGACATGACAGTGAGGCAGTTTTTTAACGAGATCGGTCACGATCGATCGATTAAGGTGAATCCATGGTTTTTGCTGCCCTGTAGTCGACAAGAAAGCAGCGGAAATACCTAGAATCGTTCTACATTTATTAAAATAAACAAACAACGGAACGCAATCCGAATCGATAATAATGCCGGTTTGCGCTTTTCTGTGTGTGTGTGTCGAACTTTCCGTTTTGTTTTTCTTTCGCTCCACAATTTCTTGATTCCACTCAGATGCTTATCGAATGTGTACTCCGTACAAGCGCGCACACGATTTCCACGATCGTTCCCCACCGGCGCGGGCTAGCAACCGAGCAACTCAATTTATTTTATTTTCATGGCTGGTGGTTTCCAACCCAACCATTGGCCGGAAGTCGTCCGATCGTCGGGCTACGTGACGCTACGAAACTTCTTGATGCACCGCACACTCCCGATGCTCATTCCAACGCAACGGGTCCGCTAAGACGACCGTTCAGAGGGAACATGGTGGGGCTGGGAACGCGCTGGGAACAAAATGGATGTCAATATTTGCATGGCCCTCCTCTTCATATCGATGTTTGTTTTTAGTTTGCTTCTTTGGGTTGTTGTTTTTTTTCTGTCTCTCTTCACTTCACTACACAAAAACCGTCCAGACACCAGTACCTGCTCCTCCGGATCTGATCTTATCCGCCAAAAAAAAAAGAGCTTCCAACCATTTTCCATCGGTTTTGATGTTACATCGGGCGATGTGTACGTGTGTGTGTGTTTATTCATTCCGGCAGCTTGGCTCGGATGTCGCTGATGTGATGTGATGTAATTTCCGGATAAGGGAACTTTCCAATTATCGAAAAGTTATTCCCAAAACCGACAGCCGCATACAACTTTGCGAGAGTATGTTTTAGAGGGTTTGGGACAAAATGAATCGAGCAATGAATGCTAATTTTATGTTCGAGTGGTGGTGCCCTTTTCTGAGCGGGGATGGGGTAAGAGACCATGTACGGAAACACCCCCAGCGTTACGGGTTTTGTGAAATGGAATTCGGTTTCAAAGTCAAATTGGAGGGTAATAATAATCAAAGCAATTATTTTAAACTAAATTATCGCACAGTTCCAAAGAAGCGTGGCAAAGAAATAATTAAATAAATTGATTGCGTTTTGTGCCTAATTTTTAAAGGATATTTTATATCGATGAGCAAATTAGCAATAATTTACCTGTCAAAGTTTCATTGAAACGTGCCTGCAATTATTACTTAAATGCACTAGACAGGTTTTAAGCTACAATTATTGTAGCATTTAAATAAATGCTCATGGCATCAACCAACTACAGCTTTTTATAAAAATAATTAAAATTATTCTAATGGCCTGTAATCAAAGCAGTGTTAAGGTTAATTCAATTTAGCTATTTATTATTTGATACAGGGTTCAGAAACAATTTAAGCTGATAACTCCGTTAAATATTAAGTGGACAAATTCACAGAAAGAATGGGTTCTCTTCCTGTAAGTTGTCCTTTTACTTTTGAGCAGAGTGCAAAAAGAGCTCCACCATTGCTAGAGTATCTAGGACTCCCTACAAAGACAGTTTGAAGTTGGTCGGCATGTATTTGGTAGTTTTTGAGACCATATTGCTTTGGTTATTTGCTAAAAACTTAAGACACTTAATAACCTACAAAACTATTGAAAGGAGGCGAAGCTATGAGCCAAACACAACAAGCTTTCAGTCCTATGTATGTAGAGACGGTCCAGAAGGGATTCAAATCCCGGTCTTGATATATTTAAACTTCACGATCAATTTATTCACACACTGACTACAGTGATAAATTTACATGGAGTAAATGATAAAGGTTCAGCTTTTTGAGAACAAAAGCTTCAAACAGCATTTAAATTGAGAATGAGTTCTTTAAATTACTTCCCTAAAATTCCCTCTAATTGGCTTTGATAACAATACCATTCCCACAGATACAAGCTTTTCACTCTAGCAAATCTCGGTGGATAGCCCCTAATTGGAAACATCCTTTTTACAACGAACCTGATGAAATAGAGTACAGTTCGTAAAATGACAACCAGTTCAGCCATTTACTGCCTTCGGGGTGAATTTTGGCTCATCAAAATCAAATGTTTCTTTGCCGTGGTTGAAACAGATCAGCCACATTCCAGAGTCTTTTGAGTCCGTGTTTGGTTATCACGAAAATGAACAACAAAAATAAGCAAGCTCTCTCTCACACACACTCCCTGGGGACAACAAACATAGCTAAAGAATCGACTGGTTCTTTCGGTCACCGGAACCTCCGCAAACTCACCCGGAAACTGAACCAGATTAATATCCTCCCGCAAAACGTCAAAACCACTCACAGAACGTTGTCGTTTGGTTGCTCCAGGGCAGGTGCTTTAATTTTGTCGGGTACCCCGGTTTTTCCCACCTCCCCTTCCCATTTCTTAACCCCTCTCTTCTTTAAGGTTTGAAGGAAAAAGTTAAAGGATAACGAGTCCAACACAAAACAACCAGTCAGCCAACCAATATGAACCAGGCAAAATGGTGAACGATTAACTTTCGCAGCACAATAATTTTCCCAATACCGCCGTGCTTTTCCCGCATCCCGCTCGATGCTTGTTGTTATCGTGTGGCGCCCGTTCGAAGCCCCGACCACACACGTTACTTGAGACGCACCGGGGTTCGGTCTGCTCCTCTACTCGCGATTTCTCACTGCCGATTTCCGGTTCCCGGTCCATCCGCTCTTTGTGTGCACTAAACCCCCCGGTTCTAGGAAGCCCCGGACCGTCGAAAAGTTTTTGGCGGGAAATACGGAAACTTTGCACATATTTCGCTGTGCCGACAGTATCGTAAATAATTTATAACCTGCCCTTCAATACACACTTGCACACACACACAAACCTCCGAACCCCCCACCGGGTGGTAGAGGTTTTCTTTCGGCCACATTTCGCTAGTGGCCCCCCTGCAGGGTGAAGTGCAAGGGAAATTCATTGGTAAAGCAAAAAAAAACACACACACAATGGGAACGTCAAAACAAGGATCCGAATCGAGCCCAGGAATCGACGTTACTACTGTTGCTTCGTCCTTCGACAGTAACGTAACGGTCGTGATGAGGGTGTGTGTGTGTGTGTCAGGCTTAGAAGATAGGATAGGGAACATATTTTATTTCCCATCCCATCCGATTGCCCCCAAAATTTCCCGAACTGTTTCAGAATTCTAGAGGTAGTGGAAATGACCCTCCGAAAAACATACAAACACACAAAACAAAGGTAACAAAATTCATCGCTTCCTCCACGAATTGGGGGATTTGATAGTTGTGGCAGCGGTCGAGCGAGCGAGAAAGAGAGAGAGCACGATATTAAAGGCAATTGAAATTTAATCTTCAAATTTCCCTCCTTAACAAACACCCCTAGGGAGGGTCTCTTTAATTTTCCGCCCGCGTTTGGCTTTGCCTCTTTAAGACTGCTCTACCACGAAGCTGTCGCTTCGTTTTCCCCCCTGCAGCTTACGAAACGAAATCATGATCACGTTTCGACACCAGTTCCGGGAACAAAGAGCGGGCTACCAATAAAAACGGAAAGTGAAAAAAGAACTATTCCGAACCCCCGGAAACGATCCTGCTATCGATGATCGTAAAAATGGAGAACGAATGGGAGGTTTTGTGTTGTACGGTGGGTTCCATTATTTCGATTCCTACCGTCGATTCTCCAAAATGTTGGTGGCGAAAGGTTTGACTGCATGTTTTGTTAGCCTGTTTCTGGCCCACTTTTGCACCAGTCGATTGATATTTACCGTGATGTAACAACGGAAAACAAACAGCCCCCGTCGGCGAGAACGATTGGAAAATGTGCGCTGGTTGAATGCCTACGGAGAGAGGTTGTGGGGAGCAGCAAACGGAACAGCATTGGGGTAGTAAATACTATGCTTGAGAAAAGTTTTCTCGTCCAGAAAAAACAGATGGAATGGGGATGAAAACCCAAATACAAAACAAAAAAAATCAATCGCCACGTTCAAAACACACTCTCGACAGCGAATATTTTCTCACCGTAGTTCGCTTGCCGATGCTTGTTTTGTTCAGCGCGTCGATGCGCGTTTTCATGCGGGTTCGAAGCTGATCGCTTTTCACAGTTCCAAAAAGCAATCTTTCCCACTCCCCACCGTACGATCCTGCACTGTGGGTCAGCCGCCGATGAGTCTCACCCTAAACTAACAGTTTTGTTGTTCGGTTTTTGTAGGCTACCGGGGATCGGATTGTTTTTCTTTCCACCGCATACTTTCAAAACAATGTGCGTTTGGTGAGACTGATATGAAGGGAGTGAGTGGGAGAGAGTGGGGGCAGAATGTGAGCGAGGTTCAAGTAACGCAATGGAAAGGGATATGAATAAAAAAGGGAACACGTGGATCAGCGAAACTTTCAACAGCAGGCTGGCCATATTATTTTGAAACGGACCAAGTAGCCAAACAGGCTGGACGGATATTAATGGGTCTCGTTTGAGGGGGGGGGGGGGTTTTTGAGCTGGAAGGGATGTTTTGTTTATCTGAACTTTAAGAAAATATTCCACACACGAAAGAGTAAGGGAGAGTTGATGCTTTTGATTGTAGAAGAGTTTTAATTTGTTGCTCAAAAATATCATTCGTTTCAGTAGCTTATTGGAGAAGAGCATGAAATGATACTTATTTATAAAAACAAACAATTTTTTTATGTTATTAAGAATTGCTGGAAGCTTTTGTTTAATTAACGTGTTCCTGCGACACAAAATTATGGTCTAAAGCATCCAATTGCCTACCTTTAGGCGTTTTGTGGTGAATTTGGTGTACGCTTTGCATTCTCACCACAATCGTTGATCCGTTTTCCATTATGATAGGGGTTTCAAAAAAATTTTTGGTATAAGTGTTTTAATACATAAAACGAAGTAAAATTTTCTTAAAGTGAGCCATTTAGCAGACCTACCTAAGCTTAATATCAAATCAAATCTCCTCGCAATGTTTCCATAATCGTTTTACCTCTAAGCTAACAGACGAAGTTAAAGTTTTTTTTTACTCTTCTTGATAAAGATCACTGGACTCCACAGAACCCACCTTCCATTTCACACCACTTAGTCACATCAAGGTCGTCCCTAACTTTCATCGCTCCACCCCCCGTATAAAGCACCCCGACTATGGTGCAAACCTAGAACAAATCAAATCTTCTTCACCTGTAAAATCCTGTTTCGCGGAAATTCACTTACCGATGGTCCGCCGGGACTGTGGACTGTCTCCGTGAGGCGGGAATTCTCTGGCAAAAAAAAACACAGCCTATCTGAGACAAGACGAGTGCCAGGTTTCGGGAAAGATGACCGAAACAACAAGTGTTAGCTCCAGCCAGGGAAAAAGCTCTCCCTCTCTCTCTCTCTCTCTCTCCCTCTTGAAACAGGTGTAGCTTCCCTGGGGAGGATTAGTTGGGATGTTTCGCTCCCATCGAGCCAATATATAGTTAGTGATTGGATTGAGCAAAGAAAAAAAGGATTTTTTGCTTCTCAGAAGAAGCTAGTCATACCATTTGCTTCCTGTTTTCGTGATACAAAAAACAAAAAGCGGGAGCAAACTATTGTACAATTTATCAAATTTATGCTACCATGATATGAGTCCAATGTGGGTCATTAAACCATCGTTTTGGGGTCTCTTGAATACGAAAGACTCTTCTGACATTTTTTCCCCCCGTACTGGGTACAAAAAATGTCACTAACTTCATCAAGATTGTATCAGCATAAAGTGTCCCACCATCCATCAGCCGGGCACAAAGGTGACAATTTCACAAGATTACCTGGTAGCGAGAGGCGAAAAGATACATATTTAAAATAAAAGCATAAGCTAACTGGCATCCTTCCGTAGGATTTTTTCAAAGGAAGGAAACCCCCGAAGACAAAAATGCTGCCACACCTTCACGTGTGAGTCTCATCGCATCTTTCCCGAACCTTTGAAGATACAAATGAATGTACAAAATCAGTAAAATCAACATCTCAGAAGTGAGAGAAGAACGAGAAGACAAGGAAAAGGGAAACCAAAGCAAACAACCCCCAAAAAGGTTGTTGAAAAATGCATCCAACATCTAACGGCCTTTAAATCAAACGAGTCAAGCCTGCCTTGCCTTTCTTTGCACTGCTAAAAGGCGTTTGAAGTCACACAAATTGGCCCATCCACCGTTCCAGATTTCACCTCACTCAATTACTCCATTACGGTACGCTCTAGCGTTTTATTACACACTGGCACACTTAAGAGCATCGCTTCCGTGATGGTTGCCTTGCTTTACCAGCTACAAAGGTCTTTTAACGTTACATGCGCAATGATTTCTGTCCTTCTTATTATCCTCCAGCCCGCATCGGAATTGCCCCCTTTTTAAATCATCATTTTTCTAGATTGGTTCAAGTTGAATAAGCTTGCCTTAAAGTTAACTCGCTTCCACATTTCTCATCTTCTCCTGCGTCGTTGTGCCACCTATTTGAATAACAATAAAAGCCATCAAACAGTTAAAATCGAACCGTTAAGCGTACTTGTAAGACATTACATTGATGAGTAATTGTTATCGAAGAAAAGCGATCGAAAAAGAAAGAATTGAGTAGGGAAACCCAGTTAAGGTTAAGTTTGCCTTTCGTTTAGAATTTATTCTTCTTATCACAACAAGCTCCTTTTAGCTTAATTTAAGTGTATTTTAAAAGGTATAAAAAGAATGGAAAAACACTGAAAGAAAAAAACTACACAAACACACACTAAGAGAGAGAGAAGCAGAAAAAGAGCAGCAACACTGCTTGGTTGTTCGAAAGGAAATCATGTGAGCAATAGCAACTTTGATCGTGTAAGTAGCGTGTACTTGTAAGTCAACGACATATCATACCTAGGCAGATGTAAACGAATGGGGTAAGATTAGAGCGGGGAGACAGTTTAGTCCTAAGCAACTCGGTGTCTGTTCTGGTGAACGTTTAGAGCGGAAGAGATACTAAATGGATTTCAAAGGTCAGCTCCGGCTAGCTGATTATAGTAAGTGTAAGTCGTAAATCGTATTGAGGCCGAGATGACGCGTGATCTTTGCTAGAGGGCGAGAAAAAACAAACGCAAATCAAGCTTCTAATTGTGTCTTCTTGTCCGATATGATTTAAGCTAATCACTAATGGCCCAGCAATCACAGCTGCGTTTGGTTCAATTATTAATAGCTAGCCATTACTTTTCGCACCGTTCGAATGCTCTTTTTGTAGTACAGCAATTCGGGGATTTTGGGATTATAAGTTATAGAATTCCGTGAATTTGATATCTTCAAACTCTATCTCCTCTTTCCTTCCTTCAGTTGAACAAGAAAAAGTCCCTGCGGGAGGGCTAAAGAAGCGATGTAATCAGAGTTCCTACCAAAATGAATATCGTTAGCATTTAAGCCAGTACTGAAGCGCTTCTATATTTTTCGCTCTCAGTTTTTTTTGTCCTCTTAAATGAGCTTGTTTAAATCGAGTAATAGCTATAAAGTTTAGTACACAGTATAAAAGACTCTCTGAGTTGCTTGTTTGAATGGATGGCTTCATGCACGTTCCATCGTCGCCAAAGATATGCAATCTTTCTTGCATACAATCAACAGTATCGGAAGAAAAAGAGAAATATGTTTATTTTTATCCATTGTACTATCAAACGTCCCAGAAGAAAGAGTATTTATAATACAATCTCACGCAAAAACTACACCGGCTTCTCCACAGGAAGGCTAGAGAAGCAAACAAGAAAGAGATAGTCAGAGAAGGAAAACAAAAACAAAAAACAGATAAGCGCTATTTTTGGATGTTGTAATTAAACTGTAACTCTTCAATATTTCCCTTACCCTATTCATGTACTACTACTACTGCTACTACTACTACTAGCAAACGATGGAAAAGCAAACAAAAAGATAGGGGAAAAAACGCAGGCACAACAGAAAGAAATGACAGCAAGTGAAACAAAACAATTGGGAAAACAATTCAATGTCCGGAACATTCCCTCCCATGCAAAGCTTCTTTACTATTAAGCTAAAGACATCGCTTTAGATCAGAACGTTCATCCGAGTATCAACTTTAAGCTTTATTTCACTTCCGTAAATAAAACGACGACAAAACATATCAAAGGGAACCCCTGTCAAAGTGATACTACGGAACATGAAAATTCAAAGCAAAAAAAAACAAAGCGAAACAAAAAGAAAGGCATAAAAATGTAAACGAAAACATATCATAACAAGAAAGAAAACAAAGAAGAAATGGACAAAATCAACAGACATATCAAAACGAAACCGAAACAAAAAGAAAAGAGGAAAACCAAATGATGTAGCTTTCTATAATGAAGAAGAAAAAAAAACGCGTGAAGGAGATATATCAACATGAAAAGATAAATGTATATATTATATACACGCATAGTATTCCAGCGGAAAGCGTACGATGTTTGTGTCGTGTTTAAGCAGTTTTAAGCAGTGCGCCATGTTCGGGGGTATGGTTATGGGCTTTGTTAAGCCCGATGTATTTCATAAGTGAAAAACAGGCAAAACCGTTAGTGTAAGAAAATTGTTTCCCTTCCGCCCTCTCCCCACGCAGAGTGGTAGATGCGTGTGTAAGAAAACAAAGTCCCAAAAGAAATGCATCACGGAGCAGTAGTTAGAAGTTAAAAGAGTAAGAAGAGTAAGAGAAGCGAAAAGAGAAGAGAAAGGAGAAGATAGCAAAATGGAACATGTTAAATGTTTTGTTGGAGTAAAATGAAAATTTTAATAGCAAAACAACAAAAGAAAAGCGACAGAATGACAAAAAGACAGTTAAAAGGACACTAGAATAAGTTTAAGAAAAATTGTTTAATTTCAGTAAAACAGCAAAAGCAAAATAAAACGAAACAAACAATATACAAAGCTGAAAAAAGTGTTACAAAAGCAGTAGAAAAGAGGAAGCTAAAATTACACACACAGTTACACCATCAGTTTCAGTTAAACCGGATGTGATGGGAACACACAGCATTTGTGCATTAAGTGATTGACTTCATATTCATATTGAATATATAGATATACAACGTATTAGGGCCAAAGCAGTGCATTTTTGCGTCACCGAACATGATTGGTAAAAGCGAGGAAATTATTTGCAAACCAAAAAAAAAATACCCATACGAGAACGCTGCTGAAAGGGTAGCAAAAAGCAAAAAAGAAAAACAATGTTTGACTAAAAACATGTAAAAATGCAAACAAACAAACAAACAAACACACCGTTGTGTTTCAGTTCAGCAATAAGCAGTCAGTTTTATCCCGATCGACGCTAGGAATTTAAATTACCTTACCAATAAGAACGCAATGGAAAAGCAATGAATAGCACAATTATATTAAAACCAATCGAAAACGAATCTAACAACCAAATGAAACGATGGAAAGTTTAAGTGTTTAAGTTTTTAAAGTGTAAACAGCTCCCTGTTGGATTATTTATTCGGTTGGAGAGCAGCTTGGTTAGCTGCTCAGCTCGAGGCAACATTTGTATAAAAATCACTTTCAAAACAAATGTGTTGCAAATTGAGAGTCTAAAGAAGAAAGGCGGTTGAGTTGATTTAAAAAGGATTCAGTAAATAGAAGAGTGTGTATAAATAAGTTATCAATTAATTAAGATGGCGCATTGTACTAAAACACACAAGCGTGAAGCGTTTCAAAACCAAACTTTAAGCGTTTTCTGTTAGTTCGTCACATCATCAAGCTGTTGCTGCGGTAGCGGTAACGATGGTAACGACGTACTTGTTCAATCACTTGTTACAATCATCACACCTACCAGTGTAAAAAGTAGGCTGAAAATGCGTCTCCATACCTATTTGCTTGTATGTGTTGTTGGAAGACTTCAATTAATGGGCAAAATAATTTAAACCCCGGAAAAGGTCGGCTTTATTTGATTTGTATTTTAATGTGTTGAAAAGCTATGGAAACGTTTTCACCGGACACGTGAAGCTATTTAACGGGTGTTGTTTACGTTCAGATGTGTTGTACCTAATGTTGCTTTAATGTAAAGAGTTTAAAACAAACTTGGCTAGAAAGTGAAACAAATCAAACACAAAGCTAAGCTATACCGCAACACAACACACTACCATGAAGAAAAGAAAACCCGGAAGGAAAAACACGGAAAACAAAACATATCGACTTCTGACTGCTATAAACCTAAGCTAATTCTTTGTCACTTACTTACTATTCATTGTCGTGGATGGAAATAATGGATGAGACAATTCGAACCATCTAAAATATGGTTAAAAAAAGGACACAAAGTGTGCCAGACACGCCAGCCATGTACAGCAGCCATGTCATCAAGTGTATGAAAACGGTCAAATGTAAAATACAACACGCATCCACTCATTCCTTCGGCCAGCATCATGTTTGCATCGGTGAAAAAAATAATGTAACAAACAGAGTGGAAACAATAGGAAAACATAGCCCAAACTTCAGCAAAACCCCCCAAATCATATCGGAATGCAAACGGAGAAAAAATCACATACATATCTCATATCTCGTCTTCGTAGTTATGTAAAGAATACTAACACTTAACTGCTAAACAGTGGCCAGACCGGTCGAAGGGTCAGGAATCGAAATCGAACGGAATGAATACAATCGCAAATGTGGCAGGAAGGAAGAAAATTGAAAATAAAATAAGTCAGTAAAAGATTGAAACAGCGGACGGTGTTTGTATTTTGCGTTTATTTGAGAAACGGCTGTTAAATGTAACTTTTTATTTTGAGAGAGTTGTGTTTAAGAGAGTGTTGTATAGAGCACAACAGAAACTTGTACGATATCCATGCTTTCATTTTTGTGAATAACGAGCTTCTTCAGTACTAAGCAAGCGTATAATTTAACCGTCAACTCAAAGAGAAATTGCATACATTTTGGGGCAAAACCTACATGGAAACATGTAGGTTGAAATTGCATACAATCAGGCGTAAAAACTGTTCAGACTTGCGTACCGTTTGAACGACAGTACAACAGTTCACATACAGATGGCGCTATCCGATGCAGGGGTTTGACTGGCACTTCTTATTTCCTTTTGTTTATATCTTGGAAATAAAATGTAATAATTTTTTTATTATGTTATTTAACAATTAGTGGGCGTTTAAGTGATCAATTTTTAGTTAGATAAATAATAACAAAACATTTTATTTATTATATTAGTCATTCGATTTCAAAAAATGTGATATCGATAAATCTTTACCAACAATTCAAACCACAATTTAAGTTTTGTTTTTTTTTTTCACATACAATGTATTTTATTACTGTTGGTCATTTTCATTCACAACATACTCACACACGCACACATTCTTCACGGTGGCGAAGGGGCTCGTTCACTTGACCACCCCCACGCCTGAAGTGAAACCTCCAGCTAACATCATTACCGGGTTTTCAGCAAAGAAAACAAAACAAACTAATACAAAAAAACGATCAAATAAATGTACCGGATCAACGGTTTTGGTGCAATGATTGCAGTGTTACATACTCGCTCTCTCTCACACACACATACGCACGCTCAACGTTTCTCAACATTAATTTAACATTCCAGAACTTCGAGTTTGCACAATAAATTAGATTTACTTTAGAAACGGTACCATCATTTCTGCTTAAAAAACGAACTAAAAAACCGATCGCTATGGAGTACGGTTTTCCACCAGCCCTAACGCTATACTGTTCTGTGTGTGCGTATGTTAGGTGCGCTTGTATGTGTGAATGTGTGTGTGTGTTCATGTTGGTATGTGTGTAGGAACCATTAGAGGATATACATTAAAACAAACCGTCCAGGTTCGTCTGAGTGTAAAAAGTGCGTTCAGTTTTCCGTTCCCTTTTATCCTTCATGCTCATATAACATATCCTTGCTTTTCCACAGCATTTCCACACAACATTCGTTTGCTTAGTTCACATCTGGGCTTTGAGTAACGTTTTTCTCCCCCCCATTTTCAATTCTACACCTCACTTGTTCTGCTTCCTTCGATTCGATTGTTTTCTCCCTCCTTTAGCAGTTTTGTTCAATTTCATTTAACTAATATTCACTCACGAGATCACATTTTGCGCTCCTATTTATTTATTCACCTTGTTGTTTGTTTTTGTTTCTTCCTTTCTTTTTTCGCTAATTCCTTTCCCATCTTAAGTCGGACACACATTTTCATCCTTCATCGTGCCTGTTTCACTTTTGCTTTCCGCTATCGTTTGCTTATCTCTTCACTGTTTGTTTTCTTTCCCACTTTTCACCGCATTCCTTAACCGCTACCTAAAGCAAGACAGTTTAGTATCATTATTTCACTGGAGAGTTGTTTTGTTTCTTGTGTTGGCTTTTTATTTAAGCTTAACGCTGTATCTTAACTGACTACCATGCAACGTTCTTCCTTCCATCAGCAATCACTCCAAAAGCACTTGAGATGTAGCAAAAAAAATTAAGTGAAATTGTTTAATATTAATTACGAAAAAAAAATCCAAATCAGAGAAGTAAACAAAATAAGAACAAAAACCTTTGTGCAAATGGGATTTGCAGTATATGGAATGTTGAGAAATTTTCGAAGGAGAAACCCCGCTTTTCAAGACAGTGTAAACTTCCGGCGCGGTTACGGGAGACTAAACAATGCTCACAAACCACTACCAGGTAAGCGATAAACAAACCTTACCGGCGATCATAAACATTAGCAAATAATCATACAAATCAAACAATCAATCCGGTGTTCATCTCAAACGCGCGGGATGAACTGCTGAAGGTAGGATGAACGTCCCGTCCCCGTTACACGATTAAAACAGGAAAATAAATACTGATGAATGTCACAAATAGAAGTACTCCATGATTCGTAATAGGGCTAGCAAGGTCGCTGCAAGACCCACCGGGCCGCTTTTTCACCAACTGATGGATAAAACGTGTTACATACTACGATAATAAAATTACTAAACTATTCGCGCGATTCAAACCTACTAAGTAAAACCACTTGCCTATTCTCAAACGACAAACAGAAAAAATGAAATGAAATGATACAAAAACGCACAAAATAAAACCCGCCAAGCAGCAGAGTTGAATGGGGTGAAGATGAAGCAAAACCGATCATGGTTTTTGATTCTGGCTTCTTCTTGCTCGTGCGCTGCTACCTTTACTATAAAACTCATTTCCCGCTCTGTTGTTACTGATTTAAAAAAAAAAGTTGAGGAAAATAAAAATAGGGGCTCTTCTTTCTCTTCTTTTTCTTCCCGCTCACACACACACACTCAAGCAAACACACCCTTAATGGCGAAACTTTAAGTAAGCTTTAGCGCGTTCATTCCACAGTCACCCGTTCTACATTCGCATTCGAAGGTTCATCCGTTCACTCACCCATTCATTCATCGGATGAAGGTCTCTCCTTGCAATCCGTGAGATTATTCATAGTTTGCAGATTCATCGTTTCCTTACTGGTGGTTGGTTTGTTGGTTGCATGCGTGAAGCAGGGAAGCGCGAAAGAAGAAGAGACCCCACACACACATGCACATACCTCTCGATTCGTCCTGCGGGTAACTAATATGTACAACGTAATGGCGCTTCCCTTGCCGCGGATTGCTCCCCGACCGGCTTAAAAACCCTACAGCTAGCCCTTAAACTATTCTTAACGCAATACAACACAAGCGAGAGGTTTGCTTCTAACGATAGATAGAGAGAGAGAAAGAGAGAGAGAGAGATAGAGCTGGAGGTGAACTGGAGGAGGGTTGCGAGAAGAAAAGGGGAGCTGTGGCGATACATGGCGAGTTGATGAGTGGGGCACACTTCGCTTCCAGGCGAGGTGACAACAAAAAGGGATGTTACGAGGAAGTTAACGCTGCAGTGGCGGTGGTGTCCGACGGCTACCACTGACCGGTCTTGCAAGGATGTTGTTCTGCTCCTGGTGCTGCTTTTGCTGTTGCAGTTGCATCTGCTGCTGCTGCTGCTTTCTGTAGAGTGGATGATGTAGTAGCTTGTGATGCTTCCGATCGAGTGTCAGCGGTACAAGCTCACCAAGCTCCGGCTCGTCGAGCAGTAGCTTCGGTCGTCGTACCCGCTTTGGATGTCGGCGAATGTTGTTGCGCTGGCCCGTCGTACCTGCCACAATGGCGTTCGGTTCGTGTATGGCCGGTGGACTCCTTCCGAGCCCAACGGTCATTCCGGACGCATTTCGGCTACAGCCGGTCAGGGTGCGCCAGTCCGGCAGCTGAACCCCTTGCCGGACACACTCGTGCGCATACGCCGCCATACTGTCACAGTAGCACTGCCGGTGAGGACACTCGCACATGTCAAACTTGCACGAGTCGAAGTAGTTGTCCGGATTGAGCAGCGAATTGCATCGGCCAAACACTTCCGGCGTCCGGAGTGCCTTGCACAGCGGGACAAACTTTTTCGTCTTACACTGCGGATGCCGAGCGGCCTGCTCTTTCTTGAGCTTCCGGGTGCAAGCCTTTGGACCACCGACGGCCCACGATCGTGCAAAGCGCCACACATTGTGCGTCATGTTGCGGCCGGCCCGCGTAAACAGATCGTCCCGAAAGATGCTGTTGTAGTTACCGCACAGCCCACACAGCTTGCCCTTGTACGCGGTCGGTACCTGCACCTGGATGAAGTTGTGCCCATCCCAGGACAGCTGCACGCCGAGATCCGTTTCCACGATCACCTCCGTACCGTCTCCGCTTCGATTGATGTGCAGTGTTTGGTTTAATCGATAGGGAAGCTCGACGCGGGTCCCGTTCACCTTTACTCGCATCCGATGGCCCAGATTTACCTTTACACCTTCCAGCTTCAGTGTGACCGTTTTCGTCCAGGACGAGTACTTGGTGAGCCGGGCATCGTTCGTGACACGGATCGAGAACGTGTGTCCGACACAGTCCCTTGTCAGCTCGTACTTACACGAGCCCTGGAAGCTGTAGAAGTTCCCGTCGAACGTTTTGTAGTGTGGATCACCGAACACGGTACAGACGGCAGGACTTTCGACACACTGGGGACAGCATTCACCCGACACCGGGAGGAGTGTTTCGTTGGGGCCACATTTCTTCTTCGGACACTGGATGTTTGCACAGCGCACCTCGCCGGCGCGACATTCGCAGGAGGTACACGGGTTTAGGCTCCAGGTTTCGTTGTTCTAGATGGATTAGGAGGAAGAAAATGGGAGAATTCTACATTAAAAACATCTCGTTGACAGCGTTGATGTACTTAGAGTACAGCGCCATCTATGAGGACTAAACTTTGTACTAATACTACAGCAAGCAAGTAGTTGATTCAATTTGACATGTTTTGTCTTATGAGCTTTGATCTACAGATTGATGTTCTAACTAGTAAATACTAAAGCAAACTAATTACTAGGGCTCGCTCGAGACACGACCCTATGCTTACCTGATAAACCTTCCCAGCGGCAACACACGTGCTCCGGAACTCGGCCGGCATCGGGCACGATGGACAGCATTCGCCCGGTTCCCGCTGTTGATCCTCCAGCGCACACTCCAGTATCGGACAGGTGCTCTTCTCACACACGGACGTCCCATTCTGACAGGTGCAGTTCGAACACTGATCTCCGTGGTACGGTTTGCCCGGGAAGTGTACCGCCTTACCGATGATGCACATCGGCGACCCGAGATGAATTTCCTCCCGCCGTTCGATACACCGGGGACAACATTCGCCCGGCGTTCGGATCTGCTTTGACAGTGGACACTGCAACACCGGACAGGAACGCTTCGTGCAGGTTAGCTTGTGGCCGGAGCACGTACACTTCACGCACGGATCTTCACTCAGCGTTGCCTCGTCGAACACTTTCTGCCCGTTCAGTCGACAACCTGCGAAATCGAGATCGTGCGAGACACAGAAAAAGAAACGGAACATGAAATACGATTCCACTCGAACCTACAGCAAAGCCGGATGCCTTGTATGCGTGTATGACACTAGCAGCAAGCAAACAAAAAAAAAAGGTCACCGAAGGGAAGCTGCAAGGGAAGGCGAAAGCCCCCTAACTTCCCCACCCCCGTCATTTCCAACGTCTCGCTGGGACAAGTTCAATGTCACACACGGAATTGAATCAGAAAATATGCTAAACATCTCGCCCGAACCTGAACGGTCGCGTCTAAGGATCGTGTAGGCGTTACGGCGTACACACGTACAGAAATCCCCCCCCTCGAAGCCTCCGAGACGAGCACGGAGTTAATCAATCTTCATCTAATTTAAATCGATTTTATAATCGACGCCGGTGGCGCACTCGTGAGCACCGTACGCCTAGTGCAACGTTACGGCCTCGGTGTCGGCGTTGACAGATTTGGTCAAGGTAATGGAGGCGATTCCGGGTTGGAATTTTGTCACACAGACACACGCAAGCTCACGCATACCGGGGGTTGACATTTTGTCTCGGAGCAGGAAGTGATCTGCGTACCGCAATAATAATCGTCCAGCCTACACGGATCTCAGCGGCTCGGTGTAGCGGGGGCAGCACGGGACGGGAGACATTTGGAGAAAGCAATCGCGCCAAGAATGTCTTCTCGAGGCGTGCTTGTTTGGCAGGTACTTCCAAGGTACCGAAACTGGTCCTCGTCAGCAAACTTCCCTCTAAGCTATGGAGTCGGGAACCGCTTCAAGTTCCGTCCGGATTATGTCGCACAAGATCACGACATTCGGCTGCTCAGCGCCGACAATGTTGCCGATCGGCGGCGAATCGACCAGCAAGCCCAGTAGCCCTGACAACGCTGACTCAACGGATTAAGGTCGGCTTGAGGTCTCCGGCGATTCCACACGATCGACGTGCGAACAAGGAAGAACCGCTCAACGCCTCAAAGGTTAAAAGACGCAGCACTATCTGCCGAGGGTTGAATTTCTGAGCGGCGCAACATCTTCTACCTACAGCAACGCGCCCAAGAACCAACTGAGGGTCTCCGGGTACCCGCAAATGCCTACCGCGAGGCGCATTGTGGCGGTTTCATTCTGATAAATGAAGGAATTAAACAAAGCGAATCTGAAGCGGGGAGCAAATCCACAAAAAAAAAAAATTGCACAAGAAATTCTCCACGCGTGTGGCAACAGCGTACCAATTCGGACACCGGTTGTGCATTCGGGGATGTTCAATGTGCGCTTAGCCATATTCTTTCTTATGTTTCATCCCACATTTCCATCCGTCCACCGTTCCCTGGTCAACCTTTTTTCGGTTTTTTATTGACTTCTTAAAACAATAGAGACAACAACAAGCACCGCTGTCGGTCGGTGGTGGAGGCATTTCACCGACTTTACTGTCCAGACCCCAAAGGGAAGGTGTATACGTGCACGGAGAACAAGTCCCGGGATATCATCAGGCAATCCACCGTACAGCAGCAACCCGAACCAACCTGTCGAACCCTCCTAACGCTGGGGGGAACAGTTGGAAGTCGTGGGGGGAGGGGGCGTCTTTTTGAAGTCAGACGTAGAGCAGGACGATGTCGTGAGTAACGCATCAGCGGACCACCGACAGCGAGACTGCGGATTTTGTTCTGTCCCTTCTGCTTCGCCCACTGACCCTTCCCCGTTGAGAACACACGCAGCACCATTAAAAAAGGGTGGCCCAGCTACACACGAGCTGCCTTCCACGGAGGCACCAGAACAGCGGAGGGCCAACCTGTCAGCCCGCTTCGTTCGACGGGCCGTCGGAGAGTTTTGCCCTGGCAAAACGGTCGGTCTCCGCAACCGGAACGGACACCATACACCTTCCCGGGTTTTTTTTTTTGTTTGTATGTGTTTCTATGTAGTGATCAAGACACAGAAACAAAAGCAAAAACTGCTCAAACACACATTGGGTGGAAAGAAAAACGGTTAGTTACATGCTTTTCAAAAACGGTTTGTGTTTTCGTGTTTTCTTCCTGTACGTCTCGCTATCTCGCTCGGGGTTGGGCTCTTTATTTTATTGTCGGCCTCACAACGTAACTTCCTCTGGTGGAGCTCTATTACCGTTCGCCCTCGATTTTCCTCCCCTGTGGGGTTGGATGGAGCATGCATCCATCGCCAACCATTCCGGGACCCTAATGGTTTGGGCAAAAAGGAACAGATTTTTACTTTATATCTTAATTGCATGTTTCACGTTCAACGGCCGCGCCGAGAAGATGAAGGCAAGAACGCCGAGGTTACCAGATTCACAATGGACGAACGACTTCCCGCGACAGCGAATGACCCATCGCCGTGGGTCCTTGTGTCGGCCTAACGATAATCCAACGGTTCAAGGGTTTTGGTATGTTGGCTATCGCTCTCTCTCTTTCTCTCTTTGCTGCGATCATATCAATTGTATGGTTGGGGCGGTGATCCGAACCAATTTCCGAAAGCCAAATGGTTCGGTACGACTCATCGATCGGAATCGAACCTTTTACAATGTATCGATAAGATCGTTTCTTCAGCACAAAACAAGGCGTGTTTGGTTCTTGGGTGTTGTGAAAGGAAGTGATTAGCCACATATTGGAGAGTAGTTTAATTGTTTGATCAAGAAGAAAGTTAAGAAAATACAGCTTCATTTGTACAACTGAATAGATAAAATGCCTTTTAAAAATATCAGCGTAAAATTAAGGAAAGGCTAAGTAAAAGAAAATTTTATATGATATTGTTGGAACAAGGCTAAAGTTCTCAGACAAGTATCAGAATTTCCATTCAATTATCTTCCATTGGGGTGGTTCAGTTCGAGCAATTTAAAACAAATTTTATGTTTCATAATACTACTTATATCGATCAATTGGGAGAACCACCATCAACGAATTCTGACAATGAATAATATAATCTTCTCATATGCATCGAAAAGCCGCTATAATTCCTCAAATTGTATACCAGCCTCTGCCAAACAAGGATCCTTAAATATCTCTTCCGAAGCTCCCTCTTCATCTTATACCACACAACTCAACGGCCTTCAGTTGACGACTCTATTTGTGTTTGCGCTTCAAACTAAAAAAGAAAGACTTCTTCCTTCCAAACTTACTCTACTTAACGATCCCACCACCAACGGGGGAAAACGTGGAGCAAACCGAGCCCCCAGGGTAAGGAGACGAAAAACAAATAAAAATAAAATGTAATAACACCCGCGGGATCTGCTTAACCACCAAACCCGACGTAGCCAGCCTCATGGTCTGCCGGGTCCGATCGCCCCGCCGGGATCGGACCATCTTTCTTCTTGCTGTTGGTTCGCTGGCGATTTTTCCACGACCGCACACGGCGCAAAACACACGCAACCGGGGGGATGGTGGTCAGAAAGTTTTGCCGATCCGCGTGCCTGTCGCTGCGAGATGCAAACATTGCCCATCCAGCCGGGAGGTGGATAAAACAGAACATCCCCACCGAAAGGCCATTGATTTGATATTCTGATTAAATATTAAAAAATAACAAAATAAATCCCCCAAACCACAGCACGGGACCGGCTGGGTCGGGATGGCTTTTCAACATACCAGCCGGGTAGACGCAAATCAATTCCCACCACCGGCGGGTTGGAATTTTGTAAGGCACCGAAAAAGGAAATAAAACTCGCGCGCGATCATCGGGGGTGGGATGGGTAAAGCAATCGTGTGGCATTATATTAGCGAATGATAAATTCGTCTCCATCTGCTTAAAAGATCAATTTTGATAAGGCGCGTTTGCTTGGTAAACAAACCTTTAACGATCGACCAGACCGGAATAAGGTTCCGGTTAGCGAACAAGCTACATTCTTCAGCCGGGGTCTCATGCAAGCGTTAGCCGTACGTTAGTTAAAAGCTGTCAATCACAACGTGTCGTGCCGGGGAAAGGATTTACTTTGGGAATAAAATTGCTGAGCAGGTTTAAAGGTCGTCCAATCCGATTATATTTTTCCGCTCCTTGGAAACCACTTAAACCTTGCCACACCAAGTAGCCACAGTGATAAGAACGTCAAGGCCACGGATTATGAGAATGTCTCCCGAAATATTTAGATTCTACCTTACTGAAACATTCCATCCGTGTCCGTCCACGGTGCGTGTGTACCCGGTGGTAAAAATATTTGATTTTTAACGCTTTTATGGAGATGTTTATCATAAATTAACCCATCCACAGAGCCTCGACTACGGCGAACGACCCCCGAAGGTTTGGCATCCCATTTGGCAAGCTATTTGTGCGAATTAACTTGCCCCGTTTGGTCCCGCGGGAGAAAGAACAAAATTAATTCACAAACAGTGTAGAAGTTAAAACATAATCATAAAATACCCAACCCCGAATGGTATGGCGGGATTTTTGGCTGGATGGCCGGAAGAAAACCACAAACACAGACACTTGCTGCTGAGGATGGGTGTTCGTACCGGTGATAAATCTTTACACGCCTTCGGTGTACAAACACATTTACTCCACGTGCATTTTGTCACCAATTTGGGGGAGAGGGGGGGGGGGTGTTTCACCCATCTCACTTTCCCTCCCCCGATTGGAGCGCCTTAGCCGACGATCACGACTGATTTGTTTGTCATATTTTGCGAATAATTTTCACCACCACCGGGACACACTGTCGTCCGTTTATTAAAATATTGCATCTGGCACGCGCGCGATCACGCCCGCACACACACACACACACTCAAAACTCCGACCAGGCGAAGAAGAAGTAGTTGAGGCCATCTTTAAATCATCTAGCTTGTAGCCGCGAAAACGATTCGCGGTACTCGCGGAACTGGATCGGTGCCGATATCCCCAGGAATCGGAATGTGGTTTGGTGATGTTTCTTCTTCCCGTGCGCTCGTGTGTATTCCCGTATTCACCCCAAAAAGTGCCGGAACGTCTACGCCGGTTGCGCTGGGGGGGTTGTGTTTTACTTTTTTGGGCAAGGGGTTGTTTTCTTCATCATCGGCACCACACGACGGAACAGTATCATCGCTCTCGCTTCGGAGTGGTCGGGAAGCTCGTTAACGATAAAATATTATCACTCGACGTCGTCTTCCTAGCCGCCCTCCCACAACCCACTCCCACCAAAACACACAACCGCTAATCGGGTTGAAAGATGTTGTGAGCAAGTGCCGAAACGGTCGAATACTACGGTCTCATTTCACTCCCTCGAGTCCCGGATCGTGAGTTTTTCCTCTCACGCACACGCAATTCCATCGCCGCCGTAAAATCTCGAACATCTTCTGTCTGTCTTTGCTGGGGGAGGTTTTTTTTATATATATTCTATTAAACGTTCACTTTACTCTTCCGACCTGTATCGCGGGCGACTGGTATCAACCGGTCACAACCGGCAACAACGGTGCTGCTGACCCCGCATAGCAACAGGATCCGCGATGAAAATGTCACCATCATCGCTCCTGGAAAACGTGCGTCCGTGTGAGTGTGCCACAGGCCAGCACCTGAACCGAACTTTGTTCTTAATTTATGTGCCAAAATTTATCATCCCCCCTACGCCTTCCATTGGGCTGGCTGGGTGGTTAAGCATGTATGTGTGGTAGACACGATAAGCTGGAATACTAATAAAAACAAAGCCCACAAAACAAAACACAAAATAGCAACCCCGAAAGACTAAAAGAGCTGAAAACACTTTCGCTCTATCAGGCGATGGGATGGGAAGAAAAATGTCAATTATGGCACTTTGGAGCTTGGCGACCCTGGAGGGACAGAACACATAAAGGCTGTGATCGTTCGTAAGCGAAAAAACTCTTTCAACCGATAATGACCTCAAGCAAAAAGACTGAAAAAAAACTCGAGCACCAAAGCAGAACAGAACGATTCTTGGCTGCATTTTTCTGGTTTTCCAATGTTTATTTTCTCATAACCATCCGGGATGAAGATGCAGTGCCGAGACTTGAAGTGGCCATCTAGGGAGTGAGGGTGAAAATTAGTTTCGTGACTTATTATGCATCGCTTAAAACATCGCTTACGCCCTTTCCTTCACCCGAAACTACTCAATCCCTCGTACGCTGGAGCGCGTGCTGCTGCCAAAACGGTATGGCAGCAAATTGCAACACCAGATAAATAAATCTCTGTCCCATCTGGGATGGGAGAGTGGTGAAGTTTTGCAGAGCAGAAGGGTTGGCAAAGAGACGTCTGCTGATGAGGCAAAATGCTGACCGAAACATCACATCGGCGGGCGCGCGTGCAACATAAAGTCGATCACCAGCTGCTACCACACATACAATGTTGGGTGCAGTAGGGTTTGGGAGTTTGTGTGCCGCAAGGATCATTGAACCCACCCTTGCTGTTTTTTGTGTGATGCAGCAAAACGGGAGTGCAATCACGTTCACGCTTTTGGAGTGTTGCATGTTGTCGTAGGTCTCCTGTCCGAAGATGACGAATGACCCATCCCATCAGCTCAAACACAAGCCGTTCTGCATCGATCCAAAATAAGTGTGTTTTCGGTTTTGCTGGAGGACGTAAATAAATCGTCACGCTACAAAAATAACTTATGCGAGCAAATGTTTTCATCCAACAAAGCATTTGTTTGGTGGAAGAGTTTGTAAACAAAAGTATGTCTTATTTCAAAGCGATTTCATTGATTATAGTGAGAGCTCTCGTATATATGGGATGGATTATAATTGAAGAATAAAATAACTTGATCTCACTTATATTTTCCGTTGTCCTTACAAGAACGCAGCCATCAAACTTCTCCTGGATATTGAATCTTTTCGTCATCGAAAAGATCATCCAAAAGGCATCATGCAATAGAATTTGGTCTGGTACATCGAGGATCACACCAAAGAAAATATAAAATAGAGAGGACTTTTGAAGTCCAATTTGTCCCTCTAGGTTTATCTGAGTTTTTTCATGACTTTTGATGATGAGGTACATCATATGAGACCTTAAAAGCTGATCAAGTGATCAGATCAACACACGATGATCTAGGCTTTAAAAACTGTGAGATCTCCACATTGTCAGAAGACTTCAGGACTTTAAGGTCCAATCTCCATTAGAGACAATAATCGAAAAACAAACATGCACCCAATTACCGAGCATTTACTCCAACATTCTGATCACTAAATTGAAAGACATTCAGATAGATCTATCTCCAGCATTGCAACAAGCAATTGCACATTTCTTCACCGCACGAGCAATAGAAACCATATCAAACCGAAATGTAACGACACCTTCTAAGACGATGACAAACCACCTTAACAACCTTCCCAACCCACCTGCACACCCTGCGTACCTCTTGCTTTATCACAGTCCCTCCCCCCTCTCCCTCTCTCTTATTCCTCGCGGCACAAGCTCAGCTGCACCTGCGGGCCACCCTTAACGCAAGTGTGCGGTAATTCGGGTTCAGCAAACATCAAATCAAAAAACCCCCCGACCGGTTCGGCCTCATTAAAAGCGTATAAATTATAAATTCATAATTCGCTGCCCCCAGCCCACCCGTCCCCCATCGACCGTAGGTCTTGGTAGGTGGTACTTTAGGTTTCACTATGTGAGGAGCGAGCTATCGTGGTCGTCATGCATGGCCAGCCAGCCAGTCCGGAGACGTTGAACACACACACACACACACACACAGACGCACGTTTGCCCTCGGAAAGCGGAAAGGGAGCAAAACTCCTACGGCTTATCACCCGGCACAAAACCGCTCGAGTCCGCCGTTGCAGTCGCGCAGTCTCGCACATCGAAGCCGTGATCTTTGACGATACACCCGAGGGGAAAGGGGCAAATAAAGGGGTGCGAGTGGAGGAAATCTTCTCCCTCTTCCATCGCCCACCATCCCCTTTGGTATTTCGTCAAGTGGAAAGATAACGCGCTGCCACACTGTTAGCCGTTTGCCCGTCAGATGTCAAGTGAAATTAGCGTTCCGGGGATCGGCGTTTGTTTTGCTCTTGCGCCTTCCAGCTCCAGCGAAGATTGCGTGAAGGATTTCCAACCATCGGAGACTGTATCGTGAAGAACACACACACATACAGGGGGCGAGTGGAAAGGTTGTTATGCCAGCGTGTGTGTGCGCGCGGGGATAGGGATTCCACAGCGTCCGGTACGAGAATTAACGACGAGCACCTCTCTAAATGTCTTCTCCGGAATGCGTAATGGGATTTCTCACTCGTCCAACGATCATCCGCGGCATGGATGCGACATTTTCAGCCGCTCGTCCAAACGCTGCCGGGCGACATCGCCCGAGAGCTTTTCCGAATGGATTTCAATAAATTTCACAAAAAAAAGATCAACATGTTCATCAAGCTTTATGAGCAGCTAGGTTGGTAATGTGTTATTTTGTTGCCTGCCTGCCTGCTTTTTTTCCTTCGTTGGTTTCATGCTCGCTTATTCATGCTGTCGACCGGTAACATCGAGCAGTTGCCGGCAAATCATGGGCTTATGGTTTCGCGCCAAAACCGGATCGTTTATCGGTTTCGAAATGACCGCAAATTCGCTGTTAAAATTCGGCATTGGTGGTCTTGTAAGCAGGCCGGGAGCGCGAGACAGAGAGAGATAGAGAGAACGATGAGCTTTGGTTTGGTGAACAAAACCATGCTTGAGATGTTTAACCGTTTATTGACCAAACATCCCAGCGTTTGGTATTTTTGTGGGCTTGTTTGCAAAGACAAAAAAAATCGACACGAAGATCTCTCTGTTGCATTTATTTATGCTCGATGAATCGGCATGAATACTTCGAAAAGAAAAAAAAACTCACAAAACTCGCGCCTAATTTCTTAAGTGTGAGCCTAACATTAAGGCTATGGCGATTTAAACCCACCGAACGGTCGATATTTTTTTACGCTTGACCGAAAATTAATCAATCCCGCAAGGCTGGACACAATATTTGTTTTGTTGCGTGTTCGTCCGCGGGCAGCGACTAGTGCGGGATGCGCGAATTCCAGAAGCTACAGAAACTCCACCAAAACAAATTAATATCATCGGATTAAATACGCTAAACACGAAAAACCCGTAAACGTTGAGAAGAAAATGTTAGCAAAAAACAACCCCTCAAAGAGCCATAACCAAAAAGAAATAAACCAATATCGTACCCCAAGGAGAACATGCAGAAAATTTTCTCCCTCACGAACCGGGTGGAGAGGACAAAAAAGGCGGAAGCAAAAGTCTCCCGTCCCGTTCCGTTGCCAAGGTATTTGCATTCATTAAGGGAAAACAAATGATGGGCTGGCAAGAGACACGTTCCCCGCTAATGGATCGCGACCGCAACCGGTCCTTCCCAGGCAGCAGTAAATTACGATAAAGCTCCAATAAATCGGGTAATTTGTATTCAATTTAGATTGAGCGCGAATCCTTCAAAATCTTCTTCTGCCAATAGGGGAAACACTTGCATCTTCCGTCCCATAAAAGGGATTCGCAAAGGTGGAGAGAGATAGGGAGAGAAAATGTCAAAGTTGAGGTCGCCGAGTATTTGTCGGCTGGCTTCGGCATCGTTAATCCTGCTGTCAATATGAATTCGATAAGTTCAAGTCACGCAGTGATGCCGGACGGTGTAATAAATGATAATCCGGCCGCCGGTTGAACGGTGAAGGTGCGCTTCGGGCATTCCCCGGGAATGCAGTTTGATGCAACTGGCAGTGAGTTCCTGTATGCCACCATAAATGGCATTATTTTATTGGGTTTGCAGTTTTATGATCTTTAGTGATCGTTTCGCCGTTGTAGTGGACGGGTTGAAGAGAAACACTATAACATAAAAGCGCCAATTGATGGTGTAATAACATAGAGTTTTACAGAAGTAAATTTTAATGCGTCTATACAACTTTGCAATAGCTGTTAAACTACAGATGGTGTTTCAAAAAACTTGAATAGACTGGGATTTTGTTAAAAAATTTAAAAATTATTCCAGTCAATATCTGAAATCTCTGGAATTCTTCCAATCTGCAAACAAACTACCAACATTAGATGCCTTAACCATTAAAGAAACAGAAACGAACTCCATAATTTAAAATAATTACACAAAAATTTGATTACCCGTGTCAAAGACTGGTCAGGTCAAAAGCACCGAACTGCTTCACAAAAGATACAATCGAAATTAGTTAATGACTTCTTCAACAACCCACGAAGCACAAAAAAAACCCCACAAGAACGCGCCACTTAAGACCACACGCCTGGTAAAGTGCTTCATCGGCTGTCTCTACCAATTCCTCATTCTAAGCGCCGACTCTCAGTCTCTCTCTCTCCCTTGCCCTCTACCATCCCCCTCATGCATTTGTTTTATGGCTCCATAATTTTCTCCATAATCAAACAATCACTTCATCGGGCCCGGGCTCATTTTCCGACATGATTCATCGACGAGCGCCCCGTTCAATGTAACAAGCCGCACAGAAGGGAGAGTAAGACCGGACCCTTCGTAAAATGGATTCGTGCCGGTGTGGTACGAAAAGGACATGGTGAACCTTGCAAGAAAAAACAAAACGGCTGACGTCGAAAACCGTTCCGGTCCGGATCCTCAAATGGTCCATCGCGCCACGCTTTGAGACAGAAGGAAACAAGGGCGCCGTGCAGGGAAACACTCATCTCATCAAAATGTCGATGATGCCAGCCAGAAAACGGCCCTTCTGATGGTCGGTTTGCCTCAATCGGTTTGTTATTAACATTTCCTTTGGCCAGACCGAGCGTCGGACAACAATTTGGCCTCCTTTGTACCTCTGTCCAGGCTGGCTGCGATCCCCAAAACCCCCCGCTCGGTAACAGTAGAAAGATGAGCGCACCCCAAAAGACCCCTTTGCGGACAGATGCTCCATTGAGACGGAGGCCACCAAATGAGGCTGACTTCGGGGGCCGGTGTTATTTATAAGATGTTTGTTTTCTTCCGAATGCTGGGTTTTTTTTTTGTTTGGCTGAGGTTTTGGTATTTGCTGTTGCCCTTCAAAACCCTTCGTCAGGTTTCCACGGCACACGTTGCCGCAAATCCTTTGCACTGCATTCTGGGAAGAGTCATCGACAATCTGTCCATCACGAATGGTAGTCGCAATGTTACGATAGGCATCGGTTAAAAAAGGATGAAAGAACCAAAAAGGAGACCTACATATCGGTGCAGACATTTCAGCTCCGGCATGCTCCATCCACCTCCAGAGCCTACATTAGAACAGCCGATGAAGTTCGCCCAGATCGCATACCTTAATGTTTTCATCTGGATCTTTCGATCCCCGATGACTGATTGCTGGTTCGCTGCTACCTTTCCGAAACTAAAAACCCACCCCAACTGTACACACACACGAAAAGGGTCGCCCAAGAACGAAGAATCGAAAACGGATCGACCGACCAGCCAATTTTGGACCGCCCAGAATGACGCAGAGGCTCGGGCCCGGGATCCCATCGAACAGGGCGCAGCATAATCATGCCGCCCGATGGTTGATTTGCCGCACGACATGGTCGATTATTACATGGTGTGTTTATTTGCTTTGGCGGTTGCGCAGCGGGGTGTCCTCGGCTGATCCTTTACCCCGTCAATTTTCCGTCGATTGCATTAATCAGATCCTTATTTTGTACGGTGAGCCACCGAGCACCGGAATAGCGTTCCCGGCGGGCGGGCAAACCAAATCATGCTCATCATGCTCATCATCATTACGCGGGCGCGATGATGCTCAAATCCAGCAGTTTCCACGCGTGAGCTCCACTTATTGGTCGTTATGGTCCAATTATCGGACCGGTGCGTTTTTTTCAATTAAAATCAAGAAGGTACCGCCCCGCCAATTGGATAGAATTCGCACCAGAGCTAATCGAGCCCGCGTTGGACGACCGACAGTATGACACGAGAACATAAGTCTTAACAAATTCTCAATCAGGCAAAAAAAACAACAACACGATCTTCACACTTCGCAGCGAAATTATTGCAAACGGCCGGTACCGGTAACGTTGCCACGGCACATAAACTAGCATTAGGTAATATGGTGCCAAAACGCGAAGACTGTCCATGGGCACATACGATCATGATGATTTCCATATTTGTCCCTAAGGTGTTTATTACACGTATCGGAATTCCGGATTTAACATCGAAGATTTGTTTTCGCTTCATCTGTTCCTCCCATCGGGGGCCAGCAAAAGGAATGTGGAAACGGGGGGAGGCGAGCGAATAAATTAGCAAGCGGAATTCCTACGCCAAGGTCGCCGAAATCCATCACCTTTTACGAGACGCTCCACACCCGCCCGGGGACCTTCTACAAATCCATCGTTCCAGCGCTCTTTCTCAAATATCTTAATATTGCGCGGATGATGATCACTTGATCGGCGTGTGGCTCGCGTTAGGAAGCTCGCGTTGTGGGAGCTTTCCCCACGCGAGTTCATTTCTATCTGTCAGCCGCGAAATGTTAGACGATAAATCAAACCGTACCTTCCAAAAAATGTTAACATTCTACATTCGGTTGACGGTTGAATTAAATCATCAAGCTCGCAAATGCGGGGGAAACGATCACTTTCGGTGGACGCGTAATCGAGCTTCTTGGTTCGGGGTGGAATTTTATTCTCCAGCGGTGGTGGAAAAATTCCACCCGACCGGTTCGATCGCATCAGCATCACTATCCCTATCGCGAGTAGTACGCGCGAGTCACGAATCTATCAACTCAGTAATCGATTGCGATGAAAACCGACCAAAACGATTAGTTATTGCAGATCGTACCCTGGCTGATGGCGCAGCTGAGGATATCGGGGATACAGCGGCCGATGCGCGTCCGCTGATCGTACCTGTCGACAATAAATAAATCGATAAATAAATGTCAAAACGGTTAGCAGGAATCTATCCCGCGGCTTTCGCCTAACCGTTCTCGACGCTGCGCTCGGTGTATCGCTAGGTGCGGCAAGCTAGAACCCACCCGGGGCTAGAGCAGCCGAACGATGCAATGGCTTGCGACGATGCCTTCCCGGGCGTCGTGCGACCCACGATGGTGCTGGTGATCACCACAAAGAAGAGCCGAATCGTATATTAATGCGCTTGTTAATTATAGATTAAGCATATAATTAAGATCTCGTTGGGAAGATAAAAATCAATTCCGAGAACGGGAGATGTCGAACGGTTTTGTAGAGCAACTGGCTCACACGTTCACCCGATGAGATTGGCCCGCGTTAGGAGGACCGAGAGGGAATAGGTTTCGCTTGTCGTGGAGGACCGGATGGGTTTTATTCCATTGTCCGGTGCAGCGGGCTTGCACCGGGGGTTTTCTACCCTAGAACCTAGGCAAGGCCTCCCGAATGACACATCGCCTAAAGCTGGAGCACGACGGGAGGTCGCAGTCCCGCAGGAATGTCCGGTCCCTTTGTTCGGGGCAAAAACACACGAACTAATCATAGTCAAATTAGCCTGACAGCTGGATAAAGACACTGGGCAGCGAGGCACAATGGGTGGAAGATAAAGAAAACACGAATAAAAATAGCCACTTCACCAGGAGAATGGAGATAGCAAAGATGAGCGAAGGTCTTGGATGGATGAGACGAACCAACCAACAAAGCTACACGGTAAATCCTATAGTGTCGAAGTTCGGGAACAGACACAAAACTACATCGGCAGATACAATCAGAATGAAAATTAATGAATAAAACAAGCAAGACATAGAACTTACACACCCTAAACACAATCCCAGGACTTGTTGGGCATCTCTTCTTGCAGAGGTTCTGTTTTCCCGATCTCTCTCTCTAACCTTCACCTCCTAAACAAGAAATTAACCGCTCGTGGAACATGATCGTTGACAGTCGCAGGCTGGGTGTGTGCTCCATCCGCTAGCGACCGTGCCGCATGACAAATTGGGGTCTGGGTTGGAGTCGAGGCCAAGAGAAAACCGCCAGGAAGCGTACCCATTCTTTCCTATCTTAATTTAGGTTTTCCTCGCTGCCTGATCAGCAGCCCCAGCGAGCCTCATCATTTTCGAAGTTCCCGAAGGTGGAGGGGGAGGAATTGATGAATCAATTTTGGGTATGTCTCTCGCTCAGAATTCCTCACTAGTGGGGTCCGGGCGGACGCGTGAAGGACGCCATCATTTCAAGCGCCATGACTTCATGTACGGGTGCGTCCGTGTCAGTCAATAGGCGTTTTGCTTTTTTGTTTCGCTTGTGATTATTTGTTACTAGACAAATGGTTGACAAATTGGAATCATGGGGGTTGAGGTTGCCGGTTTTTTTATTCATTTTGCGGAACCACATCGCCGCATGACATTTCGCAAAAGGGTCAGATATGGTTAACCTGCGGTTGAGTGTGGCAAAAACCGAGGTACAAGGCATTCCACTGAAGCTTCCCTGTTTGAAGTACAGACACTTTTTATTTGAGCCACAACTATTACCATCAACGTGATCATCGACAGCAAAGCACTTGGCTTTTGAAGGGTAGTACATACAAAAAAAAAAAAACGAATAACAGAAGTAGAAAAGGAGAAGCTGCTTTTTTTCTTGCTTCTACCGTATCCTTAATTTATGCAGTCAAAACCAATCATCCCCGTTTGCAGTCGATTTAACGACTCGGTCGTGAATGCGCACATGATACCCGCCAGCATTATTAGTAGACGCACCCACCGGGTTTATTAGTGTGTCAGACAAGTCTTCCGATGTCTGTAGTTTCGTTGAGACGCTATAGAACTCTTCAGCCCGACTCGGGCACTCGTTGATAGCTGTGAGATTTCGTGGTGAGACCCGCAGCGTTTCCTCTCGCAAACTTCAAACACATTTATCTAATAGCTGCGCACACACACACACGCGCCATAATAACCCGCAATGCCGATGGGTATATTGAGCAGCCAACCACCAGCTGTTCGGCTTCATGAATCTTTGTATTTACCACGCATGGTAGACACACTATCGATAAGGATGAGCATTGAGGTAAGAATTGTCTCTGGGTGGGCTGTGACAAAAACAAAAACCGGGAAAAAAAATCCTTCCGAAATTCCCAAAAATCCGCTGGGTGAAAGTGCTAAGAGCAAGCTTTTGGCCGAGGCTTAAAAGTAACGTTAAGCAAAACATCCAAGAGGAAGCATTCGCACTAAATGCCTTCCTCCAGCCAATTCCGCCACGTACCGGCACAGTTTGCGATAGGAAATATTTTATCGCGAAAGATATTTTTTATGTAAATACGACATTTTTATAGCGCGATCTCAAAGGCAACCAGCGCTATCGTAAATTTTACCATCTTATTACCCGCGCACCGACCTAATACATACACACAAACTCAAGCATCCCTTGTGAAGAATTCTAGGAAGCGGTAAGGCAGGGCAGTGAGAGGCAGGGAAAGAGCGGCGAAGAGTTTGTTAATGGTTTTGATGGCTACGGCAAGCGAACGAGTTTCGAGCGTGCGTGTGTCGGAAGAGTGCCGGCTCCAATTGGGTGATTGCGCTAAAATTTACAGCCACAGCGATGGAACATAGGTTGCGATGGACATGTTCTGCCTACAGATAGAAGACGACCAGGATCTGTTTGTTAATCAATTCCAGGCATCCTTTAAGCAGGATTCCTGTGCGCGACGTAGTTGAATTTCCCTAATAACTACCAGTTCAATGAGGAAAAAAATAGACAACAAGAAATGTCCATCACCATATCACGATCCACGACACGATCGCCGATGGGGTCTCGGTAAGGTGGTCGTGATCGGTTGGCGCAGAAGGTGTTGATTTAATTTATCACAAATCGATCTCTTGCTCACCTCCGCCAAGGCATAAGAGGTGATCAAATAAAACATATTCTACACGCACGGCTCCCCATTCCTCTAACTCGATCGTTTTGCTCGATCAGTGTATTAGCATAGTAAGTGTGGATAATTACTTCTTCGAACAAGTGCGAGAGCGGGAATAATTATCTAGAGCCCTCTCCACCGTACCACTCCGAGACAGTACTGCTGCTACCCCACCAGGTCCATATCGTTGGGGACGCCATGTAATAGAACGTTGCCGGTAGGGTTTTTTTTTATTATTTTAATTTATAGTCCGCCATGTAATGGCCACTCTTCAACGAAGCAATAAATTACCGCATTATGGGGAGTAGTCTTTCGCACACACACAGCACCGTGGAAGGAGTTTGCATTTCCGATCTTATCGGGAATGGTCATTGGTTTGGTAGCCTTGCAAAATGGATTTCTAAAGTGGTAAAGTTCAGGATTTATTAAACGCCACGGCGAGAGTGTATCGATGAGAGCAGTGATCGGTTCGGAGGTGATCCAATGGGGAGGAAGCATTTATTTATTGCTCGTGGCAAGTGTGATTCATTACTGGTCTGCTGATCCGTATTGATGTTACAAAGAACAGTGCAACACAATGTAGCTTAGTAGTAGTTATTAAAGTTTAAAACATTAAATGAAAGACAGTTAATCTCTCGAAAGGTCTAAACCGCATACACAGGAAAACGATACTGAAATGTAACGCTAACGCTTAGTAACGCTTTTTTTCTACTAGCAGATATAGGTTTGGTGGAGATATGGCTACGACCCTATAGTTAAAAAGCAAGAGTAGACAACAGAATAGCTCAAACCGATATACTCGACCAAACAACTCGACTAAAGAGCATGGCCCAGAATCAAAGCTTGAGATGCGTAAGCACAACCCACACGTGCTTTCAAACCGTCCGCCGCAACTGTAGCGCTCATACAAAGCCAACCGTCGAAGAAAGCATTATTGCGAAGGCCTTCAGCTGTCACCAGGGAGAAAGACGATGATTGGATCCTCTTCCTTTTTGTGTCTGTTGCCTCTTCTACGCCGCTTAATCATCACCAAGGGCAGAGTACCGGTGCGGTTTCTGGGCGTTCGAAGAAGCGCACCGCGCAGCAACGCGGCTCGTGATGCGCCGTTTGTAAAACAATGATGACGGTCGGTAGGTTAGTAGCAGTGCCCGGGACCACCCAACGTGTACGGTAAACGGAACAAAATAACAACCATATTATCAACATAAAAACACACACTGTGTAGCAATACCGATACCGTTCGTTCGAAACGCTGTCGGGCCCGTATTGGCACGGAAGTGCCTCTCGGGGTGGCGTGGACCTTATACAAACCAACCTGAAGTCACACGGGCTCCACATTTCACCGCGAGGAGAGTAGTTTTGTGTTTGCTAATTTTTGCTCCACCATAACCTAGGCAAAGGTTTCTCGAGCGGGTGCTGTGCTACTTCATAAATCTTCTGCGCCGACGAGAACGGACCGCACAAAGCCAACAAGTCTACGGCAGAGTCATAAAATCGAAAGCCTTCTCCTCCTCCGTGGGATTATAACGAATGGCCGTTTAACGCAAATGCCATCAGACGGATGATACGGCCGTGGCCGTTGGGTTTACGAACGGATGGCATGGGAATCGTACCGGACATCAATCATCAAATGGTCCCGGTGCTTCCCATCTGGAGCGAGCGAGTAAAAGGGAACACAGCCATAGGAGCTGATTACGGCCGGCCGGGCTGGGTTAATAAATCATTGACTCGTGACGGAGATCCAGAGTACCCCTGGTTTTGGGATGGTAAGCGGCACCCAAACATTCCAGAACGTTCGCTCCTGCTCATCAAAGATCAAAAGACATTCGATGGAATTAGTGTCCCAGGACGCCCCGATGCCAGGTGTTTTTTCGTGCCCGCCGTTTTACGCTAGGGAAAGAGAATTTCATTCCAAACTCGGCCTTTTTACTAATGTTTCGTTTCGATTTTGTTTCCTTTACTTTCTTTCGGCCATTTCATATCGAGTCTGTGTTGCCATCGTGAACATCTAAGATCCATAAGAAGGCGCTAAGAACATGGAAACCTCGTTCCCCTACTCACCCATCCCCGCGTTCTCGGTGCCGCTAGCGTATGCTTATTATCGTTCTCACCACCAACACGCAGCTGGACATTGGATGTGCGTTCCCCGCCGGGGTTCCATCGGGAGAATCCATCAGCAACCTCTTTACCAAAAACCCGACCCGAGCTAATATGATTATAATGGAGCTCGCGGTGCGCATCGAATAGCTCGGCGTGGCCCGAACATGGTAATGAGTAATACTTGACCACCCAACGTGAGGAAAAGTGCCTAAAATTGATGTTCGAACACACAAGACACAAGAAACCACATGCAGCAGCACCCAACAGTTCCTGACCTTGGCGGTGCACTGCTGGACGTTGAAATCCCAACACGTGGAAGGAAAAAAAACGGGGGGAAAATTTGCTAACTCACCTAGACAGGTCGGACAGCACTGGCCTTTGCGCGGTGGACTCGGATCCGAGCACGGTGCGTAACATTTCATCTCCGAGCGCGTTACCACACCGGAAACGCATTTGTAGTGCATGCAGGGATCTTCCGGATCGGTCCACTCGGTACCACTGTCGATGTGTCGGCCCTCGTATAAACATCCTGTTGAAGCAGAGAGAGAGAGAACGCCATTCCATTAGCACGAAGGGGGTTTTGGCTGCTTACTGTGGCTTTGCGCACTACCTACCGATACACTTGTCGCAACATTCGTCCGGGCCTTTCTTTTTGTAGAAGTAACAGTCATCCACTGCTGGGCAGCTTTCTGGATCACACTCCACGAAACCGTTCTATGTAAGGGAGAGAGAGAAAAACGAAAATTTAGTTATCCTGACAGGAATGTAAATTCACAATTACTAGAACTACACAAACCACAGGCTAGAAAGGCAACATATTCCATATTTGTTTCCTCGAGGAAGCCCCAAAGTAACAAAAATCTCCTCGTACAATAATTTTATTGCTGGCGACAGCTTGCAGCAACAAACGCTTCCACGTGCGACAATGCGACGAGCGATCCTACCGCGTGATATCACTATCAAGAAGCGCAACAAAATTTATCCAAGAAAATTGGACCGAAAAACAGCCATATGCAAGTGCAGTTTCCGTTCCTCGTTTGCTTAAGGGCGAATGTGACTCCACGTGACCGTGTCTAGTTGCGTTAAGGAAATGGTAGACACATTGGCACACTTTCAACTACTGAGGACCTGTAGACCAACATTCCGGTTTTTCACATGTGACAGCACCCGGGATGGAGTTTCCGGTGGCCGATTTCCTCCTGGCTGCAAGCGAATGCTGCAGTATAATCAATTGGACATGGCCATGATTACAAAACCGTAAATCATCCTTTTCGGTTACAGCTACCGTTACATGGGAAGTAATGGGATGTATGCGAAAGGTTTGCTTTATCTATGTTAGTGTTGTTTTCGCTTCGGTTTTCTAATGAAATAAGCAAACTGAAGTTTAAATTTAATTCGACATTTACTTCCTTTAGGAAGATGAGAATTTTCGATCTTTTGATGTTATTTTAAATGAAATAAACTTTAGCTCACGATTGAACGACTGTCCCACAAAAAAGGGAGCGAATTTTTGAAGCTCCAAACTTAATTTGAATATCCCGTTCTTCATCAGGAAAGTGTTTAATGTCTTTCTGCTAGACTGATTTCAATCGGCAATATTCGATTGAATCCTGGTGCGCTATGATTATTTTTACGATTTTCCCATCATTGAGCAATATCACTGTGTGCAAGCGTTGCGCAGGACTTCCCGACCAGACATTAAAGGCAAAATTGGGACACAAAACTCTTTCCCAATTCTACTTTTATAGTTTCGATGAAATTGAATTTTAACTCAACAAAGACTTTCAAGTATTCAAGCGAATAAACAAATATCACGTCAAGCATTCAAACATTGTGCGTTGTATGCTCCAGCACGAAGCGGCACGGTATCGTTTGAAGCCTTTTGGTCAAAAGGGTCGCAAGGGTAATAAAATTCTCCCTGTCCTCTCCTAGAACACATCAAAATTGCTCCCACACGCCAGCCAGCTAGCCGGCCCGCCATTGCCATTCCGCACGCATTTCGATCGTAATTGCAAAACACTTTTGCCAGAACTGGTCGATGCCGCCGCTCGCTGGAACGCCATTGTTATTAGGCCCTGTCGGCATAACTTTTCGCTTCCAGAGAACCCCACCAACCCGAGAACTACCATCACCAACTCTTTTGGCGTACTCGTGGATAGTTTGTTCTTCGCTGCGTGCCTTCGCCTCTTCCTATATAATCTATTATTTCAACTTCACTGAGCCTACAGATACGGATTCGTCTTTAATCGTCCAGAAAAAAAAGCTCAGAAAAAAGGGTTTTATGTCGTTCACAGTGTGATGTTCTTGTATTCTCAGCACGCGCATTCTCCAAAGCTTCACTACCGATTTTGCGAGACCATCAACCAAGATGTAAGGAACCATACTTTCAAGGGCTTTCGATTACATAGTTCGCCACGATTGTTTTTTTTTTTGTTCTTCCCAATCAAATCGCGAGAATGAAATTATGCTCTTGACTTTGGCTGTTGACCGCTGCGCGTGCTAGCAGTGGGACGATGATAATGAACCGTAAAATTGCAGCTACTCCTTAAACAAGCCCACCCAAGCTTATCCAAAAAGGCAGGAAGAAACAGCACCCCAACCACGCAAATCTCGGATCGGAAGTTTCTATAGCAACGAAACGCATAATGTACTACCCCCTTGCAGCTCATAAGAGCCCGGTCTGATCCGGTTCAGAATAAACTTGACCGTCGTCGTCGTCGTTGGTCGCTTCTTTATTTCTGTACTTCATTCAAGCTTTAATTCAAGCGTCCCACCCTGCACTGCGCTACCCAACTGCAAGAGATAGTGAGTGGCGCGGGGAAGGAGAAAAAAAGCGACATAAAGACCGAGACAATGGTGGTGTAAATGTGCGCGCAAAGTGTGGCGCCATTTTTGCTGCTCGGTCGCAAAGCATGCTCGAAGCTGTGTGCGTTATCATGCGTTATTTGTGCAATCGGGTGGGTCCATTATGTATGCAAAACTCGGGGCGCTGTCGGTTTGACCAATTCATAAAACGGATGCCAGATAAATAGCGAGCAACATTGACGCTTCTCAGCAGCACCACGACACACTGTGTCTTTACCGACGAAGCTGTAATAGCGAATCAATTACATCGACAGAAGCAATGTGAATGTGCAACCGAAAACTCATCAGGCGAATGTTTGATTAAACATACTTCCCGTGAAGCTTAATTTTCTAATCACAACAAGGCTAGCTCCCTTTTTAGCATTATCGATCACCGATCGAGCGCCGCCAAGACCGCAATCAAGTGTTTAAGTTTCTGTAATTGCAAAATTTATGAGAATCAAAACAACAACGCCCGGAATGGCCAACGCCAATACGGCGGTGGCGGTGTTTAGTAAATTATATTATTCCTTTTTGCTTGCCCCTCACTCTCGCTCTCTTTGCCATTGCTTCCCCAGGCAGCCCGAGGGTGCGCAACCGTTATGATTAGTTAGTTACCGGTAGAAGCAATTACGGGGCCGGCTTTAATTACACAAACAACACTGTGTGTGTGTGTGTGCTGTCGGTTAAGTGGTGCACTTTGGTGTGTTTTTTTTTAATGCAAAACCAAAATAGCCGACCAACCTTCACTTTGCAACAGTCGAGCCCTAATCCGATCGGAAGCAGCGCACTGCCCAGGGGGACACCGCCTTGGCGGTTGGACCAAGCGCCATGGCGGAGTATCTATTAAGCCGTCACTTTAAGCTGCGCTTAATCGTACATGTATATCATCATCATCATCATCATCGTGATCGTCGGTCACCGCCAACACACCACGATCATCGTCGTTCGCATCAATAACATCATCATTATCATTATCGGCAACAGCATCGGGAGGATGCAATGCAACTCCACTCCCTTCGTAGTTCACCTCCACCCCCCGCCCTGCTAGCTCTCCGAAATGACACCCTGCGTTCGATATCGCGCCCATTAATAATATTATCAACGATCATCATCGTCGTCAACGGGCCCACACTTAAAAAGAAGTTCGTCGTCACTACCGGCACCAGAGTCACCCGCCGTGTACTGGTAGGTGACGAGCGACAGACATACCAGGCGACGTCGGTAGATTAGCGAAACTGTTTTCCCCACCCCACATTCCCTTCACTTTCAATTCACTCCCAAACGCACACACTTGTACGTTTGACGCCGGTCTACGATTAACGTGGTGCTACCGTGCGAAACTAATCGTGTCGTCGCCGTTTGCCACGGAAGCTGTACATTAGCGTCATTCCGATGCAGATCATATGTCGGGCTGGTGGTGACGCGGACGAAGACTAGCGAGGCAGTGGAGATGAGGCGTCAGCTAAGTACTTGGTCCCAACCCTATCTCGGTCTGTGGATCGGTCTATCTTTGCCATCTCGTTACATCCACGGGATACGCGGGACAAAAATAAAACTAAGCAGCTGGATGGGGAGACCAGAGAACAACAAAAAAAAGCATTCCATCGATCATTCCAATTGCCTATATCACCCGGTAATGGAACTCGCCCGACGTTCGTCCACCAACAACCATGGGAGCTTTTAAAAAATAGAACTACTCCGATACCTGTACAAATCCCCATCAGGTTTCCGCGCATGACGCTGCATGAAACAATCGTTCTAGGCACATTAAATACGGCTCAGCCATTTTCGCTCTCCAAGAGGAAGTGGGAGGGTAGGTGGGGGGGAGGAGATAGAATTACCCTCTCACCACTCCTTCCCTCCTTTTCCCTACATGTTGGGGGGGTGGGAAGCTTATGTATGCGGGTGGCGCCAGCCCGTGAGACTAAACACACATCTATAGATACCGAGGGAAATCCATAATCGGATCGAATGTGACGCGTTAGTAATGCGCCATAGAGGAAAAAAATTGAGGATATTTTTCTGCTACCGGTTGCACAGCGTACAGTGATTAACAAACATTTTCTTCGATATTTTTTTACTTATAAAAATATATTTCAGATTAAAAAACTTTTAATTTTAAATTAAAAATAATTGACTCGGTCACGAAAGGTGAACATAAATTTTTATCCAAGCTTTTCCCCTGTCTTCAAATTCGAAAATATTTCGCAAGAAAAAATAGCTGAAAAATCGATCCAACCTTACGCTTTGCAGTTCTGCTGCATGTTTGTGTCCTGTCAAGCTGATTTCAATAAACAAGCATTTTACGATATAGCAACAAATTACATGCACTTCACTGCAACTAATCAAGTCATTCTGCTCCCACAATCCTTTATTAACGACTCAACTCATTCAAGCACTCACACACGCACGCGCATTCCAGATTTGATTGACAACCATGGAATTAAATATGTTAATTGATCGCACGTTCCACGAAAGTAACTACCGAAAGCGCGAGCCATTTTCAACCCTTCAAGACGCACCCGGCACCCATGGCAAGGGTGAGTGCAATAGTGTTAAGTGGTGTTCGGGGGTTAAAAGACGGCGGAAAAAAAGGCAGAGGTACAAATTATACACCTCGCTCACGTAACTCATCTGCGGGCAATCAAATGCAACATTGCAACCACGTCCACTGTGCTGTTGACGGCAGCACACACCAGCATCGGTTCCGAGCGCCAGATCGAAAAGGGGGAAATACGAAAACAAAAAAACGCCACCAACAAACCGATAGAATATTCATTACCATTCGAAACGTTTATTGATTGAAAGCGACATTTGACGATGTGCAATTCAATTTCCACTTAGCGCACGTTAATGTTAATCTAACTGGTATGAAACTGGGTAAAGACCGTACCGCGTGCTAAAATGCATCCTCACCAGTGTGCACCCGGTGGGTGCAATATTTCATCTTTCGTTCCTCACTAAACGATGTGCTATTACTTATCTAACCTTTGTTGGCAGCAGGAATCGGCAGTGGAAACAAAATTATCAAACAAAGTTATCTATTTCGACTGCATCTTGCTAAACACAATTTGCCTGGTTCGTTCTCGGAACGGGAACGAAAACACGATACAAGGAATAGCATGTATCCATCTACGATAAATACACTTAATGTTGTCGTAAATATTGGAAACGGAGAAATATAACACGTTCCCACGTACACGCTTGTACTGCAAATTCCTGGATGCGCCGAGGGAACTTTATTTTTTCCCAGTACAATCCCATTACCAAAACGGATCACTTAAAACGATTTCTCGGTAAAGGTCTTCTTCGTTTCGGGAGGATTCTTTTATTCGCCCGTAAGATGTACGCTTCAGGGAACACTTCGGGGAGAGCGAAAAGGAATACTTCCACCGTTAAGTGTTTTGCCGTTGCAAAAAGAAACCTACTCACCGCACTTTCGGTTAGTGCTTTCGGGGAACACTTTACTTGCCATTCGTCCAAAAAGTTCCTGCCCAGCCGGGACTGGAGCTTCTAATGCGGGCGAAGACGTTATTTATGTGCTGTAAAATGGATTTAAATTTTGAGCCTCCTCCCCTGGAGCATTTTTCCTGCCATACTACCAACGCGAGCTTTTGTCCTTGACTTAACTCACACGCATGCATTCGGTACTACGGCCACGAAGAAAGGCGCAAGACAGAATGCATGAATCCACTGCCCCGATCGGTAGTGTAAGCTACCAACTACAAAAGGGGTCGCTTTGGGACACCACTTTATGCATCCGGTTTGTCGGCCGTTTGTCGAAAGCCGAAAAGTGCAGTTACCGCAGTGGCAAGTGCAAACCGACACATCAACCAGGCGGCGGTACCGTATCGGCCAAGCAACAGCAAAGCTCGTCGCCGTTCCGTTCGATGCGCTCCGCTGAGCATTGACCCAGATGGGAGCGGCATGATTTATGCCCTGGACCCGTACACTGAATGTACACTTCCGGTCCGCATCTGGTATCCGGTTGCTTGCCCAATGTGTCCTTCTTATGTTTTGGGGTTTCCCAGTACACGAATGGAGGAAAATATGCTTGAAGCAAATTTACTTCACAGTTTTCCCAAACGTGTCTTTGAATGATATCAAAAAGATAAGGTGAGTGAAACATTTTATTTGTTACCCTTATGTGAAATGTACCATGCGCCTCCACTGAGTAGAGGGGATTTTAAGAAAACTTATAAGGACATCAAAAGATATGAAAATTAGAAATATTTTTAATGTTTTTAGGAAAAAAATTCGGGCTGTGCTCTAAGTTTGAAAACTATTTGCAATAATTTGTTTGTTTAAATTTTATGATTAATTATATAGCTGTTATCTTTACAACTCTCTGTTTTTTAATTGCTATTGCAAGCACTTTCCAATTAAAAATTTCCTATTTCATGCATCTCTTTCCTTTTTTAATTTAATTATTGTTTTATTTTAAAAATATCATCAGACAAATGATTTCCATTTCCTGATTGAAAGCAATGCACATATACCAACCAGCACAACCTGCACAATATCTACCAACCGCTAAACGTGACGCCAATGCCGCTTCCGTCAGTTTGCAATCAGGCGGCAAATGCAACCGAATGCAACCGTATCTGCATGCTCAACACTCCCCTCTCGCTAGAAACCTCTCTCCCCCCTCCACCTCCACCATACCACCACCCTAAGCGACAATGCCGTACCGCGTCCATTTGTGTCGGCATACAGCCAGGGTGTTTCAAGTGCGGCACCAGACGTCTAGCCTGACGTCTGTGGCATTCTTTCCGGCTCGAGCACTAGCCCACCGTCCACTGGCTCATATTCCACCGGGGGTGGATTTCTCACTGCCCTCTCACCAACGCCCCGGACGCTGTCCACCGTCCAGGGCAGCGTAATCAAGCCGCACAGCCGATTGTCCCCCAAGCGGAGGTCTAAATGTCAGGTCAAGCGGCTGTGCGCCATTTCTCTGCGGACAATTTAATTATGATGAAAAGCTGCAGGCTGAACTGAGCACAACAAAACAAAAACTCCCGCCTCGAGCGGTGCTGGCTGGTGGTGGCTAAATTGCAGGTGCCAATGATGGGCCACTAAAGTGTCTCGTAATTTTATAAGGGTGCTGGCATTTCGCGTTGAAGGTGTGCTTCGGCCCGCGTTCAAAACCCAATCCCCTACGGGCGTCAAGGGGAAACACTACCGTCATTTAATAATAATAGGATTGATCGGGTGATTGGAATTACGGCGCGGTCTGGAAAGTGCCTGGCAAGTTGGGTTGAGACAAGCGAGTGTAACGGCAACTGATTAAACCACCATGCAGAAAGACAGTGAATTATTTATCGTTTGGGAATACCTTTGGCTGTCCACTCCAAAGTCCGACGAGATCTTCACAGCCACATCACATATTCTGATGACTTCCATCGCCCAAAATCGACGTCAAATCAACCGTCCGAACTGTATCGTACATTAGAACAGGCCATCATCAAACCCTTCGCTAACCCCTTTCCCGGAACCGGAACCTTCACCGATGAAAAGGAAAGTTCCTTGGGGCTGTCTAAAAGTAAGGGGCTCACAGAAACATACCCACACTCGCCTCAACCTCATCAGCTGTGTGGCATCTCGTATCTAGCGAGTCTCTTTTTTCTGCCTCCTATCTAACCATCTTGAGCGCACAAGGCACAAGGCCACTCACGGCACGTTCAAGCCGGCAAAAGAAGCCCAAGACCGGATCTTGGAAAGGCCCCGAGACGATACCCCGTCTGTCAACCTTAGGCTCTCCTCGACCAGCACTACCTATTTTGCCCTTGCACAAGACGTTTCGGTTTTCGTTCCCCACTCACTGATCTCCAATCTATTCACATATGAATATGTGTGTGTGTATATATGTGTGTGTTTGTATTTATGTTGCCTTCCCTTCCTCTCACGTTCCCTTCCGTTCCCCTACCCCCTTACAGTTCCTTACAGACGGGGAGAAATATAACTCGTCGGACTGCTGAAATCATGATATGCAAATGACTTTCTACGAAATTTATTTATTTTCATACAATATTCATCAACGTCAATCATTAATCGTTACGTAGGGGCCATCGTCTCGAGGCCGTGTACATGCATCATACATGTACACGGTCCCAGCATAAGCCTCCCGGTTACTTACTCCTTTCTTTCCCTTCATTTCTCAGACGCTCCACGTCGAATGGCCACGCATTGAATGGTGACATTTTGGGAGCTCTTGTTGGATGATGATTACGCAGGGTAAGGAAACAGCGGTGGTCGTGTCGCCAGGAAGAGATATACTTATGTGAATACTGTAATCGAACGAGCCTCGAAAGGAGCACACATTAAGAGCAAGTTAACCGAACAAAACAACGCAACGGAATGTGGCTTGGAGCGAGTACTCAAACATTTGGTCCAAAAATTCGCCGTCACTACAGTGGGAACAGATGTTGCCGAGAAGGAAAAAAACCGAAGTAATAAATGTAAATGAATAACAATTGTAACCCTCTCGAATTGCATTGTGATAAAGGAAGGTTTTTTTTTCTGTTGTGTAGTATCTCCTATTTGTGGTGAATGGTTCGCTACGCATCAAGGCCGATGGTGCCATGCTTTTGATCTATGGTTGCGCAAATATAAATATTTTATTGCGTTCATGTTTCGCGTTTTCTTACTTAAATGAGAATTATTTTCAAGCAATTTTTTTGTTAAACGATTACAATAAACAATGCAACAAATGAAAGGAAAGCGATCAAAACACAACGCGCCGTGATTTAACGAGACCACATCGCGAGCACGTAAAGTGCTTGCGAAGTGAAATGGAATGTTGCCCTCACTTATCAGTCCTGGCTGCCACCACCATTTTGCCACCGTCCCGCAACCTTCAATTCGTACCAGCAGAAAGAGCAGCGAAGAGAGTGGTGATAAAAAAGCGGGCAGCCGTATGCAAAAAAAAAATAAGGGGCAAAACATAACATTCGACTCAACATTCGACAACAAAACCGAAGGGAAACCGACGAAAAATTCGATGACCCACATTCTGGAAGGCTTTTGAACCTCCGAACGCGCTGTAGTTTTTGGGGGGATGAAATTTGTTCGCCGGGTAGAACGAACTGGGTTGCGAAGAAAGGCAACAGCAAGATGATGTTTGGATCAACACGAAACAAGCGGTGGCGCACAGGTGGCTGATTCGGCCAAAGAGAGAAACCGTGCGAGAGAGCAAGAGAGAAAGAAGGAAGCTGTATGAAAAATGTAGCGTGCCCGGTTTGAAGTTACAGCGCCCGTTACAGGGACAGATCAAGAAAAAATCATTAAAAATAAATAAACAAACAAACTGATCGTACGTTTAGCATAATCGTGCTAACCGTGGTCCAAACTAATGGCGAGAAAGATGAGGCAAAAAAAAGCCCCTTACCAATCACAACATCTTTATTTCACCACACGAGCTGCAGGCCGACCATGGGCCGAATCATTCGAATAGCAGCACAAACTGATTCGTTTAATGTGCGAAATTACCGCTAGCTGGCCCAACCTATCGGCAAACGTGCTCCAAAACGCTAGCACAAGATCAGCAAACAGGGATGCAATTTCTGAATCGTCTGATATAAATCTGTGCATGCCGTAGATGAAAGCGAGATGGGCTCCATTCCTCCGGTGGACAAACTAGGCTTTTCGCCATCGAGAGAATCTCCTGCTCCAGGGAGAAGAAACGAGCAGGAAATCTTGCATGCCTTTCGCATGTGCACCACCACCAATCACCAACACCAATCACCCCAATCTCCACTTGCCAAGTACGGGAGGTGGTGGGGGGGGGGGGTTGTTATTTTCTCCCCCTAAATAAGCGAAAAAAAAATATACAGACAGGCCACAACCCCACAAAACCACGGAATGGCATGGCAGCGAAGTGCGCGAACGGCCTTTATCGACCTTGTTCATTGTATAATAACACTCGGCCATATTTTTATGTGTTTCTCTTTTTGCTTCTTCTCACCCCGATACCGCCAGACCCTCTCCACCCTACTGCTACTACCCTGTATTATGTACCCGGTATTATGGACCGGTTTTTCTTTGCACTATGTGCAACGTGGTTGTCGTAGGGGACCTTAACATGTTGACTTCAGCCACCCGGGGGCCACAAACTCACCCCACCATAACCCCCCCCCCCCCCTCCCAACGCTTTCTTCCGTCTCGTTTGCACTCTCGTTGTGATGTTGCTGTCCCATCTCGTCGTTAAACCCCGTCTGCTGTCTACTAAACTCTGAGGGCAAAACCTTTCTCTCTGTTGTTGGAGATTCCGAAACCTGCACCTGTTCGCAGATTCGACCTATGTTGTGTTTTTTTCTTCATATCGTTTTGTGTGTTTGTGTGTGTGTGTGTGTGTGATTCCTCTAGCGGTGGAAGTCGCATTCCACGTTCGGGAGGACGACAACAAACAAACAACACCAACGGCTGATCGTTTATCAGCACCGTCCCACCGTGTATGCATTATCGGATGTTTGGCGATCCCAAGCGTTGGATTCTCGCTAATTTGCGGATTATTCGATTACGGGCGGCACAGCGAACCTAGTTTGCATTTTCGTTTCGATCTGCGGCACGATAATCGAGCGATGCGACCTGTCAACCGACAGGTCTTCGCTCGTATCCGCCTAAACCGATCGTAAACCTTATCGGCTTTATAGGATCACGGACCGAGTGTGTGAGCGCGCGCGCGCGCGCCAAACCTGCCCTGGTTGGCAAGATGGATTCCCTCTGCCAAACCGGTGACATTTTGTCATCCGACAGGGTCCAGGTCCAGATGTTAGGCTACAAAGTCACATACGAACACGAACACTGGTAGCGCGTCCGGCATCGGTAGGATGGTATTGTGGTAGGATGTGCGATTCGAAACAATTCCAAAAGCCCGAATAAACATAAATAAATAAATAAAACCTATCCGAAACGATCATCATCATCTGCATGCCGGTGTGATTCTCTTTATCGGAAGGAGGGTTAGAGAGTGGGGCAAGAAGGAAGGTTTGATGGAAATATTTAAAAAAAAAACATAGACACACACAAAAAAAAACACCTGTGCTTGGTAGCTCGCGTAGAGTATTTTCAAGAGCAGCATCACACATGTGTGATGCTGAACCGCAGGTGGATCGCGGATGTTTTTTTTTTTTCATCCCATCGCTCAACCCCATTGACACTCACACACTCTCTTCTTGCTACTTTGTCTGCATCTCTATCTCACTTACGCACCAGCAAGCCAGACACATTTTGGTCCTTAACGATCACCTAAAGATAGAGAGAGAAAGAGAGTGCAACATCTTTCTCCATGCGGGCTAAAAACCAACTCAACACGCACGACGGCTTAATTCCCGTTCGTAAAACCTGGCCTCGGTAAGGTGGAGGACGTACACTTTCGACGATGCCGCGATGTACAAAAAAAAAGCAACACCGGAGAAAAACCATCGCTAGCCAAACATACTAAAGTACTTCGTTGCGGGGCAACATTCTTGAAATTCGCGCGCCCCAACGCGCTTACCCTCGGACAATGTTGGTGTGACCAAGCATACCCAGCAAGACAAGAATGGTTGGCTCCCTCGCAAAATCCGGCTTCAGCTTCTATAACCACCGGACCGGGCCACACACTCAGACGAGTGACGAACGCGACGCGACGCAAACCCAGGGCCAGGAAGTGAGATAGGACGATAGGGGAGAGCAACACACGCACGGTGAAGAACGGGACGAAACACATCAGCACGCACGCGGAACATTCCATCCGATGAATACTAATATTGTGTTTAATGTATGCAAAGATTTTAATTCCCTCACGCTTGTGGGTGGCAGAGAGATGAGGGGGGGGGGGCGGGTTGGGGAGGGACAGTGCGGACAGTGCGATAAAAAGGAACCGTTCTATCCGCAGACTCACCCTCGCATCTGGTTTGGCAAACAGCTGGCCCGGAACAAACGCCGTCGATCGGCGATCGTCGTTAGTCAAATGATCTAACCAGCTCGGGTGGCAAGCCGGTGGCAGGCCAAGATCATTTCGCCATTTCTTCCAACGACGGTTGTTGTTGCTGCTGGGGCCAGCAGCTGATGCTCTCAGCACGACAGGAGGTACGGTTGGCTATCGCCAAGTCGAGTGTTCTCGTGCACCCACCGTATCAAGATAGAGCTACCGAACGACCTGTGTCTGGTGCTGTAGCACGATGACTGCGAACGTACGAAAAAATACGTCCATCGAAGCTATTAAGCTCTGGGAACAGGGAGGAAGGATAGAGGGGGATGTTTGGGAGGGGAAGGGGTGAAGAGCAGAATCTTTTATGCTTGATTTCCGATCAAGAATTTGTGCTGGGGCATAAGTAAATGCAAGGCACACCAGTGTCTCGCAATGGCTCGAACGTTGTCGCTAGACGTGAGCGCCCGGAGAAGCGATGATCATTGCAGCATCATTGCATCGCTTATCGCACATGCTTAGGCTCTTTACTGGTTTGCTTGCTTTTTTTAACGTGCTCAGTGACGGCTTGCCTCTTCATGCTGCTAGGTGGAACCAAATGTTGTTTACATTTCATGAGCATTAAAAATGTCAAGCGTTCGTGGTTAAGAATCGATAAAACCACCTTTAAAGGCAATTGGAATATTCAATCTCAGGGATGGGAAGAGGAGAAAAGAAATATGGAAGGGCTGGTAACGTAGGAGCATTATAGAATGTCGTGGTTTTATGGACTTCTTCTGACTTAATGATCACTTAAGACCTTAAGTGATTAACAAAGTTGCGCTCAATTCTCGTAGTGATTAATTGGGCAGCTCATAATACCTTTTATCCAGATGATACCACCACACATAATTTTTTGCGGCATAGTTCCACCGCAAATATCACAACTGAAGGCTATAAATGTCCCTCCTCTGAGGAGATCTTGTCGTTCAGTTATGTCATTTGAAAATGACTTTTCTTGAACAGTTTAACAAACGTTCCTTAAAAACTGACCAACGAAAAGCGCTATTTAATCGCTACAAACGCTCCGTGGAAGATCTGCCACATTGCCTTCAAGAGCTACCGAAGCGCCAGACCGATCCTTTTCCGTCCTCACTACAGATCGACCATCAAACAACGCCAAGTGCACCATCTCAAAAGACGTAGAAGGGGTATTTTCGTTCTTGCTTTTTTTGCCCAAGATCAACAACGTGTTTCCCCCGGGGGAAGGCTTGCGGACGCCGCTTGCTACCGCCCAGTGTGTGTGTTAGCTTTTCATTTAGGTTATTTGTTCGACACAAGTGGCAAAACGGAAAAACGTTAATACACTACCAGGTTGGTTGGTTTTGTTGGCTTCCGTCTTCCACGTCTGGTACTGTTTGCCGTTCTTCCACCCGTGATGCTTCGAAGCTGTGTCTTCGACGATATTTTTTTTTCTTTCTCCTGTCTTTTGTTACCGCCAGTGTACCTGTCGCTTTGTCTTCATTTTCATTTGTCAATAAGAAGCCGACACTGTCGTCGTCGACAAACGCCAACTGCGGAGGGTCTCCGGGAGCGACCGATAGAAAACATTAGCCGAAGCTGGGATGGCGCCCGTGCGAGCTCGGTGATGGACCGTGCGGTGGGTCAATCGCCGATTCGATGCAACGGTTGTGCAGTGGTAAACATTGGTTTTAGGGAGGGAAGGTGAAGAGCGAAGGAGAGAGAGAGAGCTAGAGTAGGAGATCCCAAACAAACAACAAACACAAACCGAATGTTGCAAGCACCAGCCTCGCACGGTCATCACTCAACATCGTCATCCGGCCATCAGCAGGTACCACCGGGTACAGCAACGATTCCACACATGCATCACACGAGGACCTGTGGTGCATTCTCGGTAACGTGCAACACAGGCATTATCAATGAACTGGTGAAAAAGGACGGTCCCGCGTAAAGGACCACAAAACTGGACCCAATCATTAAACACATTGGCGCCGGATCGAACCTTTCCAAAATTGAGTACCAGCAGGAGCTGGCGTCAGCAAACAACGCATCCCTCCTGTACATCCCGTGGCGATGATGGCGAGTCCTTTTTGCCTTTCTACCTGTGACACAAACTGCCCGAAGCAGTGGTCCTATCCTTAAGCTAATAAAAACACAGCAGGATAAAAACAATAGCACTTGACAACGTTCCAACAATGCGCCGGGAGAATGAATGCTTTCTGACTTGACTTTTACCGAAATTACCAAGAAATCCCTTTCCCCCTGCCGGAACGAATCTGAACACAATTATCAGCCTCCGGCCTCGTAAACGTACAGACATCAGGCGCGCGGTAGACTTACCTTGCAGATACACTTGAAGCAGCCCATGCTGATTCGAACCTCCTCGCCCTCGTTTGTGCACGGTTGCCGATATCCAGCTGTGAAGGAGAAGAGCAAACGAAGCATTTAGACAACCGTAACTATCCCATTTAAGGAGGATGGAAACTCTAAATAAACAATCTAACAGCGGACAGAGGAAAAAAAACCTTCCTCAATCATTAAACGGAACGTAAAGAAACGAGATTTTTTTAATGAACGAACCTCAATTTCATTCATGGACTAAGGGTAGGTCAATCAGGAAGAATAGGATCAAAAACGAAGCCGACCTGTAAATTATCAGTACAATTCAACGATTTACACAAATTTACCAGAATTAGAGGCTCATTGTTGACCGTGAGCTGAAGAACACATTCGGCAAAGCGCCCACCCGCGATCGGCCTAGTGTGATGTAACAATGGACGAGGGCCTCATTTCGCACGTTAACACCGGCAGCATTCAATCTGTCACACCCAAATTCGCACATTCGCACGAATAATGCTTAATAGTACTAACCAAGTGCCCAGTACGGTGCCCATATTTACACATGTTCTCTCATGCGAAATTGTCACACAATGTAGCAATTGCTCAAGACGCTCCAAAGCCGGCTTACATAGACCATCTTCAAACGAAACCGCGAATTCTAGTTCACTGCACCCGTCACCGCATTAGTTAGCGTGTTTGCTCCACACACCACAGCACAGATCGATTTGCATCGGAATCGCCCATCCCACCATGAAATCATCACCGCTTTTGCAAGGTGCGTCTCGCCGGGCCAGGGGCTCCCATGGAGTAGCGCGCGGCGGAAAGGACCAAAAACACAACCCCTGTTGAAACTGAATCAAGTTCGCTGTCACCGAATCGGAGCTGGAGCATAGATTCGAGCCGAGGGGAGAGCGAGAGTCACGAAACCAAAATAAAGCAACACGCACCGGTTACAAAAAAAAATCCGTCCGAAACCAATTCCCTGGTCAATCCTCCCGGGTATTGGGATGTTGTCGAGACCATTTGTCAACTTCTTGGTGGTGACCGTTGGAGCACAACACTTTTCGCTGACGGGCTGTCACGAATTTGTTTCTTTTCCCGTTTTTTTTGCCTTTAGTGTGCCCAACACACACACATACACTTCCTTCCTTCCGTTTTAAAGGTGGGCGAAACCTCCCGGATTTCACCTGCCTCCACAACAACTACACTACATCAGCAAAAAAAAAGGAAAAACAACACCATCCCCCGCTGGTCCGGATGATGATATTTTGGTCCGAAAATAAATCAATGTATTTATTTTTAATTCTCCGTGGTGGTTATTTTTAGCCCGGTGATACAGTGAGGTTAGTTTCCGTTTTGGTTTATGAAGGGGGGAAGGGGGGAGGGCCCGCAGCTTTCTGACGTTACGGGGGTTTAACTTCATTTGCAATTTTTGTTCGTTTTCGGTCGTTACATGGAGCGAAACGGTGCGTCCACGCAATAACTGTATGCTCTTGGTAGTTTCAAGTATCTGCACACGTCACCGGCTTTGATTTCAGCTCCGAAGCAAAACAAAAAATAATACACTCACCCTCCCCGTCGTAATCATCCCCCTTTGCGTTGGCACTCCAGAAGTGTTAGGCCCACATTGCCAAAAACCACCACAATCCGTTTATCCGTTTGCCTATTGTCTGCTGACGTCACAACGTTCGTCACAGCTTGCGGGAAAGCGGCATGCAATGGGAGTCGGGTCCACCACCAGGTTCCTGACTGTTTGCGGTCGTGTCTACGTTTGCCACGGGCGTACGTGTGTACGAGATATTCACCACCCGGATCGTGTGGACATACCTTTACGCGATAGCGATGGCAAACAAGATTATCCACCGCCCGCCGGAGGACCCTCTCTCGCCCGGGATCGGAACACTGAGAGGGAGGTATCAATGGAGCAGGCACAACAGGCAGGGCGGTTTACCAGAGACATGTGCACATATTTGCTGTTCACACTTTGGCCAGCCGCACGGATATCTGATACCTGGTCGGAAGTCGGAGACGCCGCTGATAAGCGCGGCTTGGGTCGGCCGACTACCAGCCGTCCGGCTTCGGTTGCTTCTCTGCAACAAAGTGCAGCCTGACGGAAGATGAATGAAGCCAGCAGCCGGAGGAAGATTCCGCCCGATTCCGGTTCCGGCGACGCCAACCCGTTCCAGACACCCCCTCCTGCGGACGTTCGCCGTATGTCAATACCACACCTACAAAGCGCCGTGTTTATCCGTTCGTATCCCCAGCGTCCAACCGGACGGTGGCCGGGTACAAGCGGTTACGGAGTAAATATTGCCCTTTCCGTGGTCCGCCTTCCCCTCCCCCCCCCCCTCGTTTATCCCAGCTGCATGTGGGCGAATGGGCTGTCCTCATCGTCACATCGTGAGGAAAGGTTTTGTGGCAAATAGTAACAACAAGAACGCCAACAACAATACAACCCGACAGCGCGTGAAATACGGCGCAACACGGTGACTCACGGGATGACGTTTGAAAAACTGCGGGTTCACAACACAACACCATCATCATCACCAGCGTCACCGACGCGCAGCCGACAAAAAGGCGGCCAGCGGCATTTTGGCAAATATTTACATCCTCTGCGACCATGTTCACGGTTTCGGTGTGTTGTGCTTCCCATCTTCATAGCTTCTAGCGATTCTAACCGTTTTTTTTTTGGTGGCGTTTAGAACGTTCGCTTGCTTTTCCCACACTCGTTGACGAACCGGCTCCGAAGATTCCGACCGGAAGAACGACCTGGGTGTGGGGAGGGGGTGACGGAAGTTTGCGTTTGCCGGTCGAGTGTCAACGGTCACGTTTACTGTCACGAGCAGTCGCGATGAGCCGGTTCTACCCTAGTTTCATATCAGCAGCGCCATCTTGGGGTGGATGGTACGAAGCTCCACATTAACAAGACACCCCCCAGTAACAGAAGATCGGACACTACGATACCGCGTACACACCTCGATCGTCAGCAGAAAATCGTGATAGTGGTGCATCCTGCCCGTACGTCGGGACGATTGGTCCAGCAGCGTGCAGAATTCTTTCTGCACCCATGTACTGTCACCAACGTTCCAACACTTTAATGTCGTCTCGGTACGGCTTTTTTTTTGTAAGCTAACTGGGGGATACTGAATTACTGATAGTTGGCCGATAAGCATCGAACGACACCATGCTGGAAGGGTGCAACATCATCATACTAGTACACCACCAACCATCTTGCCACTATCTGAACGTCCGATCTTTTACTTCTCTCTCGCTTCTTTTTTTTTCGCTTCCCTCCATCTCAGGGAAACACCTTCAGTTAATTGCCAAGCTTCACAGTTCATCTTCTGAAGGAACAGCTAAAAAAAAAACACAAACTGCACCTCCCCTGAGGGTTCAACGATGGGACAAGAAACGTGGTTTTGGATAACGGAACGAGTCTGCGAGACGCTCATGTTGCTGTTGTTCGGCTACAACAAACGGCTACAACGACGGTCATTAAAAGCAACTACCCATCGTCACCTACCATCTTATCACCAACGATTAACCAACTTTACAGCGAGCTACGTGAGCCACTGCGTTACTACGGCAACGGGAGACACACAGGCAACGTCGAGTCGAGTTCCGAGCCGTACCGTCGCCAGCCGTTTGACGAGATGAATCTGCCCCACCGGCGCATCAGTAAACGCCGGCAAATGGGAATAGCCTGGAATAGCACGTACACGACGTCGGATGCACTTCGCGATAAGATGCGTTGGATAAGGGCCACTACAAAGTACTCTTAGCTGCAGGGGTTTCTAGTGCGAGCTGAAGGCTTTTCTGAGGGCGTAGATCATCTACATTTCAAGCGGAGAAATATAAAACATCTTATCCAGAAAAATCGACTCCATAACTCCTATAAAACTTCTTCCAAAAATTCCTCTTTCTTTGCGTTTGCCGACCAGGACCTACTGCTCGCTTATGTGATCAACCTTTCTGTTTCGCTCCAACCATCCTCCGGCACAGGTGTATACGCGACAGCTGACAGCCAAAAATGTTCACAATTCTACCCTTCCCGACGCACCACACTCGTGAAAACCACATTCTTCAACCGACCGATGCAACCTGTCCCGGGCAAATTTCGGGCAAGAATCTCATCCGGGACGAGTTTTTTGTTCGGTTTCGTTCCTGCACCTTCGTGTACCCTTTGTTTTTTTTGGTGACTTCTTTTTATTACCATTGCTCACCACCATTCGCGAAAGATTCGCGGTGCAATCTTGTCTTGTCGCCATGATAGAAAGGGGACATGCAATCGCCAAAAACCGAACCTAACTGCACGCTGACACGGGACGGTCCACTGAATGGCAGCTGGCAGCAGCAGCAGCAACAGGATCCTGCTTGAGATCCCGAGCGTCCGTTTGCCTACCTACCGACCGTGTGCATTGCGATCAAACTTTACCGCTCAAGGCTTATGTTTCGTTGGCCTGTTTGTTCAGGACCCAACGCCAAAAGACCTGGAAATTGTCGTCAGCGAAGACATAAGAGGCCAACACTGTTGATGGGGCTCAAATTCGGACCTGATCTCCTCTCTCTCTCTCTCTCTCCCCCCCAAATCATGAGGGACCTTCTCCCGGAAGCATAATGGAGAAGTTGTCACCGTACCCATGTCCACCGAGTGCCGTGGGGACTACGGTCATTAGGGGGTTTTATTTATATTTTCAGACGACTTGTTTTTGCGGACATTTTCTTTGCTATTATCATTAACTTTCATGTATTGATGAACCGTTCGGTTGAAGTTGAAGTGAAAGGAATGCAACACACGGCATGACCCTTTTTCGTTTCCGTTCCCCGGTGCATACGTAACGTGCTTTGAAGGTGGAAATAATTGTCAACTGGCAAACGGGACCAACGGATAAACTATTGCTAAAAAGAACGGATAGCCCCCCAAAAAAAAAAAAAACTCCCAAAAACAATGAGAAAAACAAAACTGAACTTACACAAAGAAGCACTGGCTGTGGCTTGTCGCATCGAGATCGCGAGGATCACCATCGCGCCGAGAAGGATGCGGCCGGTTCGGGTGGAGGACGCTTGTGCAGGATACATATTCGTGGTGCGTTTTCCGTTTTCGGTCCGTTGGTGGAAGTATTCCTTTTGCGCTCGTTACACGGCTTGTGTGCCGTGTCACGCTGGAAATTAATGGCCCGTTGTTGTTCCGTCGTCACACACTGCACTGTAAATAGCCGAGAAGGAGAGAGAGAGAGAGAGGGAGAGAGAAATTAAAAACCAGCACCAACGAATAATGATTAGTTCACCTGATCACCGGTTGATGATGTTTCGGTGTGCGTTTCTTCATTAATTAGCGGAAGTGCCACACGAAACGAAACTGTGCGCAACACTCGTTGCTTCGCGCAACCCCCCCATAAGAATCCACAACACACAACAAGAACATCATCACCCACCTCGAGTCGGAGGAGAAAAAAAACACACACAAAAAAAACAATTACATAAATCTGACTTTTCATCGCCGTCAATGAAGATTGAGCACGTTGGAGTGGCCAGCGAGGTTCGGCAGCATCAGAAGTACCATCGATGCGCACCCTTCTTCGCTAGAGCCTGCCTCAACGAGCGAGCAGTGGAATTCAAAACAAACCCTCAAAAAAAAAAAGCAACAAACCCACTACATCTGAAGTGGCCAGAATTCAGTCGGTCTCAGCCCGCTCGAGTATCGTTTGCCGGCTGGTGCGACAGCCGGGTTTCCCCTTTTTCGCATCGGTTGAGACTCACCGGATGTCAGCACACCGTACCGTGGTGTCGAGTAGCAGCATTTTCGAGAGATTTTTGAACGCAAATACGCCACGCCAGGAGCGAGTTCTTGAAACCCGAGGTTCGCCGTCTTCTTCAATCCCGGTGCTGCTGTTGATTCAACCAAATTTGTGCTATGCTTTATTTCCGTTCCGCGCTCACTTCTAATTGAGCGTGCCGGGTGTCTTTCGTTACCTTCTCGAGCGGCGGCCAGGAACTGCTCGAGCCGGACAGCTTGGATGATTAATAGGCATATCTGAGCCTCAGTAAGCATATCTCAATCGTGCCGGAACGGAACTCTTGAGCCACCCTGGGGGGCGGTTTGTGATAAGGTACAACTTGTGATCTATTGACATATCAGTGTCAAGGCGTCTATAGGATAGGAGTTTATGAAAGAAACCGCAAACAGTTTCTACCAAAACGGTGATCTTATGCAACGGCATTGACATGATCGCCCCTGGTGGATTGGTAGAACCCTTCTAATTGAAATGTAACCGTAGCTGGGCGCGAGTGCGCGTTCTTCTTTCTCGAAAGCTCCTTTAGAGCCTCAGGAGGAAACACCTGTTTCGCGCAGAACGAGCCACAACACCCTTTCCATTGCGGCCGAATGGTAAAATCAATCAAACGTCTCGTCACCAGACGCAGGCCACAGATCAAGGATAAGAGAATGCGCTCGATCTTTTAAGTGCCTGAGTGATTGGTGTGGGGTTTTTTTGCTGCTTTTAAATTGACATACTCTCCGTACACCACGATAATAAATGAGTTTTTGGTAATTCTACATCCTTCTTCATGGAAAGACACGCTTAAGATGTCTTATTGAGCTAAGGCAAATGTCACATTGACATCCAAGTCCACGAGAGTCAGCGAGTGGACCCGAGAAGCAATTAGTAGCTAGTGTGTTGTCTTTTTCTTCATTGCTAATAACCTCACTTACATAAGCTCACATGCTCACATTACCTATCCGACCAATCATCCCTATCAGCCACCCCGCAGCGGAGGTGACTTCTTCATTGCCGCACGTAGAATCTTATGCATCTTGCCATGCCATGCACCCGCACAGAAACACTACAAACACAGCCGGGTCGGGCGCACCGAAAGAAACGATTAGTAGTAGCGTTCCCCACAAACCCCTTAACCGCCCGGTTACCGACGGTGTACGACCCCGTAGGGTGCCGACACACCGGGCCTATGGGAAAAGAAATCTTGTTTCACTTGAAATTTATTACACCGCACGTGTGTGTGTATTTGATGAAGAAACCCGCGCGTGTGTTCCCTTCTCCGATCTTAGCGTTCTGACGATCTGCAGGCAAATCAAGTCGGCCAACCAGCGAACCAACAATTCCACGTTCACACGTTTCTCCACCAGTGCGTCAGAAAACCCCAGCCACAACCCTCCCCATTCAGCCTCCAAAACGTGGGGAGGCCGCGCACTGGTGTTGGTTTCCCTCTGTCGACACATTCTTCCCTTCTCACCAATGATGACCAATAAATCGTAGATGATTAGAGTAGCTGAAGGTGCACAAGGCAGAGGGGGAAGGGAGGGATAGGATGAGGTCAAGAAAATCTAAGACCCTCGACCCCGCAGCGGTGTTCCAATAATCAAATCAATTACCTTTCGGTAGGTTAAAACACACCGACCGGTTACCGGTTCACGTGATTGCTTCACTAAAAGGCTACAAAGAGATCCGGGAGCGGGGAGATGCGATTCGATGCTATTAGACGTGTGGCTCACTCTGGCAGACAACAGCAAAATCATTCCCCACCGAGACAGGTGACTCTCGGGGCACCACCTTACAGGCCACCACCCGATGGAAGAATGTCCAGCCGATCCGACCCGAAGGAGGAAGTGTGTAAAACCCGAAAGCTGCCAACAATTCCAGCGAAACAAAAGGAACGATCTGAATGGCCAAATTAAGTCTTGATTGCCAGGTTGCCACGGCTCGATTTCTCTTCGTGCCTTCAGCTGCCACTGCTGCCCGGTTCCACAGTTTAAAAGCGCAAATAAAATGCTTCCCCGAGCACGCACTAAGCGTGGGAGCCCACATCACATTGGCGCAACTCCTCAGGGAAGGCAGGACAGGAACCCACCACGTTCCGGGTCCGAGCGAGCATTCTGTGAAAAGGAGTGTTCTCTCCCAAGTTATCCGGCTCTTTGTGCTGTGTGTGTTGTGAAGCTCTTCTCGTGCTCGTTTTCTACGCGCAAACCAAACGCGCAAAGTCATATTCCTAGTAAGTAACTATCTCATCAAGCTGTGGAACAACTCGCACGGGCGTGCGCGAGCACAGCACAGATTAGATCGTTTTAAAGGCGATCTTGTGTTTCAACCACCATCTTCCAACCCGAGGCCGCGCACAGACAAAGAACACCGAGCGCGAGCTTGTACTCTATGCAAGACCCGCGGGATCTCGGGACCCTCGCTCTCGCCTGGTGTGTAGTAAAAGCGCGCATCGTAGACTAAACACCATTTCAGATAAGTGGCCCCAACCGGGGATAATTACAAGCAAAATATCGGCACACGCGACCCTACTCCTTCTCTTGACGTGGAGTAACTACTAACGAGATAGAGCGATATTTAAGGCACTATTTTGCAGGGAAGGCACGATCGTTGCCAGTGCCACAACACTGTGACTACTCACTATGGATATCGGCGGATGACCGGTTAATGTCCTTTGCTTGTATGAGGCTGGGATTCTCGTGGAGTGTAAATAGATCGTATAAAATTGTAATGATCCATATCAAATGAGCCTTAAGAAACGTGGTGGGAGATCTCAGTAGAATAACAATCTATTGGTTCCATTAAATCATGTCTGACGGTATAGACTAGCTTAGAAAATACTTCCAATGTCTCTTGTTAACATTTAACCCAAAGGCAAGCCTCACCCGACCCGATCACGTTCACACTTTACATGTGACTTGAGGAATTTGGCACATACCAATGAACCCAAGATTGGTAAAAACTGCGCTACAATGAGATTATTCTGAAGGTCTTCCAAATAGTCTAATACCATCTACAATCTATCTTACGTTCTTCTAGCAGGCAAGGATTGCTTGTAATAGCCATTTGCTACAATCAATTCTCCGGATTAGCCATGTAACATACCATTACAGATCACGATTTCGGATTACATTTCCTAATCCACCCCAAATAACAAATAACGATACATTTGACTTCCCAACAGCTGCCCGCCTGAAGAAAGTACGCACGGTACGGTTTATCTCGCTGGCCGAAGAAAGAATGTCTAGCGCACCACCGACCACCGGAATGCCAGCGTGGACCGGAGCATGTGCAACGAGCGGAAAACATATTACCAATGTTGGCCAGTAGTAACAATAAAAATAACAATTAGCATTAAAATCTCTGCTTCAACCATACCATATCCCGAAACAACTCCCCTTCCATAGCTCCGCATCCCCATCGCTCCTCCGTACCTTTCGGCTGGTCGTTAATTAAGACATTAAATGCGAACGAGTGTGCATGCATAAATGTAGCTCGTCTCTGAAGCATCATCTTAATTGCCGTTTTGGTTGGACCGGTCGCACACCGTACAGCCGCAACAGACCTCGTGGGGAGGTTTTTTTTTTGCTCTCCGCACTAAACTGCGCTGAAGCAAAAGGTTTGCCCCGGTAAATCTTCGTACCGAATGTTTGGCTTTCCCCTGACTGCGAGTCTCGCAGTCTGTCTTGTTTCGCGGGCAACACCACTCCATCAGGTCCAACGCCCTTCGGTTGAAGATGCATTAGCGTTTTGATAAGTTTGTATGCCATATTTCCTACCGGCACTCCAAGCCCCCCAACGGAACGGCATGCTCCCCCGGTTTTCCCATGGCTGTTGAGCGATGCCCAAGCGAAAGGGCATCGCAGCTTCTTTGACCGCTTTGACGAAGTCGTCGAACGGCACGTTTATCTACGTGTGTACATTTTTCACACACAGACACGCGTTTTTTTGTTAAGATCTTCCCAACAGTAGAAGGAGAGAGAGAGCGAAAAGAAGGGAGAAAATGGCGTTTGTTTTTATTTTCTCGTCTCATTATTTCCTTTCCGATGAACAACTGTTTGTCTTCGAGTGGTGGCTTTTTCTTGAAAGGGGATTGTTTTAAGATTGTTCTTTCTCGAGGGCGTACTTAATTTGACATCACTTGTTAGAATAGTTTCTGATCAATCATCAGAACGGGTGACTTGCAATATCGCTTTCCAGAAGATGGAATGTCAGCACTCTTATTATCTCTGCCCGCTCTACTGATTGTTTCTCGAACTTTGTTTCTTGAGAAATTCAATGTATGAGGAATTCTTCAATTTATAATTCCAACTTTTGAATTTATTTATTAATAGCTCTGAAATGAACTTAACTAGTAGTAAAATTAAAATGGTGGGTAGAAAATTTCTTCCAGCTCCAAACGAACTTCGCCGGTGATGACACCACATAAGGCGGCTGTGTGCTTCGCGGACATTAATGTCCCCTAAATCATTTACATTGATTATACGTCATCTCTGTTTAGCATAGCCGTCCGCCGGTGGTGTATCTTACCGATTAGCAAACTGTTTTAAGTAGCATCGCCGGGACCTCTCTCTCTCTCTCACTCTCTATCTTACCCGTACGCACGACCGATCAGCTTGCATTAAAATTCAGATAAAACACGACCATTTCTGTGACTGTGTGTGCATGTTTTCGCATCGGTTTTACATCATGCTCGTGTCGTCTCGTATCGCAGATGAAAAGATATCCTATCCCGCTCCATGGCCTTCCCCCTTCCCCCACTGGTTTGCTAGCTATCAGGAAATATCAAATCGAATCATAACTTATGCCAGTTCATTTTACGATACCACCGAATAGCGCGTAGCGCGCGAAATAAATATACGCGCACGCATCGTGGCACCAAGAAGGACGGAGTTTTGCGAGCTCCCCGCAAAGAAAAACGGGAACCGCTCGCAACCGTTGCCCCGTAAATCAACCCCCTGTGTGTGTGTACGCTCACACTAAACCGCGTTAGACAACACGCCTAAGTTCACCGTTCCCTAGCCACCCGTCCGCACCCGTAAGCGTTATTTAACGAACCTGCGCTCGCGCGGATAATCTGCGGATGATATTTAGCGTGCCATCTGTGCTGCTACTGTGCCGTACGCGGTCACAGTCTTTCGGGTCGTAAAAGGGTCGCATTCCCATCGGTATACAGGCGACGACGACGACACGACGTCACTCGGTTGCGCTCAAGACGCAACGCAGAAGGATCATTCATCATCACGGTTGCGAATCAACCGTCCGTGCCGTCGTGCCCGGACGGTGTCGGAAGGCCCAACGAAGAACCACCGTAACACCTGACCGGGCGAATCATCGCAAAGACACCGTTCTACGCTTCCACATGCTGCTCGGCACACACACGCATTTGCCGACCAGGAATTATGAGGAAGTAAATATTTATACACCTGTTAATTATTCCACGTCGCACCAAAGAACCTCCCCGAGCCGAGGTGTCCGGTCCTTCGCAACACGTTTCGTAGAGCGCTAGTGTGCTGGATGGCAAACGCGACTGCAGCAGACATTGCGTAGCCTCGTCGAGGTCAGAGCAGTCGAGGGTACGGGTACTGTAGCTTGGCTTGGCCGTCGCAACGGGGTCACAGCATCAGTAGCATCAGGCAGAACGGGGACGAAAGGTTTGTTGATGCAACTTCCAACGAAAAAAAAAAACGACACAACGCTAGAAAAGTACTCTTCAAAACCTCACCCCAAAAAAGCCGCCCGAGAGCGGATGTGACGGATAGCGCGCGCTGAGTGCCCGCAACTCAAGAAGGTCAATGTTTATTTGGAGAACCTAGAAACGTAGGGAATGCTCGCTAGCAGCATCACACCGTACATGTGTTTAGAATTCGGACGGCCTTAGTCGAAACGGTTGCTGCTGCGTCTGCTGCTGCTAATTCGCAACAACTGCGAGGGATCTCCCTCGACGGGAGTTCGACTGCATGCCAGGCTCATCCCAGCCAGCCAGTCATCCCATCTAATTTGCTTGCGGTTAATTAGGTACCAAAAGAGTTGCCACCGTCGGCAGCACGTGGGGTGTCGGTGGAAATTTTGGGTTGAATGCTACAAGGCGGCAGACGAGATACATCCGTGTTTGAAGAGAATGTTCTGTTGCGTAGCACGGATGATGTGCAAGTGTGCCTTTTTTTTTGGCTATCTTTCTTCGTGTCGTCCGTCGTTAAGTCGACGGAACATGTACATACCGGTGTCTTCCGGTCGAGACGGCCAGTTTGCCTGCGGTTTGTAGACCATAAACAGCGTCTCAGTGCTCCATCGATACTATATTGGGACGGAGTTTGTAGCTTTGGTGGCAATAAATCTGGCCGCAGTTTTTTTTCCCCCCACTGTCAGATTTTTATCTATAGCTCAGTATACACACTACTTGCCCTGGCCGAATGTACTAAAACTTTTCACCATAATCGACCTCACCCATAATGAATGGTGAAACTTTTAGTGTCCATTTTCGCTGCAATTCTCTGGCCGTTCTCTGGCTCTGATAAACGACCAGTCTGAGGTAGTCAGTCCTCCACGGGTCAACGAACTCTCATATCTGGTTGTTCGGTAAAAGGAACCACCCAAAAAAAAAATCCTATCAATATGTGTCACCATTCGTTAATGGTGCACGATAGTTAAGCTACCGAAAGAGAGAAGAAAAAAATGTATGTAGGGAGAGCGAGGATCCTAAATGGTCGGCAACAGAGTAAAAAACAACCCAAAAAAAAGTATAACCGCTACCGAAAGAAATGTTCATAAATCGCTTTCAGCATGCATTTGCCCGTTCCATAAATTACTGGCTGGTGGCCTGCAGAACGCTTCCACACATTTAGCCCACCGAATGGCTCCAGTACAAAGTAACCCACCAGCTCGTAAATTGAAACGTACCTAACGTTAGCAGAGCCTCAGTGACTTCAGTGTCTCCGGAGAGCTTTTTTGTTTCGCTGCACTTTGTATCGCACACTATCTTTACATTATTTATGGAGCACCAATAACGCACAAATATGCTGTACAAGACCACCTCCGTGAAGGTACGGCGGGGCACGGTGACTTTTTTGCACGCGCGTGTGTGTGATCGATCAGCAGCCCATATCTGTTGGCACATTTAGAAACAATGCTACTCTGCGGACAGTATCACCAGCATACCGGGCGGCGGTGTGCATAGATCACTTACTTTGTAGTTCGACCGTTGTTGGTGGTCAAAGCACTGGAATTCAATACAGTCGGTTACCATAGCTTCCGACCATCCATCAAATTCGATCCCCTGCAACAGGGGGAGACGTGGACATTTGTAGTGTTTCAGACCGCAAACCGCACCTCACGCACCAGTACCGGCTGGTACCGCCCGCTTTAGGATACCACGTCGTGTCGGCACCGTTGCTACCGGGAGTTGCAAACCGAAATGCCAGCAGTTCGCTCACCAAGAAAACCACAAACCCATGATACCGCAGATGATATGGCCAGCACAGTGAGAAGCAGCAGTGGTGGGACGAATGCGAGTATCATTACGCACATCACTTGGTCACGATTGCTTCGTCCAGGCGCACTCAAGAACCTCCCGTATACTTGCGGCCACTAATTACAAAGTAGAAACCATCGCCCAGATCGTGGGCCAGCCTAATGGACGGTCGCGGTAACCCGATGACGACCGGAAGGATGCTGCCAAACAGAATCATTACAATAGCCACTCATCTTCTGCACCATCGCTTCATTAGCCGACATTAGCCGGAGGTCAAGTGCCGAAAATGTTGCCCAGTTACCGAAAACCCACCCAAGTGACCTTTTAGGCGCGAACGCCGGCCGATTGACCAGATTGAACCGAAACCCTGCCTTGCCCAGCTATTTGACTAGCGGGTGTTTATTTTAGTTAGCTGCCTAATGGTATCAGATTAACACCTTTCGGCCGTAGAAGAAATCGGCCACAATACGTGTACGCACATTGTGTGTTCGTGTGTACATCCGCAACAAAGTCTGCATCGCGCGTGTTCTGGCGCGTTTGCTGTTTTGCCTCACTGGTCCCACCAGCCCACCAGGTAATTGTATTTTTCTTGTTTTTAAGCCCCAACGCGCAACCTTCCTCAAAGTTGATCTTTACCCCGCTGGAGGTTATCGCATATTGGATACGTGTTTGTGTGTGTGTGTGTGTCGGTGTGTAGTCAGTTGCAACGGCAATGGTTGGAAGTTTGTTGGGTGGGGCCACAAAATTCAATTTTTGCCCGTTTGCCCATCTGCATAGTGTAAATGTTTAGATAAATGGAAAATTATCTAATGCTCGACCGCATGGCGCATTGTGTTTGTGTGTGTGTGTGTGTGTGTGTGTGTGTGTATGTACATATTTCGCAGTTGCTGTACGGTAGTGGCAACTGCCGTTGGTTGGGTTTGCTGGATGAGTTTGTACTTTTGCTTTCTTTCGAGAGATCCCACCAGAGATATCTGGTTTGGTTCACACTGGCCCACAGATAGAGAACGTTGCATTAGCTGCTTCTGCGTATGATATATTGTTCGATTTGCGGAATCGTTTTTGTTACGATACAATGTAAAAGTATCTGGACGGCAAACCAAAGTCCAGCCGGAGGAGAGGAACACGAGTTCTTATCTTTTTACTACCTATTTATTACTGGATGACGTTTCATTTGCGTTGGAGCAGAATTATTTTGCCGTTCCAACACTAAAAGGGAAATCCCCACCACCAACTCATAAAGCTTTATGTGCATCATAACCCTAATTTGTGGGCAACCACATTATAAAACTTTCCCCCTTTTTCTTGGAAACCCATCGGATTTTCCGAGAACTGTGTTATTTTGAGGCGATTAGTATTAACTCTTTCAGCGAACTGCATTGTTATTGAGCTACTATTTTCCACAACGAAAACTGCCAGCTCTTTACCAAGAATAGTTTGAGGTTTCTTCCGAAATGGAGTTAAAAGACCACAAATTTCTCGTTCCCGGAACAATCGATCGACACCCAGTAACCGGCGAGCTGCCCTTTTACGAAACATGCAAGCGGTACATTACCATCGTAATACGGAACTTTCTCACGTGTAAACAGCATCAAAACGGCAAACCCATTACACGCCACGCTTTGCTACGCACCAGGGTGTCCCAAATGGAGACGCCTCAACGCCGATCCCTCTTGCTCTCTCTCTCTCTCACCAGCGAAGGGTGTATCCCGGGCGGAACTTTTGTAAATCACTTCTAATTGCTTGTTTACACCATTAAATTAGTAGTGCATTAGTGAGGTCCACTGTACGGTTCAACGGATCCGAGCTGGTGGAGGGGGGGGGGGGGATGGATTATCCACACGTACACTACAGCACCAAGCAGGAAAATGCTGTCTGTGTTGCATTCGAAATGCTCCATAAGTGTCTTCCCTCCTACCCTGTCAACCCACAACAAAATGCAATTTGTAGACTCTCCCGCAAAGACTGTTTTTTCACCTTTTCTCTCCTGCCAGGAGAAATAATCATCACACTTTATAAAGCGCAATAGCGAAATCGGCACGCATGGTGCACCATGCGCCCGCTTGTTGAAGCAGGTGAACGAAACAGGTGAGAATGGATAGAGGAGAGAGACAGAGCGAGAGGGGGGGTGGAGAGAGACCCAAAGGAGGGAGAGAACAAAAAAGCACACACACACACACAATCCGACTACATTATACCGCGCAGTTGTTGAGGGAAATTTATCGAGTAAATAAACCGAACACACATACAGACACTGCTGGGCACAAAAACTCCGAACGATCGACGAGATGTGTTTCACATCAGCGATCGGACAGTCGAAAGTGAGATCAACTACTTTAAGAGGTGGACCTCGCGTTTCTTGGACTTGCAAGTGCACCGAGCCCGGACGGCCGTATGCAAGCCGTTCCAATCAGAAGGCCTGGGCTGGAGAGGTTTACACAGTTGATTTCAATCTGCTCGAACGCGGCCCGGTCCACGGCTGGTCCATGTACCTTTTGATCGCTTTTGCTCTCGTTCACTTTTATCATCCAGCTGGCTCGGGATCTAACCGTATCGCTGCGCTCTACAGGACTGGCAATTGATCAATCGACGAACCGGCTGTCCCGGATTTACTCTACCCTAGTGGAGCCCCGAACATCAGTGATCGAACAAATTTCTCACCACCCGCGGTCGGCAAACACTTGCCCCCCCTTGCAAACTGGGAAGTGATCGTCGGCCAGGGCTGGTGGATTGTTGTATCAATTTACCATTCCGATCGCTTGAGGCTTCGTGCTTCAGACACTCACTAGCGAACGCACACACACACACATACATCACAGATTTACCTCGAACTCTCCTTGAGCAGTCAATCTAGCAGTGGTGCTCTGGCAAGTTCAAGCTGCAATGAGGCTGAGCGTTCCCAAGTGGATAGAGAAGTAGATAAAATATTTAATGCTGTACGCGTTATGTAAAAACAAGGGAAAACCGATTGCATGTTGCAACCCCCCCTTTTTTTAACTGCAGTTTTTATGTGTGGTTAAACTATTTGCCAACAGCCAGCAGTCAATTTATTTCGAACGTTCAAACTAACACGAACTGTCATAAAATGACATAAGCTCAAATTATGCGTTCAAGTTCGAGTAAAAACGAAGCATACATCATTCAGGAAAATGAGCTCACAAAATAATGATTACCATCACCTGTAACTCTGTGCCATTGAAGCTAACCACCGATCAACAACTCAATCGCTCAATCCACCGGCTCCATGATTTTGGATGCTGCTCGTCTGTCGAACCGCCAACGTACAACGCCAAGATCGCCCGACCAGAGATAACACTTCGACGCAAAACCGTTGGCGGCGTCGGCGTCTCACTTCAAACGCAATTAGTGTTATTTATTTTCTCTAGATCAGTTACTAATTTATCCTTCCCGGGGCCAAGCCAGACAAAACCAGACCAGCCGTAACGCATCGGCTGCGGTTCAAGTCGCCGTCCCAGGCCATCGTCATCGTGCTTGAGACGCCAGCGTAGTTGCACCGGTTCGATTCTCGCAGAAGGTGATCCCCTTTAACCTAAGCCATACACTGCTGCCCCACGATTGTTTACGATGCTTTACGAGCAGCGACGTACTAAACTGTGGACCGAGATCTTCACCTCACTCTGACTGATGCGTAATCCGTACACGATACAGCGGAGCGTGCTGGTGCCTCCGATCAAGGCCACCAGGATCGAAAACACAGCACCCCCAACCGTCGATCGTATTGCACTCGTCGTTACGTTATCGTTCGAGCAGTTGCAAGCAGCTCGTAGTGTTTATGTTTTTTTTCTCTCTCGAAGCTTCAAATTTATGCTCAACACAAAACCAATTTACTACCCAGGTTTTGACGTATGAAAGATCTCAACTCGAACGAGCATATACACAGCCACATCTCAATACAATTCCTGCACGTAAAAAGGGGATTAGCGTTTACTGCTTATTTAGTACCTCATCACTGCCCGTCGGAAGATGGAGAATTCATAAATTGCCGTTCGACTCCCTTTCGAACGGAGTTTCACATTTTGAAAAAAACGATAATTGCCATTAAGTGTGGAAAAATTTATTAACTACCGAAGACGCTGTCTTAATTATTGACCGATCAACGATATATACCATGCTGCGTTTGCTACTATGGAGGAAGTCCTTATCCGTTAGAAAGTACACTGGGAAAAGTGAGACAGAAAATGCTCAGTTTTTAGATGTAGCTAGTATTTTAAGTCAATTAAAATAATCATTTTTGGCCCGATAGATTTTATAGATACTTCTTGAACTTCAAAAGAAGGTCTTACACATACTCACTAAGTCTCTTAATTGAAATGAACGCCACGGCAAGACTCTAACTTCATGCAACTGTTGATTTTGCCTTTTACCCCAAATAAAGAAAAATCAAACAAACCAGATCATGTTTCAATTTAATTACACCATGACGCATATGCTTCCCTGATAAGCGGACGGGAATTTAGCACGAACCCTAGCGCCGGTAACAGAACGCCGGTGGTGTATGTTTTCGACTTGTTGACAAGCGCTAATCCGGATTTATGCAACCGGCGCAGCCAATTAATCAACAGCTTCATAAACCTGATACGATAAGCCAGGACCTTCTAATCACCTTTTTCTTCCAGTGGCACATGCACATGTCCTTGAAAGAGATGCGAACCTTTGAACGGGTACATTCATTGGCGTAACCATGTTACCAACTTCTAATTGACGACGAAATTCGTGACAACGTTTTGACAGTGTTCTATTCAATCAATATGATTTACCTCCATCGGACGATAATTGATCGTACATTCGATCGTGATATTCCAGCCCACGGTAGCACGGTTGTCTTTGCAGCAGGGTTCGATAGGTTCGTTAGTTCTCGGCTCGGTCACTAATAGATCGCCGCACGGTAACAACCCATCACTAGATTAGCAAACCCGATCACGTACAGGCCCGGTTCTAGCACCGATCGGTTTTGGGCACGTTTTCGGCATCGATACGCGAGCTTTCGAGCGCTGTGTGGTCAGGTGACAAAACTCAACCAACGGCTCGAGGCGAACAATGAAGCTATAAAAATTCAAACGGTTTCCGTCGCACGAAGTTCGTCTTTAAGCAGCGAGTGACACTTGTGATGCAACCGTGATCGATCACCGTGGGACCACGCTAAACGTTCGATGAGTTTGGGCGATCAGGGGAGTTCGCAATGTCACTGCTCGGTAATCGCACTGTAAGAAACTTTGTTGGGTTTTCTGTGCCCAGTTCGCGTTCCTGATTAATGAGTGTTATTTACAAATTCTTTGTTCCACGCTTCTATCTCCCTTCATTCCCACAGTCTTGCTCTTTTACGCTGTGTGTCAGATTATTATTTCCGGAGGAGCACAGTAACATTCCTGCCCATCTTCCCCCCGGCCCGAGGCATTCATTCATGTGCGCTATTTGTTTGAATTTATTTTACATTTTTAATTTGTTTGCCTTATTGCTGTTGTGGTTTTCTGTTGCTGTTTTTTTTGCGTTTCTCCATTGCTGTGATTAACCTTTCACCTCGTAATCCTCCGACAAAGGGATCATCCTCAGGCCGAATTCCGACCTCTCGATCGTTCTAACCGTTGCCAGGCAAACGGTGGTACCTACGCCGAACCCGAAATCAGCTGTGCTAATCGGTGACGGGCGCATGGATGCAATTATGCTCCGGTCGCGTAACGTACACACGGCCCAGACGGTTGGCGCACACCGACCAACCTGGCCAGTCTTGTGCGTGCGATCCGGTAACATTTGCTGCGGTGTGGTGTAATTTGTCACCGGCCAGACCGATCAAGTTTACGGATGTGACATGCTGAAAAAGTGCACCGATCAGCTGGCCTGGGGGGTTGAGGAAGAAATCGGAACTAGCACACGCGGACGCCTAATCCGGTTACGGACAGGAAACAACGAGTATCTTCGTACCACGGTTCGGAGAGTGTGTTTACCGACGATCTCTAAGATCTCATCTCGAATACTAATACTGGTGCGATAAACCTTTCAGAAAGTCTTCCTTAAGCACCGACTAAGTTTGCTGGAGCTCAGGTTTAAAGTTCTGAAGGTCTGGAGCTCTACTCCAATTGAGAGGTAATTTGAGCAACATTACAACTTTACGTCACCACTGCTCGTTCAAGCCTCATTACCATTCTTCTTTTATTATTCGCAAAAAATAACTCCTGTTGGCACAATTATTTGCGCGTGCAAAACCCCCACCGGACAGTAAAAGGGTGCCAAGTCGCTAGGGAAGGTTCTAAGAAGCTCACCAATTCGTAATTTGAATCCGCCAGGCGGATAGAGTTTCCTGTAGCGACCAAATTCTTGCTCCACTTTTCTTGCCACTCTTGAGCGCCACCAACTTTTCGGGACAGCCGAATAATCATCCATCCGCGTTAAGGGAATTCCTCCACCTCAGCAACGCTGGCTCGTGTTGCAAAGGAAAACTGATGACTTACGGTGTTTACTACCGGAACTGATGGACGCTGCTGCTGTGCCGGTGCCTACGTCACAAATTTGTTTGGGGTGGCATTTTTTTCAACTCCACTAACAACAAAAAAAAGCCCACGCCTAAACCATTTAAGCTCAATGATGTACGAACGCAAGGTTGGCGATTTGTGAAAGGACATCCCTGTGTAGAAAAAAGGCTGCTGATGAGATGATGAGTACACATGATTTACGGTCCGTAGGGGAAGTAGTTAAGGGGCACACCAATCATTAAACTAAGATGTAGCAGAAAACAACAAACTGAGCTTCGACGGCGTCCACTGACAAGCCATGATAAACGAGCTCGATATAACTCTCCAATTGGTCCTATCCCAGCAAATCTTGTCCTAGTGGGTAGCTCCAAAAATAGAACCGTTTTCCTGGGAAATTTTCCTATCTCACCATGCAACGCACAACAAATGTGAGTGCTCTAGCCACTCGCAATCCCAAGGCGAGGCCCACGCGGGAACATCAATAGTTGGTCCCAATCTTGCTGCATCATCATTTGGAATAGTTTTTTCTTCGTGTTCGAGTTTAGCGATATCTTTATCCGTAGCATTGAGGCTACGTTCTAGCAAAATGCTTAATCTAGCGTACGTCATAACGCAGGGAGAACGGGGGTTTGCAGAAGTAGTCGGCAGCGAAATCTTTAAAAACTTAGACAGCACGGAGACGTTGCGGGACACTGTTCTTGAAACAATCCGAATCCGCCTTCTGCGAACTCCCCAATAAAGCCGCTGCTCCGGTGTATTGTAAAGGGAAAAAGTGCAACTCGATGTGCTCAGGAGAATTGCAAAAACGGAGCATAAATAAAACCAAGACACAATAATAACAAACACCGCCGGGAACAAAACCGACACTGAAAAACAAAAAACAACAACTCGCACCAACCATCCTCCAGATGCACCATTATTCGCCCGAATTTGGCCGACCGACGCTCAGACAGTTGTTTAAACTTAAGCTTGGCTTTAAATTCCATCTTTCCAATTTTTGCCCGCTGCCACGGTGGTTCCTACGCTTAACGTGACATCATTTGTGGCCGTGGCGATGCCGGACCGCGTAACGCCGCTGGCGGCAGACGATTTGGGTTTAGATTTCCTAATCCAGTCCGCGAGCTTCACACGCACCCCCCCCCCCCCCCCCTCCCAACGGATCCCGGTTCCAGATCCGGATCCGTCCGATTGTCAAAACAAAGCTTCAACCTCAATTCTGCCCCTAGCGCAAGGTTGCTTTTTTTCTCTCTGCTGCCTTAGTTGTTGATATTTCTTGCTTGCTTGCTTGGATGCTTTGTTGGTGCTAATACTAATACCGGCGAAGATGAAACCACGAGCAAAAGTTCTACAACTGGATTCATCGGGACTCACGTTTGGCGCCAGGCGCCAACTCAACTAGCGTGACAGCTTTTAAGTGCCGATTCGCTTCCCATACCCTGTCCCCCCCAGGGAGCTTCCAGTCGCTCCCGTCCCGTTGGGGGTGTTGGGTGACAGATTCTACCCTGCGTCGTGCTAATAAGCGGGTTATATAAATTCATCCCCGCACAAACGCTATCGGTATGTGCCGGGGATATCCTCTTTCATGAACAGCCTTGCTGCTTTTAGCCATGCTTCGCCGGACTACCCAACAGCAAACACACATAAGGGCTAAGATTGTATGAGAAATTCGTACCAAAAAAAAAGGCACATTAAATGCAATTCCATTACAACGTTGCAAGATCTTCAACTCGACTCGACACGATTAGTTTGATCAGCAACTCCATGTAAGCACAGCTGATTCACTGGCCGTGAATCATCGGCTGTGACAATCGAATCGATTCGATCGAATAAACAAAACCCGAGAAGAAGCGGCACAAAAATCCAGATCCAAGATGATCGCAGCCTGATTGTTGTAAAACGGCCAGACCGTCAAGTACGGCGGGACGTGCAGGACCGGAGCAGTAGGTAGTAACACTCATCCCTCTACAATACGAGCTGCGATGAAAATCAAAGCACACAAAACGCACGGTGACACATGAGTAAATAAACAAACAAACGCGAGCGATCGCAAGCGAACCGACGGTGCAGTGCCGGTGCGGATGACGCGGATACGATTAGGAGGTGCTAACAGAAACCAGGAGTCTAACAACCCCCGGCCACCCCTCACACCTTCTTTCACACCCTTTCGTTAATGGTTATGGTGAATCAATTCGATTGAAAGCCAGTCTACGGTTGGGAGTGGTACAACGAACTGACAACTTGTAGCCCGGGCCGGGTGTAGCGAATCTTAGCCGAACCGAGTGAACTCGATTTTCACTCCGGAATCGAGAGATGGCGCTAATTAACAATGAAATAGTTTCAATTAATGGACGAGCGAGAAACAGGGCCACGACGAATCACGACGCCCGTCCTTGGGTCAGATCGTGAACCGAACCGGCCAATCTGTGGTGGAACGGTTCCTTGCCTTTGCCGGTTTGGAGTTTTGCTGGTGGTAGTGATGGTAAATCATCATAAACGGATCCATTGCGTAAAGTGATATGAGACATTAGTAGGATAGAAGGTAGAAAGGGAAACACATTGTTTAGAACGTATTGTGCCACGCTACCTATAAATTTGCTCATTAAATCGTTGTTATAGCTATGATTGCTTCGAAATTGTTGTAAAGAGGTACTCTTGCTATAAAATTATGGCACTGTTCATAATATACTATTTCCATCGAGTCCCACCAAGCGAATGCGGGTTCAATTGACATCTAAATGATTTAAAACAATTTTTTCTTGTTCTTACGATTGAAACAAGATAATTGAGAAAAGATTTATTTGAATTTTATTTATAAAATATGAAAAATATGTTGTGAATAAAATTGGGTTGCCTTTAATAACATGGTGGCAACTAATACCCTAAGAACAGCTTCCAACAACACAACGAAACAGCATGAATAAACATGTTTCCCTCTAGCCCAGTGGCTAGTGAACCCCGAATTAAACTGGTAAAGCAACAACAAGACTTAGAATTGAAAAGCCTGTCGAAAATGAAATCCTCCTTCGTCGGACTAACACATCCCACCCCTTCCTCTTCGCCCTTGCCCCGTTTATCCAGCATCCAAACCCTTTTAGCTTCGGCATACGAAGCCTCCATCATCACGCTGGTCACTTTACTAATTTGATTAGAACGTCTTTGTACGCACTGGGCGTAGTTGCCTGCTGCTGGTGCTGCCGGTGCTCATCGCCGAAATTGACCGGTTTGCTCGGTTAAGAGTGCGGCTCCACTTAGCAACTCGTGGCACGTTTTTCACGTTCACGCCACCCGAAATCTGACACAAGCTACCGCGCTATCGTACCGTCCGGCTGGCCTAGGGTTGCCATGTCCCGCCTGGTCCCACATGAATTCCCGGTCGGCGTTTCTATTTAATCCTTTGCTCTATTTGTTGAATAACACATAAGAGCTCACTGGGACATTCCTTTACATTTTTTTTTCTGCTAGCAGAATTGAATCCGTTTGGGTTTCTTAGAAAATGAAATTATTTCTGCCGGAGAAAGATTTGCGGTCAGACCGTTTTTGTTCTCCAGAGTGTTCCTCGGGACACAAAAGTGATTGGTGAAAAATGTTTTGATGTTTGTTGAGGTTTTGTTTTAAATTTAATTTATCTCTGGTTCCACAAATTTGGAGAAATATTTCTAGGAAAAATCTTCACGAAACATACATAATTTCTTGAATAAGAGACTAAACAGCAGGAAACCAAACAGTACGTTCTAGAAGGATGGCAATTGAGAATCCAGCTTTGTCCGAACGCATTTTTTCGCATGATAAGAACCACTCACTCAGCCTCTCCAACCTCCATTTTTTGTCATATGAATTCTTAAGCCTACCACCGACACACACAGCTTCATCAAACAGCTGTTTTAAAAGATCTCAAAACGCACAATCGCCCTACACTACGAAACGGTCCAGCGAATCAGTCTTCTTCTAGCTGCTGCTCCACAACTATACCGAAAATTGGCATTAAATGTGCGATAACGTGGCTTCCCTGATTCGCGGTGACGGTGGTGGTTTGCGTTGTACCATGTTGATAGTACAAACGACACATTAAAGTTAAGAAAGGAAGGAAAAAACACTGCCAACAAAGTACTGACCTTATTGTACAGTTCGAAATTCCACTTGAAAAAACCGCATGATTGCGGTATGGAAATCACTCCGGTCCGCGCACAAGAAGCACAAACAATTTGTTCAACATGGACTAAATTGATTGTTTCAATATTTCATCTGTCCGAGTTTACCCGTAGTGTCCCATGCGCCTTTTACCCCGGCTCCCTGATACCTGATACGGTTAAGAGTTCATGCTCATCTTTTCGGCAGCATCAACGGCGGCAAAATCGGCATCGGTGGTCAGCACTGATCGGAGCTGGGCGTACGTTCACAGTCACGCTCAGCGCGTTCATTCGATTGGACGATTGGATTGGGCTTGTGAAATCGGGTAAGGGCAGTTGATTACAGCGTCAAACATAAATAAATCGGGAGGCCCTTTTTCGGTGCGACCCACAACCGCACCGCGATGAGCTGGCAGTGCTGGTGTTATCAATTTTGGCATGACCTGCAGGCAGCGGCCAAAAACGAACAAAAAGCCGACGGTCATTGTCGACGGCGCTACCATCAAGCGGAAGAAGATATTTCTTCGAGCAAAATCCAATCGAAGAGCGAACTGAACTTCTTATCTGCCACAGTCAAATACCCTCAAACGTGTGACAATATGGTGCGGTGCACACGATCGAGGTACAACAACTGATAGACGGTTGTAGGTCCCATTTTCTCCTACTTTTGGTCTTATGCTGCCAGCTGCTGACTGTGGCGAAAAAGGAAAACGCCATAGCCGCTAGTGCTCCATCGGCATTGGCCCAACGGGTTACGCACACAGCACGCGCACCAGCCACGATTCTTCGAAAGAGGGTGGAGCACTTACCGGCCTACGGTGGGCGGGATCCATAAGTCCTTGTACGGGGCTATTGTAGGGCTCTAGTTGTGCCAATTGGTTGCCCTTGCAGTACTCGGTCCACCTTACAGCAATCATTGCCGGGAACCGTATAGCGAACAACCGGTACCGAGAGAGAGACACCGGTCGGAGATCGAGGTATGAATCCTTCGAGGTCTAAAACAAACATCTCGTGCACTTGTGGAGCACAACACGGTAGCGAGCGTACTCTGCACACGGGAAAAAGGATTTAAAACGGTGCATCAGTGTCATCAGGACAGGTAAATTGGAAGAGGACAGGATATAATGCCTAACGCACAGGTTGAACGTTGGATGGGCAGGCAAATCTTAAAATCCGATGGTACCTGTAACACCACCGCTACATATACACACCTGTGTACCCAGAGATGCCTCCTCCACGTCCAATTAGCGTATAACACCTTCAAATCAATGAAGCTCACCTGCAGGGAATTCTACCAATTTATGACAGAACCGAAGAATTCCACCTGACGTGACGTTTTCTCCACCGTAGGTATGCATTTTGGCTAATGGATCTTACACGAAATCGCACTCACACACACACACACTGGTTCCTGCAAAAGTGGCCTTCCGCGAGGACTTACCTTTTTGTCTGCTGTTGACGAGAAGAAACACAATCCCCCTTCGCGGGGTACAGGCTCTGGAGATCGTTCCGGTAGACTACAGATGCTTCTCGGCGATGCAAAACCGATCACCTGCAGTCAACCGGCGGCTACTTGATAGAGGAAATCGATCGAGAACGCACGGCCACTACACACCGATCGGCCCACATACAGACGCGCACCAACACTTACTAGCACACATACACATGTGCACACCCGTGTGCAGAGAAATCACAAAATACACTACACTTACACCACTACTGCGAGGCAAACACACACACACACAAATCACTCCACAATGCCACTTCAAAACAACGCCCGATCTCGCGATCCTGCTGGAGTTTGGAAAAGCGAAACAAAACTATCTGCATAAGGGGTAAATATGTGAACTGTTTCTACACTGATCGAATCGCCAGCTCGCAAACCAATTGCCGAACGATCGTTCCCGCAGCCGCAGACGTCCAGATGGGGAGGGAAGGCTAGGACGACGGCCAGTGGGAGGTGCGAGGGCAGAATCAATCAAAATTACGGCAGCCGGACGGATTCGGGCTGTCAATAAACGTCACTCTTCATTAAAGCGAACCCGGGGCCAAAAAGATTGGCCGGTTAACGTTTGGGCCGGTTAGGGCTTACCAACACAGTTCAGTTCATCGGGAAGGATCCAACAGTCAACGGGGACAGGTTAGACCTGGTGATCGGGAGAGTCGATAGACCGATTGGAAAAATTGGTTCAATTCACTTCCTAGCAACAAAACGGCCCTTTTTTCTCCATTGGAGTTCGCAGTGGATTGCGATCACACCACAATCACACATGCACAGACACAAACACTAGATGTAACTCACGCAACACTTGGGCGCCAGCACGAATTCGAAACCGCGATCACGTGTGTGTGATTGTGAAAGGGTGGAAAAAGTAACACCCCTACAGCCACCCGGTCTGGGCTGGAACAGGGCGATAGGCTCCGCGACGCGTGCCGGGTGGAGCCGGGTGAGTGGTGTGACAAGTTGAGGAAGACCTGGAGGGCTTACGGGGTTCGATTGGCCGCGAACAGGTCTTGTGCGTACTGTTGCGTGCACCATCGGTGCTTCACGACGTTGTATATGAGACACTGTCGTTTGTTGTTGTTTGTGAGCATTAACTTTCCCGATCACATTTAGCTTGATTAACAAACGATTTTGAGTTTGGTCCAGAGCGCAGCTTAGTCTACCACACGTTTTGCACTCTTCTACAACTAAAACACTCGGAAAACTCAGTTATCCAATTTCGCACCATATCCTTCATACGCTAAATGCATACCGTTGGGCGAGCACAGGCAAAAGCACTACTCGGCCATTACTCGATTACTTTTAGTACGGAGTTTTCCACTGCAAACGCGTAAGTTTTTCACCACGAGCAAGCTTCTGAAGCCGAATAAAGAAAGACAATTTGCTTCGTTTCGTTATCGCGCGGCACGAATGTATCGTGCTTATACACAATAAATAGTTACAGATCGGCGCGGTTTTACAAGCACGGCGCGTTCGTGTCCGCTGTGATGAAGAGATAAATTCAAAATGAATGGTAAAATCACACCGCACCGAACGAAGAAACCGTTTCCGAAGGGAAGCAGCGGTTTCGAGCAGCTCTCGCACGCTCGAGCTTGCCACAGCAGCGTGCGGTTTCGAGCAGTTTGTTTCTCTCGCGCGGCCAGGCTCTCTCGTACGAAGGTGCCGTTCGGCGCGAAAAGGGGTTGTTTGAAAAATGTGAATCTTTCATCACTTTTTTTTTACAACAGAACGATTGGTTATTAAGTATTTTTTTATTAAGAACTAAAATTAACCTAAAAATTTAGAAAGAGAGGAACAACTTTGTGTTAAGTTTAATGCATTTAGTGATTTGAATATTATCTCCCAAAAAGAACAAATTCACCACTTTGCTAATTATTCTGCTATTTTAGTGTAACTTAACGTCATTTTTTCAAGTGCACCAATTACACTTGTTACGTAAAACGGGGGAAAGCAATTTACGGATATAGAATTAAACATTGAACTTGATTGGCGATTGGCGCCAACATTCCAAACCGCTGACCGGAGGGTAACCAGCTACAACAAAATTAGCATCTGGTAATGGATGGAACGGCCGAAACGCTCACGACCGCTCTCGTCTGCTCATCTGCTCAAACGATCATTCGAACAAGATCAGCATACCATCGTTGCTGCTGTTGGCCGTTTTTTGATGGATCCAGCACAACAAAACGGCACCCATCCCGTACGACATGACACATGCTACGAATTCGTGGAAAAATATCCAACCACCATCGTCACCGACCGCTCATCGGCAAGATCGAACTGAAGTCACCGATAGGAGGATGACGCCGAGCACCAGCAACCAAGCCAGCAAGTGCTGGATCACCGTATGAAATATTGTCCAACTGAGAGCGTGGCGCACTTTTATCGGTGAATCATCTGTAAGGGGTCCGCCGAAAAAAAAAACGCCTTCCACGTGTTGGCAATCGCATGGGCGAAGGGAGCAAGTAACAGATATTAGACCGGAATGACTCACAACGGGTGCGTGTGTAATGGGGAAATGTGAAAAGCGCTTAATAACTTCCAATTTTTCCTCCGATTCTGAGCAGATTTTTTCTTTCTATCGGAAATAGAAAATATTGGCTTAGGTCGTGTACTAAGTGCAGGGTTTTCCAAACGAAGGGCTGACGCTGACAAGATGCAACCAATGGAGCGCTCTAATGTGACTTCCAGAGACTAGCTACGACACTACAGAAATTATTCAGTTTACACAACAAGTGTCTAAATGCTTAAAACAATGCACGATATTGATACACTTTCTCTAAAAAAAAAATAAAATATGAGCAAGGACTGAAATAAAAAAAATATAGGCAATTCGTCGATATTTTCATTGATTTCAACGTTTGTGGCTTAAAGTTTCAAAAAAATTGATAAAATCTTTAAAATAAAGGATTTTTTTCTCAACCAGCTATCACTGTTTCAGCTTTAGAAGACTTGTCACTAATCTCGAGAGATGTATTCAAAATTTTCGTGTTAGTACCTTGAGTCGCTTTTATTCCTCAGAAGCATCATGACCATATCCTTAGCTAAATAATAAATTAATAAATACTTAACGTAAAAAGTCTGAAAAATATACCCTTTTGGGTAACTCAGTTGCAAAAATGAGTGTCCGTGAGTAGGGGGGGCATCTATACAGACTTTAGCCTGGATTTTCAGGTTCCATGAACAAATGCTATCCTGGCATTAAAGAAGCCAGGAGACCCCTGTCTTACTAGCAGAAGGTGATACGTTAGATGATGAAATAGTCTTTTCTCCTTGCCAAAGTCTCACGCAATCGTAGAATAGCACACAAAAGGCGCACGCCACTGCAGAGATAAACGCGATAGCGATGAGCTCATGGCCGCGAGGAACCCTAATCCAATTTTACCCTAATTTTTTGTCTATCATGCTCTATGTTTAGAAATTACCTAATTAAAACGAAACGCCTATCTTCATTACAAAGCAAAAACTCAACAAACTTCGTAACAGACAACAGTCTTCCCAAACTCAAATCACTTTAATCGATTCTTTCCGTTCGGTCTTATCTCACGTAATTGGATTACACTCGAGCGAATTGTTTGAAAATAAACCTTTCACCGCTAAAGCTCCTGTTCGGACCTGTACGTCTGACGTACAATCACAATTTTAATAGTTTTACCCGCGTGAAGGACACCGTTTAATTGGTTAGAAGACAGACTGTTGTAAACGTCACAAAAACAACAAATAAACAGGCCACCAAAGAACCGTGGTGTGCCCAAGTTCTCAAGCCACTAATATTATTATGCACCCCCCCTTTCGATTGTCTCTCTCACACATACCGAACACTGCCCGGGATTAATCAAAAGCCTCTGGCAGTGTAATGTTTGTACCGGTGACAACAACACCCTCGGATGGGACACAAACAATAATGGTGACCCGTGGAGACCTGCTCGGCCGCTCTATCAGTCCTTTGCAGCCGGTTTGATTATCGTACACCACCGCTCAGAGTGCAACAGAGTGCACTTTCTGGCCCTACACTTCCCTCGGTATGCTGGAGCAAAAACAAAAAAAAACACACACAGGGATGCTGCAATCGGTTGGTGCAAACGCAACACCGCCACACTGCACAAAGTTCGATGGCTGATTACAAAACACAAAAGGTTCAATAAAGTGTGCCCGCCGGTGACTGTTTGTCTTGCGCGAAACTGAGACGCGTGCAGGCAATAATTGCATCGCCGTTTGTGCGCTGTCTTGTAGCTGCCACCAGGGATGCGCCTGCACGCTAGACAGATGCGTAGTAGTCCCCTACGGGTTTCCTACCGTAGCACATAGGAGGTAAGGTAAATAAATAGTAAAATATTAGTTTTGCTTCATTAACGCCTGGGCAGTTGTGATGGGAAGATTTTCGACCGTCGTGTAATTTTCCGGATTTGCAAACGGTTGTTGTTGTCCCAGGTGTGCTGGGCCGGTTGAGCGAAAGATGGTTAAGAACACACACGCTTCAAGTAGGTCGCTTCAATACATGAACAACTCACACACTCAGCTCAGCTCAAGCACCCACACCCCGGGACCGGCACGCTTTATTTTGGTAGCAAGCTTTATTATGAAGTCCTTCTGAATAAATAATCTCACGTGTTAACAGTAAAGAAACGTGCTGGCACAGTGGGTGCAAGCAGCCAACCAAACAATGCAATAATTTATCCTGACTTGTAGCATTTGTTTAAACTGATCCCACTAACCGTTGTACTTTCCTTCCGAGTGGGGTTGGTTTGGAAACTTTGATTGATACTGGCGAAGGTCCGCATGTGGTGTAAACGATAAATAATACCTTGGGCTAGCCATTTCACGCCACCAGGCGGTTGTCGCTGGTGAACAACTATTCCACCTGACGGCTGGAACATATTTTCTACACCTACTCGGCAAAACAATTCCACGGTACTGTGTTAGATTCAAATCGATGGAACACAACTTGTTATACTTTACTCACAATTCTATATGAATACTTAATATCAATTTAAAAATATCCAGCATTAAAAATCACATTTTTCTCTCTCGTACTGCTGAGCATAGTGAAAGCAATGTTCACATTTATTGCGCTTACACTGCTTCATTATTAACTCATAAAAAACAATTATCCGATTTTCTTCTCTTTTTTTTGCACGATGCATTTACATGTTTGCTTTACTGTTCTTTGTACTGTTTAATTTACTGCAGGCAAAAGAAAAGGGAAAACAAGTCATAACGACTGCTTTCCGTCACTTTAGGCACCGAACATGCGCCGATGGGGTGTATTTGCGTCTTCCACTGGGCTTTCGTGGGTTGTTCGGGCAAGTGAACCAAGTGAACAATAAATTTGCACACTGCACAGTGCATAAACAATTTTTACGGCATTCGAAGTTGTGAGAAATTTTTTATGATAACAGCATTGTAAATTAAATTTCAGTTTTTTAAATGCTTGTTATTAAGATTACACTACATTTTAATAAAAACTTTTTAATTTTTAGAATTAAAAATTATCAGACGCCACAAGCGGCATTCGGTTTTGGTTTTGGTTTCATTCATTCAGTACATCATCGTCTGCCATCCATGCATGTGGACAGCCTAAAAGTTTTTAAGCGTTGGTTCGTTCGGTTTCATTCTCGTGACATGATTAAGTCTGGAGAGCCTAATTCGCTGCACAACGGTGAGATAACCGTACAACTCATAGAACTTGTGGCTCATACAGCTCCTTTGCCCTTCCACACATACTTGACCAAGGATCCTTCTAAGCATCTGCCTCTGGAACGTGGTTAAGAAGATTGGACAGTCAGTATTGAACAGAGTCCATGTCTTAGAGGTTTATATGAGACGCTTGATTACTGGAACTATAAGTGTTTTATACAGTCTCAGTCTCTTCGATGGCCGGTCGGTCTTCGATAGTTGGGCGATCCGGTGGCCGAGGCGACAGGTGGTAGTACCAAGGAAGAAGGAGAAGAAGGCTCGAAATTCTTTTTAAATCAAAATGAAATTTAAATCATGTGTTTATATATTGAAATTCAATATATTAGTAAAATTTAGTCAAACAAACTCAAGTTTAAAAACAAAACATTATTTAGGAGCATAATTTTCAGTGTTGAAATAAAACCCGTCCTTCACTGTAAATAACCCCGGAACATGTAAGCTACCCCGTAAGTCTCGGTCAGCATGAGTCTTATGCTGTTTTACATTTGTCTCTCGGTGCTGTTTTTGACCCCTTTTCCATCTCCGTAAACTCTCTCTCAAACTCGCCTCCCCTCCCTATGTTAAGTGATCGCCAACGATCACCAGCGAGCAAAACCCGTTGAGGAGGTGCTAATTTATTTATCTTGCCCCTATCCAAATAACCCATAATTGCAAACCGATCGCAATCTGATCACAATCGGCCGGTTCCGAAAGGAGGCAATGCCTACAGAGGGGTCAGACAAGTCAGCAGCGAAACGAAGGCTTTCACAACGCCCACAACACCTTACCAATGTGCGGTAGTTGTACACAAATTCTTCAACCCTTAGTGCAGTGCATCTATTTCCTTTTGCCATTCCACGTTCACGTCCAGCACGTACGGATTGCAGTTTTCTAATCGGAAACGCACCTACGGAATGGAGCGAACCCATCTCCACAGGTCTATTAACGGACCCCTTTAATGACACTGAATCACGCTAATTTCAAATTAACAATTTAATGTACACATGTACCTACACAATCCTCTGCGCGCTAGGGAACCGCCGTCTCACTAGTTAAGATGCAAAGGATACATCGTGCTGCGTTGGGCACGAATGCACCCCTCGAGAGCCTCAATACTCCCTAGAGAGCGAGCAAGACATAATGGTGGCAGTGTTTAGCGAAACGGTTTCGACGAAAAACCGACCGCGATAAATAAATAACTAAATCGATGCAAAAGTTTATCATTTCCCTCACGTCACACAGCGCCTCTCTGTGTGCAGTGTGTGGATTGATTGTGTCCATTGTGAACGTTTGGCAGGTTGTGCATTTCATTGTCAATTTTTCGGCGTCGATGTTGATGATAGTTCGTGGATGGGTTAGCAAATACATTAATTTACAAAACCCCTGCTGACAGCGGCCAGACGCACGAACCTGCATTTATTATGCTTTGCCAAATCATCAATTATGGTATGGCCGTTGTCTTGTCCGTGTGTCTATCAAAGTTTGTGTGTTTAATTTATTAGATGTTATTTTTTATTATTTTATTATAAATCATACACATTACTTTTTCCTTCTCGGAAGCGAATAGTTTTTTCGTCCCCATTACACCAGCTGGTGTCTTGCCCGTCCCGTACCGTAAGCCAAACGGTAACGAAATGTGCGCACATACGAGCGCAACCAATTCCATTTTCCTTAAAAGTACATCCAAGCGCCAGTACGCTTCTTTTTATAAGGAAGCGAATCATGGCTCGCGCCACAAACCTGCAATTGCATTGTGTAGTGTGCACCACATCCTTCTTCCCCACATTTACCAATCTCACCCGGAGCCGGGTGAGCGCGTGCTATAGATCCACCCATCCGAGACACTGCTCCAAAAAAGGCTAATCGTTTTAAAATTCAACAACTCACCTGACCGCACAAGCTCTCGCTGGTGGTGGGTGGGGGGAGGGGAAGCACGCGCGACACTTGCACGAATCCTTACCGAATTGTAACGCATCTTGTCAGCATGCGTTCTTCGTATGCTGGACGGAACGGTTCTTAAGCGCGAACAAGAAGTGGATACCGTAGCACATGGGATCCCTTTGGTGTGCAGCTGCCCGTATCGATGGACCGGGCCAGTATGTCTGCTCGTTCCCGAATTGGGCAAAATATACAGACACAGCAGAGTGGTGGAAAAGGGAGCAAACGGAACCGCTGGGAGATTCACAGCCGAGACCGTTTTTCTTTGGCCCATCGGAACAATTTGCCCATTTGTGGTGAAGCGCCACGGCTACAAATATGGTACCGAGGTGTACCCGATGGTTTGAACGAGACATGGCGTCGGGTGTAATTTTGTAGCGTTTTTTTTAAGTTATGCTACAATTTCTCTCATTTCCATCAAACTTTGTCCCGAACATCCGTCCGATGTCGTGTAACATGTTGTTCGTGTGTTGTGTTAATTATGTTTTGCAAATGGCTAATTGTGCAAGTGATTGTGAAGGATTTTTAGATTGGAGTTGGAATTTAATTTTTAACAGAAAATAATTCAAAGTTTGGTGTTTGGTGAAGTTTTTCTGAATAAATTTATCGATGTAATATTAAACTTTCCAGCAAAGGGAAATAATAGTTAAGAATGTTGAAATGGCCGACCAAGACTACTTTTAATGGTTGTAGTACCACAGACAATATTTTCTGCAAAGGTTTGGAAAGGTGAGATTGTGTCGCTAAAAACTCTCTGTCACAGAAGTAAGCTGTAACATATAATAATTAAAAAAGTACAACAGATTCTAGGGTAAAGTTTAGTAAAGAACTAGTATCACTACCAAACAAGTGCGTCCTTTTGACTTGTAGCTATTGAAGTTTGATTGTCGGTGGTATGTGCCCTCTAAAAAAATTTATACTCCATAGTAGAATCCATCAGAAGATTATCTGAAACTTCACTTCTTTGTCAACGCATCTCATCTCACGAAGTGATTGTCAATACCATGGACACCGGGACATCTCTGAGGAACTAGATGTAGAAAAACCTTTTTAAACCATCCATTTTTTAGCGAATTTAAGGCACAAGGAAAATTATCAGTTTCAAAGTTCTCTCTATCTGATAATTTAAAAAATTCATCTCCTTTTCAACACTAAAGTTGATGCTCATGTCTCAATCTTAATTCAAGAATCCTAATCGATTATAGAGGCAAGGTCCTTCAGTGTGTTTTTATTGATATTTTCAATTGCTTGTGTTTGTGTATAAGAAAACATAATCAATTTGCTCTTAAGTTATTGTTCGTAGGTGTACGAGTGGTTAGTCTTAATCACAACCACGCTTCAACATGATATGTTGGAGCGCTCCACAACGTTGAACAAGTAATGTTTTCATCGTAAAGTTCAGACATACTTTTCATGACGTATCTTCTTAAATTTTGCTGAACCCGAAAGAAACAATAAGCGGCTTTTAATATTATAGAGAAATATAGAGAAATATTAATTAGAGTTTATTTAAAATTGAAAATATCAAAATTAGGAATAGCTCCGTCTGTTAATATGTTTCCAACTCATATAATTATCAATAATTTAATTATTAAAAATACTGTTTAAAATAATACTGCTTTTTGACCTATTCTACAGTCAAAAGAGTGCTTTAAAAAAATATTTATCAGCAAAATAAAACAAAAAAACTAGCACTTACCACTAAACCCACTGACAGTGATGACATTGGACGATGGATCTTCACGTTTATCATTCGCCGATCCGTTGAGATCCATCCTAGGGTGCTGCAGCTGCTTCAATGCCAATCGGCAGTCACATCTCCACCTCGATCGAACCACAGTTCAGCCGTAAGCCACCGTGCCACCGATGCGTAAAGAAGATGAAAAAATATCACTCAGTAATGTTCACCTTGCGGTAACGCGGCACCACCCTGGAGAAAAGGGTCAATCAGGGTGAGGAAAGTGGCAGAAATTCCAGCTACCGCGCACCGTACTTCGATCTTCATCGGTGTCACATTAGCAAGCTGAGCACGCGCCACAACCGATAAGATGAGGTTGGTTTGGCGGTGCGGGACGATATCCCCGGTGACAGATGGAATAAACGATCCAGGCGGGGCAACTCTTTGCAGTTTGATCAGAATGTAATGCCGAGACGTGTGGTGCACGAGTGGACAAATGAAACGCGCACCATCTCTGGAGAAATTTGATGCGAAGGGAGATAGACCGATGCGAGAAAGAGAGCCAGTTGAGGCTCGTGCTCGATCAGTCGAACGGGAAGCAGCAGTACAGCATCTTGCCACACACGGGATGTTCCAGGTTTGAGTTAAGTGTATTGTGGTTTTTGTTTGTTTGATGACCAGTGCGACTGTTTGGTGTTTCACGCGTTGTCTTCCACGTGCCCGAAGTTCGAGGATATAAGAACCGGTGAAGTTTTTGTGCTTGCAGGCGAAGAAGATCTTTCTACTTCGATCGGCAGAATCCTTCAAAAATGCACATCACACACTCACAAAAAAGAAAAACCAGAGGCACACTTGATCACGATCGTCTAACCATCTGCTGCTACTGTCATCTGTGCGTTCGACCACCACCAACACACTACACACTGGTGGTGCTTCGCCTGGAACTTCCTCCCGGAGATGAGATTGACCGACCGACGTGCGGATACATTTTTCGCTACTGCTGATGAACACACACCGCACACACACACTTCTTCGGGATGGAACGCGTACCGCATCCAGCCACCGCTGCTGTCATTTGATCGGCCAGGCCAGCCTTGCCATCCCAATTGCACCTCCACTCACTGCGTTACCATGGCAATCGTTTGACAGCAAGCACAGGCACGCTTGATCAATGTGCACATTTTCAATTGCGACATTCCGCTCTTCCTTCAACGATGGCAAAACGCGCGTGCTGCCGGTGCAACAAGCCAGTGAGCACTTGGATGCTGTCCCTTCACTGCACCCTTCGAACCCCCCCATTCACCCCTCCTCCCAGCAAGGAAGCGGACAGATGAACGCTTTCGAAACATGATTTATAGTGTTTTGGGTTTGCCTCCCTTTTGCTCCCGTGCTGTTGCTTCTCGATAGGATCTCTTTCTCGCAACCCATCAATGCTCCTAACCCGATCAATTTGCTGCTACCCCCTTGTGCTCTCCTCCGTTCCCTTTGCACATGATGCAGCAGATTGCAGTTTCGCCACGTTTTACGAACGTTTGATGAATCCTAATTTTAAGCATTCTCCGGTCATAGTCCTCCTTCCAACCTCCAACCTTAACAGCTCCTCCTCTCGCTCAAATGTTGTTGAGCTGTCCTTATTAAATGTCCAAAGGGCATGATTCACATTCGCAAACATATCATTAAAGTGGTAGCTCTTTGTTTGTATTTTTTGTGAGTTTTACAACTACTAAACAATAACGGCTCTATCGTAACTCGTTTTGCTGGTAATTTAATACGATAATATCATTCTAACCCACAAGCGAGCTGCATCTTGGCATATGCGTAAATGTGAAAACCGACCCCCGACCAATGTGTACAGGAAGCACATGAATAATGCGAATTTATGCGTTGTGGGCATTCCCACAGTGAGCAGTGAACTTGGCATCGATGAGTACGCGCATGAGGATGGGTCAGTGTACAAGAGTTTGGCAACGGTTCAACTGGTATCTGCATACGATGATGTCTTGGGGGACATCTTCATTTCTAATTGGGTTGGTGTGGTGTGGGTTTTTTTTTTATTTGTTTTAAATTTATTTTTAAGGTCGTTTGGATCATCTTACAGGACAGTCACAACGAATATAAAAGGAAACGGGGGAAATGAAAAGAAAATTGTCAACTGAAACTATCGTTCTTTGTGAGGTTAAGAAGGGAATTTATTTGTAGCTAAATTACTAACAAACTAAAGCCAAACAAAGGGTTTCCGGTGGTTTATTTGATACAGGCGCACGTTGCAAACCAGCAGAGATCGACAAAAAATCTGCTCCAGACAAGGAATCCTGGGAACGCTAGCCAAGGCCTCTCGAGGTTGTGGGCCAAAGAAAGAGTAAAAGATTTACATTTTTTATTTAAAATTATTTTTTCTAATTGGAACCTTGAACAGGAAGAACTAATCAAAAGATCGTCGTGTGGTTCACATTTGAACTTGAAGCTGAAAAATAGGCACACACTTCACACCGGCCCTTTGATGCTAACACAAAACCCTAAACCAACAATCCGAGTCTCATAAAATCATAAAAAATTAAACTGATGAAGAATGTTTCATGCTTCAAAAGAGAGCCTATAAATATTAGGGCGTATCGGGAAATTCTTTAAGGTGTGAATTAGTATTTACCCTAGCGGACGAGCAGTTTAAAGTGGCTTCCAAACAAAGGGCCACAGTAGCTCAGTTCTTAGCGCTAGTTATGTGGTGTCATAAACTTCTCCTCTATAGCCGGCTAGTTCCAAGGCCACATTGGAGGTTATTTCCTCTCGCGTTTCTCCTTTCTGTTCGATACACAATCTTCTAACCTTGAAACGTATCAAAAGCATATTCAACTTCTGCTCTAAATGCCTTTTTTTGATCTATCCGTTTGGGGCAACACGTACCAAAAAACAGGGCATCTCGCAGCAACGTCATTTTATCCGCTAACTTATGATGCTCCAGTACGTGCGTCTGGACTGTCACGTCGTTGAAAAGTCGACCAGTCTTTCTATTCACGCGTAACTTTTCCTTGAGCATCGCGAAAGCTCAGTGAAGAACGTAAGGGCGTGAGCAACTCGTGTGAACGTGGCCATGTTAATAGGGTGGAATCAATTTCTCTCCCGTCCCAGCTATGTGTGTTTGGTCCAGCTGATACACCACGTGGATGGTTGGGGCAAATAAAGTTTCTGTCTTTTGCCTGCTGTTGCCTGACTTGAACTCTAGAAGGCTGCTGCAGCTGCACTCAACACGAGCAAGTGCGCGTCGTGCTCCAGTTGTCAGATTGACGTTATTTAGTGTCGCTCGTAACTGGTTCCAGCGCTGCAGCGAAGAACGTTTGGAGAAGAATAAATGGCACACCATCGGGTGTGAAAAATGCCATTGAATTCAGTGGCGCTTTGATATCTTATTCTCATCCAAACAAAATGGGGGAGTTCCGAAGGAGACTCGGAATGTCCACCCTCTCTCATTTAAAAAGACGTCTCGTTTTCGCGCTGTTCCCAAGATAGCCAAGAAAGTAAACATTGCATCCACATGCTCCACCGACCCAGGTTATCGGTCGTTTTGTCCCGCAGTTTGCGTTAAAACCCGATCACAGATCGGTAGATTACATCTCAATACGGCATACGGCTTCTGTGGCACATTCCATTCCGGCATTCCGGCGGGTATGGCGATGATTAGATAAGAATGTTGCAAAAAATAAATCCGCTTTTGTCCGGCGTTGAACACAGGCGCAGAAAACGGCACATTTTAAACCACCTGAAGCTCCGAACCCCGCACGCGTGTGGCCGCATTATGACGGGTGGATCGGAAACCGTTTAAGCCTACACACTGTCTCCCGTCGGCTCATACATCTATCTGGAGCTGATGTGGCGGTGTCTGGCTGTAGACATTTTTTGTTGTTGTTGTTGTTGCGCCGACCCTCAAGCCGTCCATCTTGCGCTTTTGCGCACCGTCATTGGGGTTTCGTTCCGTGGCTGTAGGCGGTCTGCAGGAGGCAACACTCAAAGTGACCTGCCACTGCCAGAAGTCAGCCACAGCCAGCGGGGAGTCGCTGGTTATCGTGTAGCTGGGGTTCCAGCTTCTTACACGACTGTCGAAGGGGTGCCCGAAGTGGTGTCTCCTCGCTTCTGTCGGTCACGCAGAATAGAAATGAACGGTGGGATTTTCGATTTTACAAGAAGTAAAAATGGAGTTGAGCTTTAATATTCATATTAAATTTTATTTTGTTTGAATCTTCAGATATTCTTCTTAATTGTTTCAGATACTTTGAATCAAAAATTTAGTCTTTGTATAATCTTCTATAAAAAATGCTTAAAATAAGACATATGCCAGGTTAGCCTCACAGTGTGCCAGCACGAATTCGTCCTCCATACGCTGAATTATGAGCTTAACCGCCTCAACCATCCCACCAGCACAGTCAGCTGCACAGGTACATACACGATCGCCACGACAGATCGATCCGCACATGTCCCTTAGGTCCGCCGACCAACGGGGGCGGTCCAAGAAAATATCAATTAAATAAAGGGAAAAATTATGAACACAATAAATTAGATATTCTCACATCGATTATACATTCAAATGTCAATTAAATGCAATTACGCGACGAGACGTATTCATGTTATCTGCCAACATGCATGCTCGGCTCGTTGATCGGAGCGGAGCCCAATCCGACCACCTAAACACACCCTCCCCTGTTTCTCCTCCTCCCGCTCTAACCTCCCTAAGGATCCGGGCGGTTGAATCGAAGGGGCGATCGAGTAACGCTAGAGCGTCGGTGTTGACCAAAGTGCAACCGATCACCAAGTGCAAAGATGCAAAGCGTGCCGCACCTCGTATTGCCTGCCTGCTGTCACAACCGAGATGGGGGCACCATTTTCTTTCCGTTGGGGACCACGAACTACAACAAAACATCCCAACTTGGGCACGTTTTGGTCGGATGAACCGATCATCTAATAATGGGCAGAAGATGAATTTGAATGTACCGGAGCCGCACCTGCACACACACACACGCGGATATGGAGAGAATTGTTTGTGCATTGATCGGTGCAGTTTTGTCGGTGCACTGCCGAACACGATCGATCACGAACTAGTGTGGAGAGTACAGTATCGGCTAAATGTCACCGTCTGCATGCCGGGCCGGGACGTCATGGAACGCTGGCACAATGGCCTGATCATCATCTGCCCAAGGGAAGGCTCGTTAAAATTGGCCAACGAACATGCCGTTGAATGGCGCGGGATAATCTATGACACTGTTGGTGATAATTTTTAATTGAAATGCCATTATGATCGCCTGCAGGGAAATAGGGAGAAGGTGTGCTGCGTTGTTCATGTTTGATACAGGTTGTGTAACGGTTGATGTGTTTCGTTAATTGTATTTTAGCTAATTGTTAGCCTTATTGCTTAATTGAATAGAAATAGAAGAAGTCCGAATTCGTAGTTCTGAAGTAAGCCACGTCCTAAGAGAACCAGGAAAAAATCGGAGATCACTGTCCACTAAAAAAATAGACTAAGTTTAATGAAATCCACGATTTTCACACATTTTTGAACAAGAAAAAATCACTGGCCTAGAACGACTATTACACAATTGCAAACTCAATGTACCGGGGACTATAGTCCTTAAATCGTGTCTCCACCAAAATGATCTGCAAATCCAGCACTCCAGAACAGAAATTTGTGAATCGATCATCCGTAGGCTGATAACTCTTTACTTTGATAGGTTGTTGTCTCTCATATGTAATAGATGCCAGATAAATCCTTAAGAAACCTCACATTTCTTTTATGTGTTAAGTCGGTACCTCCAAAAATATCGACCTTAGAATGTGTTTCAGATTTCAAACAACGCTCGAAAATTTCTGTCATCTAAGAAAAAATAATCGGAAATGCTCAGAAAGATCTAAGATAACGACTGCAAAGTTCAAAAATTGACTAAAATCAAGTGAAAAGTTCTTCTTAGCCACTCTGTAGAATAAGATCTACAGAAGGATTTAATAGGTCCCGTACGAGGCGGTCTGGTAGTCCAGGCGTTAGCGACGCCGGTCTTCATACCGCAAGACCGAGCATCAAATCCCAGTCCAGACAGCCTATCTGTGTACGCAGGTCTGACAATCAATCCAGTCCTGGCCATGTCAATTGAATGATACCAGATAGTTTAGCTAATAAAGTTTGATTGGCGCAACATTGATTGATCGTGAGTTTTGTCTTCTGAAGAACAAAATTGCTAAGCTATTATAAAATCCTGATAAAATTGACACATAATCTTGAATGCGCACTAACTGGCGCTTACCTTGATGTAAAACTATCCTAGTCCATACGCTCAATGGCACGTCATTAAGTACTACAGGTTCCGGAGATATTGATGAGAAGGAAGGCTCTCATAGAGAATTGCCTTCCTTTTTTTTTGACATACATCTCTTGAGACAATTAGAACTTGTTTTGTTGGTTTAGCTTGTAAGAAATTTCCTTTAAAATATTAAGTAATACACCTGTTGTTAACCTATCCACATAAAACGGCATTGAAACCGAGCACTGGTATCGAGCAGGTGTAATTTGGTCACAGCTATTGATTATGCAATTTATACCTTTTTTTTGCTCCCTCCCGATCCCCATCAGGCTCTGGCTGTTCATTTATCATTTTATACATGAAACCCATTTAACCTTCCGTCACTTACTGCTGCTACTCATTTTACATCCCGGCACGGTGCGCAATGTAATCACTCAATCGTCCAGCGCTTGATTACCACACCGACGCTTGAACCGTTTCAATTATTCAGCCACATAATTCAAGCTTCCACTAACCTTGCGCGCGTATGTGTCTAATGTTCGAGCAGGAAGGAAGCAGAAAAACATCAACAACACCCCCTCCTTCCTTCAAGGTACACGAATCCATTCCGGCATAATGGAGTATCATAGCTAAATTGCGCTGTAACACCACGGCTAGAACCGGACCGTCACCGCGACACCGTGCCGAGGTGTAAACGAAATTTTAATCACAAACGCTTGATCAATGATGCCGTGCTGTTTACGCTACTACCAGTGTTTTCCCTGCGGCGCACTGGCGCAAAACTTTTGTTTTCTAACCTCACAATTCGTCGACCGGCTCATCCGGCGGTGCTGCCAGCAACTGCTTCACCGGCCGAATTGCCACTCCATTAATTATCCATCCCGTACTCGCACTGACACAACCTCATTGTGGCAAAAACCCATGCAGCCTACCCCAGGCCGGTAAAGAACAAAAGCGAAACAAAACCAATTTATGTTGACCACGTGAGTGTCATATCAATCCAAAACGGACGGGCTTTTGAAACCGGCAAAAGGCCACAAATCGCAACACGTTCCGCCCCTGTCGACGGGGCAGCAAATCAAACACTCCACACACACACACAGACGGGGAAAAGGGCCGCCAAGGGTAAGGGGCAATCATTTTTATGCTCCGCATACTTCTCGTACTGGGCTGGGAAGGATGTAGGTTTCGCTGTAAAAAAAACCCTCCAAGCTACAGCGGAAAAAAAACCCGACGTGAGCCTCGTGTACGTACGATGATGATTGGTGGCGCGAGCAAACTGGAATTATTTATTTCATGCGCGGTAAATTTGATTGATTTAAATATAAAGATGTACGCGTAAACTGTGGATACTCGGGAGAGCAAAATAAAATAAAAAAGAACTTCATCACATCAAATACTGTCCGCTTTGTCCGGTTGTTCGATGGGGGAAAATGCCTATATGGAATTATAATTTACCCTCTGAATTAAAAGTCCTAACCCGTATGCAGATGAACAGAAAACGGTATCGATCGGCCGGAGTGGATAAGCCGTAGGTAGGTAGGACGACCGTGGAACCGTGGAGGGCATTTGAGCATATTAGTATGCTGATCAGTCGATCGATTATTAATCCAATATTAAATTAGAGTCGCACGCTTTCACAATCAAGATGGTGAGAGAGAGAGCGAGAGAGAGGAACGAAAAGGTCAAAATGAATCAAGAATCGAAAGGCTTAGGAAACTCCAACCAATTTTATTTACAATTCGGAACGTTTTTATTTTATTCTTAGTTTTAATACTCACAGGGCAACCGAAATGTTATTTCTGTGTTTTTTTACAAAATTTGTTTGACAATTTTATGTTTTTGTTTATTGTCTTTTTTTATATTTTGTATCTGTTTGTTTATTGCATCTTTTTAAGATAGATATTTCTCTTTATATTTTATCTGTTATTTATTTATTCACTTTGTTTGTTTCCATGTTTAGATCGTTCATTTATTTATATTTTAATACGGTTTTATTTTTTGTGCATTTTTTTACTTTGTTCCTAATTCTCATCACAAACCTTTTTCTTAAAACAGTTTTATTCAAAACGAATTTGATAGTCTTGCATCTAGTTCAGACTAATTACTATTCACATACGTTTGACGACATTTTTCATCTCACTATTTTAATTGTACTACCCCATGTTTTATTGCATCATTTAGGAGTTTAATTAAATGTTCTTTATTTTTTATGCTTTTATCAATTTACACATTTATTTAATCGATTTTGCAGAATGTTTTTCATGTATCTTCTGCATCGCCGGCTATACGCAACATTGAGAGATTATTTATTTATATTTTAATTAAGGCGGCTCGACGCCATATTGTCAATACCGCATGTGCTGATGAATTGGAAACTCAAAAAAATATTACAAAATAATAACACATAATAAAGAATAATTGATAGTTTTATAATTATTTATAAATCATCGGTTAATAATTATTAGTTTTTTAGTAGATAACGAGGTATCTCCTCCCTGTTATGTTTCCCATCCCGGGTTTTAATCTTTCTTATATTAATTCCTCTTCTTATTCTTTTTTTCTGCTTCTTCTTCTTCTTCTCCTCCTCCTTCTTTTTCTCCTTCTTTTTCTTCTTCTTTTTCCTCTCCCTCTTCTTCTTCTTCTTCTTCTTCTTCTTCTTCTTCTTCTTCTTCTTCTTCTTCTTCTTTTTCGTCTTAACGAGGCATCTCCTCCCTGTTATGTTCCCCATCCCGGGTTTTAAGCTTCCTTAGATTAATTCTACTTTCTTATTATTTTTCTTCTTTTTATTCTCCAACTTCTTCTTCTTCTTCCTTAGTCGTACGACCACTTGGGTCATGCTTACCATTTCTGGCTTACTAGACTTAATGATACTACGTAGTTGGATCAATATGGGAGAACGGTCCAGACGAGATTTGAGCCCGGGTCCTGCCAAATGAAGACTGGCGCCGTAGTCGCCTCACCACCGGGCTAGATTTATTTGTTACTTGTTTTGTTCCTTAAGTTTTTTTTCCTTAATTTACCCATTATTTAATGCTTCCTTCTTATTCCTTGCTAAACATATTTCATTTCTTTATTTATTCACTTATTTTAATTGCCAATTCCCTCTTCGCAATCTCGTTTCTCTGGACATAATATTAAGCCTCGGAATTACCATTGAGCATTCAATTCCAGTAAATCATACACTTGACTAAGCCACATTAATTGCAAAAACCTGCAGTAGCAGCAGCAAGCAGCAGTAACCTGTTTCCACAAATCTGTACACAGTTTCAGTTGCTTAATTTGCACACAATCGTAAAAATTAAATTAACGTTATAAATATGTAACTCACTCACATCGGCATCTTGCCCCCGCCGGATCGTACAGTCGTGAACAGCAAAAAAAAACACAAAACAAATGCGTTAAAAAGGGGTAAGCGCACAGCGTTAGATAAGGCTTCAATTATACTTTGAATATGTATTACCAATTAGTTTTATGATCCTGCTGGATCGAACTAACCCCGAGCTATCGAGTGCGAGGGTTGTAAATGGAAATGTAGCCGCACACACACACACTCGGTTCAACATCATTTGAAGCGATTGATTTACGGCCCAGTGCACCATTTGGACGGTGCAATTTCCGGTGTCCCACCCAAACGCTTCTCTCTCTCTCTCTGGCGGCCCAGGATGCATCTCGCCCAAGCCGCTTGACGTCTTCGAATGTGTCTTTTTAATTAAACTGTTCTCTTTACATACACGCTCGTGCTTAGGGTGAGCGAGACAGGCATGCGAAAAAAAGCAGTCGTAAAATGCCTAAGCACGGATAAACAACGCTCGATGCACTTCCACGCGAATGCACCGCTTAAACACTTGCATCGTTATCCGGGCGACGTGCACTCGACGCGACATTCAAGACAACCCCTTACAGCGGGGGGGATAACGGGGTGTTTTGGGGTTGAGTAGGCCCCAACGGGTCCAGGGAGTTATGAGTTATGATCTGATCTGGAAATTTTACATTCTACTACCAGACTGTGAACAAGTAATTGGACGGGTTGTTTACAGTGGAACAATCGAACGGGCAGACTTGACCCATTAGCGAAGCATGTTCGCTAAGGAGCTCGATCTGAGTTCTACCCCCGCCGAATCGGTACGTGCGACATTGTAGTGAGCTTGTGTGGCCCAACACGTCACCGAGCCAGCCAGAACCAATCGATTGGTCATCGGGTACCGAAAAATCTGCTTCTAACCTGCCTGTCAGTCAACGGACTTTTTTTGTTTTTTTTCGGATTCAATTCATCAATATCATCGCTAGCTTTCCGGAATGTTTTACCCCCGCCGATTACAATCAACGTCTGAAGGTGCGATTTTATCAACCGTTTTCAGCGAAGGTGGTTGTGATCTTCTTTTCTTTTGCTAGTCCATTCACGGTTGATTACGAATGGCATGCGGATGACGGCATGGTCCAGACATTTCGGTTCGCTTATCATTCGCCGGTTACAATTAATATTGTGAAGTGCTGCTCGGTTCTGCGGCTGCACTCGGCTCGGCACCTTTTGCTCAATCTGGTTCGTTTTGTTTTCCGTAGGAGAGGAGTGATTGATAAGACATTCTTCGCCACCATAAAGCGGGCGTACAGTTATGTCATTAGACAAAGTGTCATTAATTAGACGGCGGTGGTGGAATTTCCACCAAGTTTGGGCGAGGGGAACTCCGTGCTCTTATGAATTGTTCCGATTGAATCTCTTAGTAAAAATTTTTGCACAAAAACTCCTAAATTTTGCACCAAGACCCCGACACCTCATCCAGTGAGATGGCCATTTTTTCGATCGTATCGCAAGCTTCCCCAGGGTGAAACAAATCCGCAATAAACACTTGTGCCAGGGATTAAGATAAGTCTATATAGGGATGTGATTTTGGTTTTACACCGAAAGACCTTCACCCCGATCGGGGGAATTTGGTGGTGTTGTCTGAAACAGTCTAACTGGCCAACAGTTGCGCCAGCCAGGTTGACGACATCAGTCTGGTATTTTTCGAGACAAACAGTTACGACAGTAGCGCGGTCAGGACACGATATCACTCAACCGGACCAGTTCACCCGCTACTTTGAACATTTCCGACCGACTTCCACCCGGGGTTTGATAAGAATCGCACCCACCACCGGCGTACCAGAAGGGCTTCTTTAATTAGTGCTTGTATCGTTTGGTTTGATTTTTTTTTCTCCCGCTCTTGTCTTTTCACCACCTGCAAACCTGCAAAACATGGCAATGGAATTTGTTGCCGGAATGAATTCCCGGTTTTCTCCACTCCACGGGGGCGGCATTGGAATGTGACAGTAATAGCTCGTTTTACAACAAACACCTGTATTGTTACCCCGAAAAGTGGCAATAATTTGCAATGATAAATCAGTTTCTATACGCTTTTCCGGGTGAATGGACGACGTTTACTAGCGTATTACATGGGCGCTGAGAAGAAAGCGCATCGCTGTACGGTGCGGGACTTGGTGAGATGGGAGAACACCTCAACCGGGACTGCGAGGGTTTTTCCCTCACAATCGATCAATAATGAATTATAGAAGCTAGGGTAATGGAGGAAGTACACAAAGCAAAAGAAAAAAATGTATCTGGGAATCAATTAGTAACAAATTGAAATCGAAATCGAAAAACCTTGTTATACCGAGGTGTGTAATGATTGAAAGAAGGAATAGATAATATTGTTATTAACTAATTAATATGAAACTTACTTCTGTACAATTAAAATTTTAAAAGAAAAATATATAAAACAAATAAAAATGCCCTTAAACAGCGATTTACAACTCTTTCGCTGTTTAAAGGCAACTTCAAACTACAAGACTTACAAGACTTGACTTAAGACTATAAAACGAACTTCAGTTCTATTATTCAGCTATTCATAAATTGTCACCCCTAAAGCTTTTTTTGTAATTTATTTGAGGATGTGAATACGCATCGCTGTTTATGAAAGTAAACCTAAGCTTATTACGGGCTCTTTAACAGATCCAATCAATCATAATACGTTTAACAAATAAATCAGTTTCAATTTCAAGGATATTTATTTTATATTTTTTTGAAAAAACTCATCTTACTTCCAACCAAATTTCTGTCCGAATAATTACCGATTGCATAAGATTGCACCGTAGACATCCACAGCAGAAATGAAGGAATGTACCCTGTCGTTGGGGTGTAAAATAAACTCCCCAGATAAACCAACCCGCCCCGTTGGATGAGGATGAGGTTTGTGTTTTGTGCAATTTTTCACCCAGTCATCGTCAGTATGATGTAAGTCAGGACGCTTCAAGTTTGTACCTGTTTCAACGCTTATCAGAAGCATTACTTACCTCTATCCGTGTTGGAGGAATAACTGAGAATAAAAACTGGGTCATCTCAGTTTTATGTCGAACTTCTTCCATGCTTCATTTTCATTGATTATTGTGATGATTTGTAGGTAACATGTAGGATTGATTGAGCGTTATAGTGAACTTCCACAATCAAGCAGCTGATTCTCCCTCAAGCTCCATATTACTTCATTTCTCCAATCACCATCGAACCCGGTGGAATCTCTGTGACGTGTGGCCCGATCGGCCCGGTGTCCGATTAGATAGCGCACAGTCCAAAACTCGTGACTTGGGCAATTGGACCAGTGACGAAAGCAAGAGCCCGCGCAGGAACAGGTGTAGGTGGAAGCAATGCCAAAGCGATAAGAAGCTGGCGAATAGTTTTCCCCTTGGTCATCATCCCCTCATCATTGTCGAGGTCCGATAAGCGGTCCTCTGTTTTACTCCTTTTTTGTGGGGCAAAGCATCAACAGCTGATGATAGACGCTATAGGGCTGCCGCGCTGTAGTGAAGAGGGTTTTGTTTGGCCATTTTTTTGCGCAACGTTACGTACCTTGTGCATGATGTGAGTCAAAGCTTGTTTGCCCTGTGTCGTGATAAAACGCAACTTGTCCGATCTTGTTCCTGCCGGTTGCAGTGATATTGCAGTGTGTGGATTAGATTTGTGCAATGTTCCTGTGTTGGTTCTTAATTAGTTGTCTTCGTCTGCACAATCCAAGTACATCATATACTTTGATTTGCACGATGTCATCGCCGTACTTACACAATATTAGTAACTGGAGCGATCGTCTTCGATAACACGTAATACAAAAACAAACATCTGATTCACTTATCTTTTCTCCCGATAAGAACTTAATCGGAAATACATTACCTGCCCGACCGGACATCCATTGCATAACTGCCGCATGCCAATAAGCACGTGCTGACCAACATCCGGTAACGACGCGCCAACATAACCCCAGCATAAATAGCCACGGGCATAAACTGACCCCCTTCCCCCACCCCCGGTACCCTTTTCGCGGGAAGGAATTACCTGATAAGATAAGACTGAGCTGTGTCGTGCGCCAGCCGCGACGTTCAATACTGCTTGCGATATTGCACGTGCTATGATTAGATCGATGCGTCGCTTCCTCTGAACGAACACCTTCTCTGATCGGCTGGAGGTGGTTTAATTTTAGGGTACGGCTCCAGACATGGCTCCACTGAGACATTGGTGGATTCCTGAAAATTCACGTACAATCATGGCGCTTGGAATGTTGACGTGTGCTCAGGCGGATATTGATAATAGGAATCGAATTTATGGGAGCGTCGGTAAGCTGTGTGGATAACTAAATGTTATACTAAGGAAACAAAATGACTCACCGGGATCATAAACGGAGATTGAACAGCAATAGAAAGGAACTGATAAATCTTACTGTTCTCCGTATCACAGGGAACAAATTAACAGCGAAATGGTTTTTAAGGTTTCTTCAAAGGTAATATAGCAAGATTTTTTAAGCAGAGATCTTTCGATGGTCTGCCTCGCTCGACCCTGATTAGCCAAGACGAAGTAATAGAACGATACTTTATACTCCTCGTTTCGAAACAGACTATTTGAAAATGATTTATCCGCTTCATGCTGAGATCGGTTCTCCCAACCTGTATTAATTGTTAATCAATTTCATAAATATTTGATTGAACTTTATAAATATCTAAAGAAGCTTTGATCTTTTAAAGGCTACAGCCTGTCATAAGGACCTAGTAATCCATGGGGGCTGTTCCAAGCCTAGTCCTGGGAGGCTAGTCTAAGGGTCCTAGTTCAAAAGGCCAAGGGGTCTAGTCCAAAGGACCTGATCCAGGGGACCTGGTCTAAAGGGCCTTGTCCAAGGGGCCTGGTGCAAAGAGGCCTGGTCCAAAGGGCTGGTCCAAGGGATCTGGTCCAAGGGGCCTGGTCAAGGGACATAGTCCAAGAGGCCTCCTCAAAGATGCTTAGTCCAAGGAGCCTAGTCCAAGGGGCATAATACAAAGGGCAAAGTCGCCACCTCAATTTATTGAGTTTAATCCTTCTGGTAGCTCTCGAGTGGATAGAAAACTACCCAACATTAATTCCAGTAATGGTTGGATCAATACCAGTACATCTCAGAAATCCTGTAATTTGAACTGAAAATATTCTACTCAAAAGCACTGTGCGGATTTGGCACAACACTTGGCAGATTATGCCGAGATTACTGCTTAACAACTGCTTTAAAGTTCCGGTAGCTTATACGCTACTTAACACCTTCCAACGGTAAATTGAAGCAGCACAAGTTCTGCCTTTAATTTCTGTTTTATTTCTACCGTTCATTTTCCGTTCTCGCCCAACACCAGAAGCTCCTTTCGCCTTGACACTTGACGCTAGGCATTCAAGCATTTGCTTAAGGCTTATAAGAAATGATACGCAAAATATATAAAAGCTGCGGAAACGATGCTAATATAATTAAATTATTCACATCAATTGCATTGTACCAAGTATCACGGCTTGAAAGCTCTACAATTATTAATGGCAATTTAATCGTTGCCACAAGACGTTGCCTTTGCTTAATTAATTGCGACGTTTAAATAAAGGGTTGTGTTTTGAACGATTGACGGTGTAAGCAGACCGACCTCGGGCCACTCGGTTAATGCTTTGAGTGCTCTAACCGGGTTTCTTCGCTTAAAATATTAATGAAATGCAGAAACCGTGGCGGTGAGCCGATGAAAGCCGTAATTAAAGCAAAGTGGAACGAACAATCAATATTAACTGCGGGGTATAAGTTCTATCAAATTTCTTACGTCCAGCACCACCATTGGAGTGTGACAAACGATCGAAACAACATCACCCGATGCATCTAACCTTTGAGGAAACGCTTAAAAACACCAACATTATGCTGCTGATGATGGGCATTCCACCCTGCGAAGAAACTTATCCGGACGGTGTGATCGCTGCGATACGAAGAAACCTGGGATTTATTAGTTCCTTTCTATTGCTGTCCTACACGACATTCGGGGAACTCATCTATCTGCTGCAGATGTTCGAACGGGAGGTGAACTTTCTCGAGGTGACATTTCAGGCCCCGTGCATCGGGTACTGCATCATCGCGGTGTTGAAGATGATTATTCTGGCCGGAAGACGGAACATGATTGCCGAACTGGTGGCAATGTTTCGCACCAAATGGAGTCAAGCGGTAAGTCGATTAAAAGAATCGACCGACATATCCACACGCTTGTAACTATTCGCTTCACAGATCGTTCATGACGAGCATTGGAAGGTGTGCGAGGACACGATGAAACCAGCGATCAGGGTCACCTCCGTAACGGCGCTGGTGAACGTGGTGATGGGCATATCCTTCACCGTGCTGCCGATAGCGGAAATGATCTACCACCATTACTACACCGGCAGCTGGAACCGGCAGCTGGCCTTCAACATCTGGTGGCCGTTCGATGTGCTGTCGGGGGCCAAGTACTTCTGGTTCGTCTATCCAATGTACGTGGTGATTGGTTTTACGGGCATCATCATTCATATGGCATTTGACTGTTTGTTCTGCATACTGGCCGCCCATCTGTGCATGCACTTTCGCATCCTGGAGCACAATCTCACCCATGTGGTCGAGGTAGAAACGCGGTGGGAGGACAGCAACGATGGTAACATGTCTCGTCTTCAAACTACAGTCGTTAATCATCAGGCTTTGATTGGGTACTGGTTGGAGGAAAGCGTTTCGTATCCTCGAAAAGCCTTCCCAATAATAGTGACTTATTCACAGGTGCAGCGTTTTCATGCAGAGCGTGTTCGGTAATGCGTTGTTTGTCAACTTCCTGGGCAGCTCCATCATTATCTGCATCCAGGCGTTTATGATCACGGTGAGTAACACAGTTGCCTAGTAGAAGCCGTGGTACCCAAAAAAATTGACCAGCCCAAGTGAGAAGAGGTGCAGCAACGCATCGATCTAATCGTAGCACGTGCAATATCTCAAGCAGTATTATTGCACTACTGCAGACGCACGAACAGCCTTATCTTATCGGGAAATTATAGGCCCCCGTTTATGTCCGTACGTATGCATGCTGGCGTTATGTTGGCGCTTACCGGACGTTAATCAGCACGTGCTTTTTCGCATACGGCGATAGTGAGGATGCAAGCTTGCCCGTCGAGTGACGCACTTGCAATGACGCCCTTTTGGGAAGGGGAAAACAGACCAGTGAATCAGATGTTTGCTTTGTGCCCGGGGGTTTGCAATTATCAAAAGCTCATTCATTCACGTTTTTATTTGTAGACCGTGAGCGGATATACTCTGGTTAAGTTTATACTGTTTATACTATGCTTCTTGATTGAGCTACTGATGCTGTGCGCTTACGGTGAGGACATTGTGCAATCGGTAAGTATGGCCTTGTCCTTGTAAACTTGTCTTGAAGTTCAATTGTGTCCTTCCATTATTGATTTGCACATGTAAGAGTGAAGCCCTCATAAACGCAGCTTACGGTTGCCAGTGGTATGAGGAGTCAAAGCCGTTCCATCGGACTGTGCTACAGATTATACACCGTAGTCAACAACCAGTCCTGCTTACTGCCTGGAAAATCTGGCCCATTCAAATGAGTACCTTCAGCAGGGTTAGTACTTGGAAGCTAATGTAGCAGGTCACATCGAGCTTATTTAAATTTGATTTTCATGAAGATTTTGCAGGCTTCCTGGTCCTACTTTACTCTACTAAAGACGGTCTATGGAGACAACTAATTAAGAACCAACACAGGAACATTGCGCAAATATAATCCACACACCGCAATATCACTGCAACCGGCAGGAACAAGATCGGACAAGTTGCGTTTTCCCACGACACCGGGCAAACAAGCTTTGACTCACATCATGCACGTAGCATTGCGCAAAAAAATGGCCAAACAAAACCCTCTTCACTACAGCGCGGCAGCCCTATAGCGTCTATCATCAGCTGTTGATGCTTTGCCCCACAACAAAAAAGGAGTAAAACAGAGGAACGCTTATCGGACCTCGACAATGATGAGGGGATGATGACCAAGGGGAAAACTATTCGCCAGCTTCTTATCGCATTGCGATCGCTTCCACCTACATCTGTTCCTGCACGGGCTCTTGCTTTCGTCACTGGTCCAATTGCCCAAGTCACGAGTTTTGGACTGTGCGCTATCTAATCGGAACCCGGGCCGATCGGGCCACACGTCACAGAGATTCCACCGGGTTCGATGGTGATTGGAGATATGAAGTAATAAGGAACTTGAGGGAGAATCGGTTGTTTGATTGTGGGTGAACACTACAAAGCTCTTGCAAATTTGTATGTTACCAAAAAAAAGCATTATAATGATGAATAATAAAGAATTTGGAAGATTACTAGGCATAAAACAGGGTTCCAAAGCGTCGTCCGAAGGCTGGGTGTACAACTGTCGCGATGGACGAAGCTGGGATTGTACAGAACATTTATAGTCCCAGTATTCACCTACGCCTCTGAGGCATGAACTCTGTCCAAATTCTAACGAAACCCTTTATGCCGCGTTCGAGAGGAAGATGCTCAGAAGGATTTGTGACCCCATATTTGTGGAAAAACAATGGAGGAATCGCTACAATGCTGTACGATTATCTCACCATCATGCAGCGAATTAGACTCGCCAGGCTGCGGTGGGCTCTAGATCTCATGAGAATGACACCGGACGACCCAGCCCGTAAGGTCGTTTTAGGCCCCCCCACGGACGACGGAGCTGGACCGTGAGCGGTATCGAGGATTGTTGCTGCAGGCCAAGATCACGAAGCGGTTGTAGCGCCGGATAAGTAAGTAAGTTAGTGGATAGCTGTATCAGGTTTAACATGTGCATTTTTTTATATGATTTAGACTAGTTAAGAGCAACTCAGCTTTATCGAACTGATTGATAATAATCTTACGGTTTGAGAAAAACATTTTAAAATATTAAAAACCTTTCAAAACTGTGTTGAAGAACTTAGCTGCTCCGGCCTATTTAAAGTTAGTTAGTTTTTTTAAATCTGTGTGATTGTGGTGTAAATGTCACAAAACTGTGTTAAACTGTGGTCAAACTTTTCTCTTAAAAATCATCTCCAAAATGCTCACTGTATATTGTGATAAACATTGATCGAGTGTTGTGTGCCTGTTAAACAGCTTCCAAGTATCCTTCAAGGTTATGCTTTGGCTTAACGAGTATAATCAAGCTTGATCAGTGGCAGATCTGAATTTCTGGCCACTAGGTATAGTAATTTTGTGTGTGAACCTAAATTCAATACTATTCCGGCTATCGAAGTAGATTTTCTTATAAATCCAATATCCACCTCTAAACAAATCGTGTAACCGTATAAATTCTCCCCCAAATCCAAAATGCTCCCCAACCCATCGAGCAAAGAGGTAAAGAAAATGGCAAAGCTTGAGGAGAGCAACCAAAACAACATTACATACTTGTCTGCCACTTACCTGTTAGAATGAACCACGAAGCGCAACCGCGCGTAATTTATGCCCCAACAATAGATGCACTTGTTTGGCGCGCCGGTAATGCATTTTCGGGCAGCGGTATGTTGCAGTACCTTAGAACACCCAACACACCGGGGACACACATTAATCATGCTGGCACGGCTGCTGCCAGTGCAGTTTTCGAATTTTTCGCGTGGGCTCCCACATACGACGTACGCTTGTTTGTTTGGATGGGAATGCCATAGTTGCATTCGTCGGGAGGGATCTCTGTGTTTCGTGCTTGTTTTGTGCTGCCACACTTCATGTTTGATCAGCCTCAGCCTCGGCACGGCACGTGTTTGTTCTATCAGTTTCAGAGTTTGATTATTTATGGGAATAATTACGGTACTCGGTACCCGCACTAATCATACCACCGCAGGATCCCGGGCACAGCCGGCTAGGATAATCGTAATACTGACGTAGTACACCAGGCAAAGAAGCTCGCCGTACGTGCCCCAAGAATGCACTAAATCATCGTTACATCGTTCCTTCTGGCGGACCGATCTTGATCCAAAAAATGCGGCGGCGGAAAAACCCATTTACCGCCGTGACGTAGTTTCCACGGTGGTTTAATAGTGTTTTGTGTCTCATTTTTCCAATCGCACCCCGCTCGTGGCACCCGTACGATCACGGTGCGTGATTTGTGAATCGCAAGTGTGTCACGAGCCGTATAAATCATCTTGCCGAGCGCGCCAAGATCCGGTTACGGACGATCTCCGCAGCGCACACGACAAACGGGAGCAACATTTTTCATCCCCATCACTAATGCAAAGCGTATATGTACATCGTGGGTCCACACTTGACGGCGTCCATTTTTCGCAAGGGGTGATTTTGATTAAGAACAAAACGATACTCATCCAGCCAGTCAGCTGTCCAGTCCGAAATAGTTCCAAAAGAAATGATCCGCCAACGAAAAATCCGCACATCGAACAGCCCTTTCCACACAAGCGGAAGCGGCAGATTTATTACGCCTCAAGTATTTATTGGAATTCAATTTCCTTCTTCACCTACAATCGAGGGTGTCCTGCCTGGCGAAAAAAAGCTATTTCTGTTGCCTGGCTGGTCGGCCTCCACACAGTTTGACGGTGTCGTATGTTTATGGCTGACGGAAAGAAATTGATACAGTCCTCGCGTTATCGGTGCTCTGACGCATTCGGTGCGCATTTAAATATAGATACACGCTATCAACACCACCGTGGCATATTAATATTTACGCATGCACGTGGGTTAAGATAAAAATCGAGACGTCCTCTTGGAGGATTTATGATGTTTATTATATTAGTCTGTGCGGTAAGCCTGTTCTAAGCTGCACTGAATAAAGCTAGCAAACAAGATCAGTTCTACCTTAACTAGATTAGTTTGAAGTAGTGAGGTTGATCAGAAGATTCTCATAACTGGAGTCGTCTAGAAGATGGCCAAACTATGTCCAACGGCTATGTGAGGTTAAGGCAGTGGCGGATCAACCTAGGAGCGGAAGGAGCGGCCACTCGGGGGCTGGTCAGTCTGGAGGGGGGGCTCATCGGTGAGGGAAATCCAGTTGTTGCCCTCTAACATCACAATTAGAGGGGCCTCAACTACCATTTCCTTCGGGGCCTCGTAATATCTTGACCCACGACTGGGTTAAGGACAGGTAAAAATTCAAAATGTAAGAGATTCTTATGCAAGATAATTTCTATAAAACACTTCAAGCTCGCTTTATGTTTGGCATTCAACACTAAAATGCTCTAGAACATCAATTGTACCTATAAAGCTCGAATGATTTCGTTGATCTCGATGTCATGTGAGGTGCAGGACGAACGATGCATCTTCAGCGTGAAATGTTTCACTTTGAAATATTTCAAATCCTTGTTCAAAACACCACCGTGAAACCTCGTGCTCCTCATCACCATGGCAACGGAGCGAACAAACACTTGCTCCGCTAAAAAAAACAACCTGACGGCAGCTAAACTGTCAAGGAACAAAACAAGCGCAGCCCTCGCTACTGTCCTGTGGCTTCAAATCGCTCTAATCGTCATGTCGCTCTTCAAGGTACGCAATTGGTGGAAAACGCAATGTCCTACCGTCGAACCGGCGTACGATTCCTTCTCGTTGCACTGTGCCCGGCTGTGCATTGAGGAGGGCGAAAAGGACAGCATCGTGGTGGGATCACATTCCGGTCAGCTATGCATCTACCGTCCGACGGGGGGGAACTCGAACCTGCCCGATCTGGATGCGGAGGACGCAGCTGCAGAAGGGCAGCCGGCTCAAGGCTCACCATCGAACGACCCGTTCGAGAATGTGTTCCAGCATGCGGACGTTATCCTGGAGGTGCAGCTAGCGTTACCCGTGTTGGGCATTAGTAGTGGCAAGTTTACTACGTAGGTCTTACCCTTTACCAGTGACAGCTTTGGATAGGGACATTAACTGATATCTCCTTTCAGGACGAATAAAACCGATCCCCGCCTTCAGCTGGCCGTGCTACATCCTACCAAACTTTGCATCTTTCAAATCGTGACAATCGACGGACTGGCGGACCATGGAGATCATACGCGGCTTGTCACACTCTACGACCATCCCCTATCGAAACCAGCCTTCTCCATGTGCCACGGTCCGTTCGGTGGGGTGAAAGGACGCGACTTCCTGTGCGTGCAGCATCTGGACGGTTCGCTACGATTCTTCGAGCAGGATGGAATCAGCTACGAACGGACGTTGGCCACCGATCGACACATTCCCTCGCCGTTGCACTACCTGCCCCGTGTGGATTGTTTCGTAACGGTCGCACCGAGCTGGGTGTTGGAATGCTACCGGTATCAGGACGTTGCCGAAGCGCTGGAATCTTTGCGGCGGCACGATCCGATCTGGTCCCTGTGCGTTGGAGAGTATGCGCTTGATCTGCAGGTGCATCAAATTTCCAAGTGAGTGTGATTTCGCAATAAAATTCAGGGATATTGTGGTACATTTCGTTTCCAACTTGCAGCACGGAATCTGTCATAGTGATGTTAGGCGAGAATAATCTGCTGTGCGTGTCGGACACCGGGAAGGTGCGGTTTATCAAAAAGCTCGACTACTCACCGATCTGTTTCCATTCGTTCGTGACTGGCTGGTACTGGGGTGCGTATCGAGAGTTACTTCTAACTGCCTTCCAACTAATATTCTGCTATCGGATATTCATTTCCCCAGAGCCCGGAGCAAGGCTTATGCTTGCGGTTGTATCGGAAAGTGGTTCCTTGCTCCTGTACGAAAGCGATCAAATCATCTGGTCCGCTCAGCTCGGAAATGTCCCAGTGGCAATTGATCGCGCGAATGTAACCGGACTTCCTGGTGCGCTGGTTACGCTCGGTCCTACCGGTGCCCTCTCGATCGGATATCTCGGCTCCGAGCCGGAACTGTTCCGTGTGCCAGCGCTCAACCTGGCACCCTTTGAAATCGCTCGCTGTCAGAAGGAACTGCTGGAGCTGGAGCGAGAAATACGTACCGGAGTAGATCCGAGTGATGCAAGCATTGCAAACGCAGCCGCCGAAAGGGATGTCAAGCTGTACGTTAACATCGCCGAGGACACGGTCGCCTGTACCCATCCGACAAACATGCCCCCGGGAGTGGCAGTTGAAATGTGCCAACTTAGTATGACGGTACAGGTGGAACCGAAGCTCGAAGTGCTGCAGCTTACCGTCACCACCGATCAGGCGATCGGCTGCTCGAAGGATGCGTTTCTGTTCCGTGACGTAGAGGCACGCAGTACGGAACGATTTGACGTGTGGGTTTTCCCGGCAGAGCCAACGGTTCCAGCCACTCGCACCGTGACCGTGTACTGTTCCTACACCAACAAACAGGGCATCACAAGGGTGGTACAGAAGGAGGTTCTACTCCCACTGAAGCTATTCCTCAAACCTTGTCAACCTTCGAAGGAAGCTCAGCATAAACTAACCCTGTCGGTTGTTACGGCACAGCAGACAAATTTGGGACAACTGTTTGCAGAATTTGCCTCCGATGGCGTCAGTACCAGTGCCCTTGGTCTGCAGCCAGCCGGAGGTGGAGATGGACGTAAAGTTACGATAGTAGCGGCCAAAAGTACGAACCGTTTTCGTGTGCAGTCCGACGAGCTCGGTATGATTGGGATTGTGTTGGAATGTCTCATTGGACGACTGCAGGGACGGGAGATGATTGACCCGCCGTCGGATGGGGATGCACCGGCGCGGAAAGAATCCTCCAAAGTGTTGGTAACCATCAACGGAGTTCCATCGATCGGTGGACTCTTACGATCCTTGCAGATGCATTGCGAGTTACGAAAAGCAGTACTGAAACTAGAGGTATAGAGTGGCTCATTCTTCGCAAAAGGACCTCTCCAAAAATGCAATTCACTCTTTACAGACCGAGCTCGAGAGTACCACCGGGCAGATGCGCTTGTTCGAGCGTCGGTTTGTCGTCAAGCTGCAGGAACGATCTCTCCGTGCCCTCGACGGGATATTAATGTTGCTCAAACGAAACCACAGCTCGGTGGCTAAGGTTTGCCAGCAACTGAAGGCCATGCGTCAGAAGATGAAGCTGTAAGTACTCTAAGCCTTAAGAAAATGCCCAACCTCTTCCATCGATTCCCTTTCCCCCCTCAGTGCTCAGATTGACTTGGCAGCTATTTTGCACCTTTTCCACCTTTGCTACACCCATTCGGCAAACGCACCCGGCACGAAGCATCTCGAACATCTCACAGGACTCTTGACCAGCTCCGTGCTCGACAGTACGGAACAAAGCTACGAGGAAATGCTACTTCCGGTCGTTCGATTTCTCGCTCAAACGGGCCCACTGAAAAACACCGGCGAGCAGCCGGACACCTTCGATGAGGCTTTCTTTTACACCGCCAAACAAACAAACGAACGTGCTGCCGATGTGGATGTTACCGTCCACAGTGATTTGCTGCAGCAGCAGCTTCAGCGTCTTTTGGGGCGAGTTAACGATCGTTTCGTCGCAGCGGGTAGGACGTCCGGAAGTGGTAGTGGACGCAATAGTGTAGACTTTGAGGATCAACCACTACCGGAAGCACACGATGAAGAGGTGGAAGAAGCGGACGAAGCTAACCAGGTCGAAGGATCGGAATTCGTGGCACTTAGCTCAACCGCTAGCGAGTGGGTTAACTACGAAAAGATGGCCGATCTACCGTTGTAAGCAGGGGGAGGGATGTGTCTTTCTTCACAAAAAAAGGGTTTGTAGCGCATTTTAATATCTTTTTCTCACCTGGTTTGTATTTATTTTTACTTCACTCTCCTCCTTCCACAACTCTCCTGCATCTCACCCACCCCTTACTAACCACGATACTCGGTCCTAGTTCGTTACAATATAGGTTTTCCACCATATCTTTCCCTTTTTCTCCCACACACTCCCATTCCCAGTATGGGTAGATAGAGAGTGGGGGTATAATGGTATATATTTGTTTACCTTACTTGCCGCCATTTTTTTGTTATCCGATTTATTTACTATTAATACTTTACGACAGATTACACCTAGATATGAACCTATATATCCCTTGTGTGTGTGTGTGTGTCTTTCATGCAAGTACGTAGCGATGCGATTAGAGTGTGTGTTTCTATGGCGCGATAAATAAAGGAGCAGTAATTCTAAACCGACACACATCCTACTTAAACATAGCCTGTTGTTGCTTTTTTTTTACATTAAACACTTTAAAAAACTCAATCCGATACCTATACACACATCAAATGTATTATAACGTGAGCAGATATGGAGCAAAACGGAAGAGACAGAGAGAGACAGAGAGACAGAGAAAGAAAACGTACGTGAGATAAGTAATACACAAATGAACACGAATCAATCATCCGAACCCGGGTGGGGATTATCAAGAAGCACTGCTTTCCACCTTTTAAGAGTCTTGCTTGCTTTGTAACGTTGTAAGAGCATCAAAAATATGCCTTAGCTTCTTTATTCGTTGTGACAGCGCAGTCGCTGAAAAGCTTCCTAACGTCTTCCTAACGGTTGTTAGTATGCCAATATAAGCCAATGTTTGTTTGTATTGCCTCACTTGCTGATGGTGGTTCAAATTGGTGGAGGAGTATGTAATGTTTTCTACTTAATTACGACAAGATTCATGTTTACTTTTGCTGCTGCTGTTTTTTTCTCTCTTGAAACTTTATCTATTTACAGTCCTTATCTAAATGGTTTAAAAAACTGTGTGTGCGTCTGTGTGTGAAATAAAGCTTTTTTTGGAGGGGGACTCAATTGAAGTTAAAACGAGTTGGTAATTGAAAGTGGCGAGAACGAAAATTGTCCTGATTTTTAGTAGTTTGAATCTTGATCTCCAGTCCAAGGAAATATTCTTCACGAGAACTCATTTAACGTTTGAAGCGCGCACGGGTAAGGACTAGGATTTGGTTGTAAAGAGTTACACACATCTCTGTACAGAAGAGCGCACCCTGTAGCTGGAGAGTTTGGATTCAAGAATTCGTCCAGCTATCTACTATGAGCCTCGAGCTCACTTTTCCCCTCATTTCCGAGCGTTGGCGGATGATGCAATTGGATGAAGCACACACAACCAATCCTGCGCCAATTCATGGACGAGTAAGTAGCACATGTGGGGGAAAACGAAACAATCTCCTCGTGGGAATGATTAATGATTGCAGCGAAATGCAACTGAAGCGGGAACGAGAATGCCGTCTCGCGTCCACAGCACACACACACACACAGTTTATACGACACGAATGAGCTTGATCCGTTTATTTGCGCCTAGATTAAAATCGAAACGATTTTATTTGCTTTTACATAAACCCCTTCCCGCGGCCGCCATTTCGGTTTTCCTATTATTCATTTTACGTACTAAAAATTAACCCACGTGAATCTCACATTGTCCTTCCCCTGACACCACACCAAGGATTAATGTTTTTTTTTTAGCAAATGATCGTACTTTAAAGGTCCTCCTTACTGTTTCGCAACGTTCGGCGATTGCTTCTTCTTGATCATACTCACCTGTGGTGATTGTTGGCCTGGTTGGGTGACATTCGGCGCACCAGTGCTGCCACCAGCTGCCGAACTCACCACCACCGCAGCGGGCGATACTACTTGGGAGGATGTGACAGCACCACCGGCCGTCCCGGAAGCAGAAGCACCGACCGCCGATACGGTAGCGCCACCATCAGCTGCTACTACTGCTATGTGTTGCTGCTGGCTCGATTGTTGCCCACCCGCTGTTGTTTGCTGTTGAAGTGTCAGTACTTGCTGCTGCTGCTGCTGCCCTACGGCGCTAACTTGTGCGACCGTGGTTGGCTGGGATTGCACTGGTCCGTTGCCACTGCTGTTACTACCGGCGCCACTACTTCCGGCGGATTGGCTCGTGTCGGCGGCAACCGTCTGCGATACGTTGGACGATGATGTAACGGTCGTGCCGACCACTTGCTGCTGCTGTTGCATCTGCTGTGGCTGCTGAACCGTTACCGCCACCAATGAGCCACCGGGTGTCGTTTGCAGCCGTACCGGGCTGGCGTTCGAACGGGCCGACTGCTGGCTTTGAATGGCGTTCAGTATGACCTGCTGCTGCTGGGCGGATGTAGTACCGCCCGACACCTTTATCGTGCCGATATTCTGCCCCGGCACATGCATCCGGATGTTGCCGGCCGCAATAGCTGCAGCGGATGTGGCTGATACGACCTGGAAGCACAAGTGTTTGAATGTTAATATTTAGAAATTATGTTCAAAGCAACCGGACGTACCTGTATCGCCTGTCGGTTGGGTTGCTGTGACACGGAAACGGGTATCATGCGGCTCACGCCCGACTTGCCGAGCACTATCTGTCCGCCGGCCTGCTGCGTGTGGTGTATGACGTGCTGCACCTTCTGCATGGTCATCGTCGTGCCGGATGCGATGTTTTTCGAACCTTGCAGAAACAGCTGCGTCGGCTGCCCGACCTTCCCGGCGACGTGCGTGATTTGTGCCATCTTGCCCGCGCCACCGCCCTTGCGCTGCTGGGCCAGCACCTGTTGCTGGATGTGTAGCTGGCGCACCTGGCTCTGGTTGCTGATCGTTTTCAGCTGGCCCGGTTTTACGTGCGATAGCGTCATCCCGGTCGCAGCCACCGTGCCGCTGGACGTTTTCACCAGCGTTGCAATCGGCTGCCCGCCGGACGTTCCCGCCTGCTGCACCTGCAGGTTCGCCTGGGCAAAGATTTGTGCCTGCGGGATGATCTGTTTGTTATGCTGCTGTTGCTGCTGCTGCTGCTGCTGCTGCTGCTGTTGGCTTATGATTTGCCGCTTCATCATCAGCTGCATTTCATTCTCCGTTACCGGGCGGGTGATCATATGCTTCGCGGCGAGCTGCTTGATGTACTGCATACGCGGCTGACCCTGGATCATTTGCACGGTGGCGATGGTGCTGCCGCCGGTGCCGGGTGCAACGGCCGTTGGCGTTTGGGACACGATCGTACCGCCGGCAGCGGAAACGACCTGCGTCACGGCATTCCCTCCCGTAACCGTCGTTACGCCCGATACCTTTTGCACCACGGTAGCCGTCCCGGCAGAGGCGTTGCCACCGGTCGGCTGTCCGGCACCAGCCTGCTGCACCTGCACCGTCTGCCCGACCGTACCGGTCTGGATGATGTTACCCTGTATGATGGCCGGACTCACGATCGTCGGCTGACCGGCTGCAGTTTGCAGTACGGTCGCGGTTGCGCCACCGGTAGTAGCGACCTGTGCCGCCGTTCCCGGATGCAACACCTTCAGCTGCTGCCGGATGGGCTGCTGGCGGTAGAATTGTATCTGTGGCGTGTTTACCGGCTTGCCGGCGCTCGTTACCGTGCCGACGGAGATGGATTTGGCCACCACGCCGGACACCTGCTGTGCACCGGCCATCGACAGCCGCAGCTGGGCAGTTTGTAGCTGTGCAGGCGTCAGTCCACCGCCCAAACTGCTTACGCTAACCACGGTCGGGCTCTGCGACCCGGAACGCTGATGCAGTACCACCTCCTGCAGGGTGCCGGTCGGTGCGACGATTCGCTGAGCTCGTAGGGCGGACGTGGTTAGGGTGGTTACCTGCGTGGGCTGTATCGAGGCACTGCTGGCCGCACCCGTCGTCATGACGGTACCGAGCTGTGCCACCGAAACGACCTGCGGTATCGATTGACCACCACCACCACCGGCCACCTGACTCACGAGCGAAGATTGTGATGCTTGCGTGATGGTTGCGGTCCCCCCACCGGCCTGCAGCAACTGCTGCGAGGCTGACGGCTGATGGATCGAAACGATCTGTGGCTGAGTGGACAGCTGGACCGAGTTCACACCGGACATGGTAGTGACGGGTGTGGTCAGCACAACCGACACCTGTTGCGGTTGCCCCGGTTGACCAGCGGCACCGTTGCCACTCTGCTGTGCGGCTACCTGTGCTAGCTGCTGGGAAAGCAAATTCTGACTCGCCGGGCTGGCAACGATCGCTTTAACGATCTGTTGCGTTTGTTGCTGCTGCTGACTCGGACTGGCGCAGATGTTTACGACCGATTGGGCAGCACGACCCGCCTGAACGATGGTGGCCACGGTCGAGGTAGCGTTCGTCGTCACACCGCACACAACGATTGTCGCCTGCTGCAAGCCCGCCGCCGTCGTCGTTATTTGCTGACCTTGCACAGCCACCTGCTGCTGCTGGGAAATGGCGTGGGCCTGCAGCTGCAGCTGCTGTTGAAGTATGTGCTGAGCGGGACTGGCAACGGCCACCGCCTGGACAGTTGCGGCCGATGGTTGCTGCTGTGCTTGAACGACAACAGCGGACTGCTGCTGCTGGCTCGTTGCGATCTGCTGTTGCTGCACGCCTGCCAAGGAGGCAGTACCGACCTGCTGCTGCTGCTGCTGCTGTTGAATAGTAGCTACGACAGCTGTTTGTGGAACCTGCTGCTGTTGCTGCTGAGCAGTTTGTTGCTGAGCTTGTTGCTGTTGCTGCTGCTGCTGCTGCTGCTGCTCCTGGGCAGCGGTGAGCTTGTGCTTTTCCTTCAGGAAACGCTCGGCACGGCGCGTCGCTATCTCGACCGGTGTCAGCGGCGTATCGTACCCGGTAATGCCGTGCTTCACCAGCACGAGCGCATGTTTCGGATTCTTTAGCGCTACCGGTACGGTGCTCGAGAGGGAGGACGGTTTCCCCGCCACCGGTTTTTTCGCAAACGCCGTCCGAATGTTATCAAACTTTTGGCGCATCAACCTAACGAACGAACCGTTCGCATCGTTCGTGTACAGCTGGCCGGTGGTACGCATCGTGCGTACCTGTTTCGGGGGCGACGAGCCGGACGGTGTGAGCGGTGGCGAGGTGGAACCACCGGTCGGCGATTGCTTTTGTGGGTTTTTGCTCTTTTTCTGCTTCTTCGGACTTTCCAGCAGCTTGCCTTCCTCGCGCGGCATAATGACCGACTCGTACCGGTAGCGGCACTGTTTCGGCAACCGGTAGGTGCGCGACGTTTGATTCACGATGTCCGCCACCAGATCCCAGTTCGGTACGTGGCCCGGCGAGATGAGCATTAGGTTGAGCGGTAAGCCTTGCAGATTTTGCACCACGTTCAGGATCGCCATATCCTCGTACACGGTCCACTCCGGGATGCCACCCTCCGGTTCGACGGGCGGTTTCATCGGCAGGGTGGTTGGTTTTATCGCCAGCATCGGCGGGAAGGGTTTGATGATGCCCTTGTACCGCTGCAGCTTGTACTCCTTGCGCAGCTTCGCCATCTGCGGGGTGGGCCGATCGAACAGCGAGCGGGGCGCGTAGTAGGTGTCCTCGCGCCGAACCTTCGGTGGCCGGCGTCCGTCCGGATAGAAGCCGGCCTCCGACCGGCTGCGCTTGTAATCCTTCTTCACGTACACGGCCGGCAGCTCCGCCTCCGGGATTATGTCCGACGTGTCGTACAGAAATGTAAGCGAGTGATCCACGTACAGATCGTTGTCGTCCTGCGGTGGTGTCGGCGGGCACCACATCTGTGTGAGCAGTTTTGGTTTTTTTGTATTGGAACAAAGAGAGGTTATTAGTAAATGGAGATCCGTTTTACCAGTCCGTCGCCCTAGAGCTAGGCTTTAATTGTAGTGATCTTGACCCGGAGCAAACCATTTCGGTCGTTTCTCGTCCGCATCCAAGCCAATTATCGCCATAATTAAAGCCAGCTATAATCTACGATAGGGAAACTGTACCGGAAAAAAAACCAGAATTGATAAGGCTTGCTCATACTCACCGGCATCTTCTCCATCGTGTTATCCGATATCCATATCTAGCGAGCATTTCCACGGTTTCGACACACACACACACAACGGAAGATCGCGATTGAGAGAACGTACGAGATGGAGAGATAGAGAGGAAGAGAGAGAGAGAGAGAGAGGGAGGAGAAAAGAGAGATATTACAAATCCGTACACAATTATTTTGTTAATTTTGGAATTTTGCCAGCACGGGCACAGCGGTTACTGAAACGATCAGATTTCCACCCCATCGGTTCAGCAATTTGGCCGGCCGTGTGCTGTCAAAAGACTGTCTATCTGAGCTGACTCTAGTTAATCTTGGCTTCTTTTATAAATTTCTGATGCTTTCGAAGCTAAAACCCTATCGTGACCGTAAACCGAAATGGTGTGGATTTTGCGATTTTCATATCCTTTTTGCTTCGGCCGAAAGCGGTCTCCGGTCGCTCATTTACTTTACCAAGAATGGAAGGTCGACTTTTCAATGCGTCTTATGGATTTCTTCATCGGGGGGAGGTATTTTGAAGCCCGTGTTTTTGATACCCTCCCCCTCGTGCGCTCTTCTGCCACGGCAACTCTTCTGATCGATGTGCCTTTTCTTGCCAACATTTGTAGCGACTTCCCCCTGTACATATCGTTTTTCTTTTTTCTGTTTTCTTTTGTTTGTTTCACAACTTCTCAAGCACCTTTCGCTTCATTCGAATGCATCAGAAATTACAAGAAAAAATTAACAAAATAAATCATCACCTTGCTGTTTGTTGAGTTGTCTGAATAACGAGTATCGTGTTTTTTTTATCGCTTAATGTAACGTACGGTACGTTCGCAAGCAATCCTGCTTTCTTCTTCCTCTTTTAAAATGTTCATATACCATTCCAGAGACCCATGTTGCCCGCGAAAGGCTCGAAAAATGTTCCTCATTTTTTGTTCGCTTATTTTTGGTGCCATCAAAATAAAAAAAAGCTTCCTTATAAAAAAAGGCGCGATTGGAATTAGAAGAATTTTGTGTGTGTGCGTGTTTGGGTCATTTCATATCTCAAGTGTTTCAAAAAAAAAAGTTATCAAGAACGTACAATAAACAGCAAGTTATGGTTTTTTGGATTGTAACTCCTCTCGCTTCTTATTCTAAATATTCTCTCCGTATCTCTCTCTCTCTCTCTCGCTCTCTCCATCGATCTATTTCATTGCTTCATTCAGTTTCGCTTCCTTTTTATATGCGTGTGTGCGTGTGTTCTTTTTTTACTTTTTTGTTTCAAATCTTAATTGCTGCTCTAGGATGCAAGGGATATTGATACCCCCACCACCACCACCAAACGCGCGTCTCTTCTCGCGTGTGTTGGTTACTGCTCCTTCCGCTTTTCTTTCTAGCATTGCCGTACAATTGTTGTGGGTAGCATCATCCTTGTTTGGCTTTTAAGCACCGTTTACACTCCCTTACAACCAACGGAAGCGCGCTTCCGTTTCCTCTCTTTTGTGACACCAAAAACTGTTCACATACACATCGTCGTTGTACAATCGTTCGTTTGGATTTGCTTTACTTTAAAGCTCTCTACATTGGAATGAATTCATCAACTCAAGCATTTACTCAGCAAGGACAATTGTTTATTCTATTAATTTTTTCTCGCAATGTACGCCCAACATTTGGCGCCTGTATATATATATGTATGCTTTCCTTTTCCTTCTCTTTATAGTGTGTGTTTGTGTTTTTACTTTTCTCTCGACCGAGCGTTTTTGTTTTGTTGTTATTTTTCGTTTATAGTATTGTTACTTCTTCTTTTTGTTCTTTTTCTTTTAAGCCTGCCTAGTTTTACTGTTTTGTTTTGTCTGTTTGCTTAACTGCTGTTCTCCGACTGGCTGCCTTTTAAATTTAAGGAAATTTAAACGATATAATATTGCAAATTCTTCCATTTTGTTACAACGTCTTATATTACAACCTGATTTGTTCTGGGCATTTTTTTGTTTGTTTTGCTTCGGTTTCTATGTCGGATCATACTGGGCAGCAGCAAATTGTTCATTTAAGCTTTTGAAAAGGTTTGGTACAAGAGATAGAGGAACGGCAAACAAGGAAAACCCCCTTAGCCTTTCCCCGATGCAATGTACAACACAAAATGACAATGGCAAAGGTCTGAATAGTTTCATTGTAAAATGAATAAGCAGTGTTACCGTGAAGAGACAGTCGCTAAGTTGTTGAACAAACTTATACAAGAAAAATCCCAGCTACCAAACTGATTATTGGCTGATCGTCCATGTCGTGGGGGAGGCAGATATTGCTCCCACCTTTTTTTTTTACTGTATGTCTTATGCGTCCGGTATTCCAGCAACAAGTTAAGATAGTTCGGCGTGTGTGTGTGTGGGGGGAGATAAAATATTTTAGAGAGGTATTGATGTGGGGATCGTTTCGATAGGGAATTACTATGCGTCTAAGGCTGTACACAACGGTAGAAATAATCTCGTGACTGGTGCTTACTACTCCCCTACACGTCTATTTACAATATGTAAAGCATGCAGCAGCATTGTCAATACCGTACCCCACAAATATTTAGACGAAGATTTCCAATCTTCTCCAACACATGTCGGCACTACTACCACGTTACGTTGTTATTGAATAGTTTAAAAAGGGGGAAAGGGGGGGGGGGGGAGGGAGGTCCTTAACAAAATCTCTTTAAAAGAAATGTAACATTTCCAATGGGTTTTCCCCTTTCGACATACCCCCCCCACCCCCCCCCCCCTCTTGTGGGGCCTGGGGGGGTTGTGTGTAGGGGAAAACAAAGAGTTGCGTACAAAAAACGCATACACACAAACGATATTTTTGATCGACGTCCCTCTCTCTCTCCGCCATCATCATAACGGAAACACAGGGGGGGGGGGGGTGATCAAAACTTCCGATTCTTAAACTATACACCGTCGGATAGAGAAAGCATAATTATGATGATAGAAATAAATAAAGGTGCTGTTCGACTGTCCAATGTACATTTAGTAAAATGCTATCACAATTAAACGGTACACACCACAGCAAATTGCTGCGTGATGATGAGACACAGGGTGTTTAACGGACAGAGTGCGAGAGAAAGAAAGAGAGAGCGCGCGTATAAGTCGTCCTTAACAACTAACAACAGGTCAAGGGACGATGCAGCTTTTACAGGGAGCAGAGAGAGTTATGGGCCTACCATCTCTCTAAGGCAAGACCGGGTGATCCTTGAGGAAGCTTTTAAGTGCTTCTCTTAAGCAATTCGCAAGATCTGCCAAACGGTTCCAAAACAAATCTAACCGACACACTGGTAATCGTCCACAGGAAGGGGGAAGAAGCTTGTGGCCGATGGCAGATGGCCGGCAACCCTCTTACATGCTCCCAGCCCCTGGACGATCGATACTGACGCTAACCCCGTCCAGGCACTGAGAGTGCTACCCAACCGAGCGATTCACCGGCTTCGTCCACACTGTGAAGGACGATGAAGACATCAAGGCGCTATGCTTGCCAGTGTGCCAGGAGCACATGCATAGCCTTGCAAAGGAGCTCAAGGCACTCCCCGGTGGAAGCAGGATAAAGCGCTGGTGCAACCCTCTACGAGGGGACCCGCTGACGCCCTGCCAACACCCAGGTTTCAGGACCCAAACCTAGAAGGGACGGGCTCCAAAAAAAAAAAAACCAGGGAAACCCCCCTATCTTCATCGGCCAATTCGAGCAGGGTAGCAGCTACGCTGACATCGAGCCCCGCAGCACGAAAAATCTAGTAGAACAAACACGGTAAAGGTGGGTTGGTCCATCTGCCGCCTGCGAGAGAGCAGTCCCGACCGCTCCTTTCTCTGCACTGCAAGTGTGGCAAGGAAGGGCCTACTGTTCGCCATGCTCTAACCTATGCTGTGGCAGACGGCGGCAGAGCTTGCTGACCCACATAGTAAGCCGGTGGGAAACAACAACGACAATCCATCTGCGCAGCTGCCAGGACGACCATCACCACGGACAACCTCAGCCAGCGGCCGATGTACGGGAGCAAACCAGTCTGGGATGCTCCAAAGCCATCACAGAAGAATGGGGCAATCGGAAGAACGGGGGCAATGGACCATGGAGTCTTGTCCAAAAAGGGTGAATCCTTGACCGACAGCTAACGCCGGACGTCGTTACTGTTGGTCCACCGCTATCGAGCGGCCCTGAGAATCGAGCCGGGCAACAGCTGTCGGAGCTACGGACCGGAGGGAGGGCAACACTAGCATGACCGTAGGTCCGTGCGCTCGTAAGTCTAATGCGTCTGTCTTCCCCAGGTTAAGGAGCCACAGCGCCAGACATTCCTTCACTGGATACGTCTATACCCTCTTATCGAAGTTAAGCCTAACACGTGGTAATCCTGGCAAGAGGGCGAAGGCACGAGGTGGTTTCAGTCCGTGCGAAACGGACAATACTCAGGGGAGGCTTAGATGCCTCCGGCGGGCAATACTCGGTCGCTATTAAGATTTCCTCCTCGGTAACAGAAAAAAAAAACAAAAATAAAACTGATTCTGCATGATAGCAACATTTCCATCATGTTCGTCCTTGTCCAAACAGAAGGTGTTGGGTCTTAAAAATATACTCGCTTACAAATATAAAGTAATAAACCGGATTTTCGCCCATACCAAGTGTGTCTAACCGTGGGTAGCAGATAGAGAGAGAGAGAGCGCGCGCCCAAGCAATAGTTGTCCAAAAGGTATGGAAAAAAGTCCCTCATAAAATATGTGTGTGTGATGTAAATAAAAATAAATACTACTCGAAAATAGAGACCCACCTTTGCCACCAACTTCTCCCCAACAACTGTACACACATCCTTCTCCCCATCCATCAAACTTCACCATTCCCCAGTGGATCGTTTTCTTCGTGCGTTTCACAACCTACCAGCAGAAGATTTTCCCCTGTTGCAGGATCTCCCGCTTTACCGGTAGCGCTCTCCGATTGGCTCGATTCGGAAGCATAGCCACAGAGATGATTTTGTGTCGAGGAACATTCCTCCACTACCTCCACCTTGCTGCGGCTGGTTTCTTTCGTTAGCCAGCCATCCAGCGTACGGTTGTTAGCCGCCGGTGGTTCCTTGCCACTGCCGGGAGCCGTTAACCTTCCGCCCACGTTCGATAGTCGTTTCAGTTTGCGAAACTTGGCATTTGTTGGCGTTGGCGTACGGAAACCATCGCTCACCTCTGGCACCTTTATCGCACCAATGTCTGCGCTGCACTTCAACAAATCATTGACAACGACTTTTAAATTTTTCATCACATTAACACCACCCTTAGTGATTGCTCCTGTAGCGTTAGCTACTTTTACTGCCTGTTGTTCCGCAGTAACATCCGGCAAGTCTGAGCTGTGGTTGGGAGGTGCGTGATTGCTATCAACTTTACTATTGGAACCCTCCGACCGTTTCAAACCGTCATCGGTGGCTGACCGAACTGACGTCGAGTCCTTTTTGCCACCAGAGGTGGAACCTTCATCAGCAACGTGGTTCACCGACTGCTGTGGTTGAGACAGTGACGGTGTTTTCGATCTACTGGTACGCTTGTAAACTGGCAGCATCGGACTGTCGTCCAACGTCCACAGATTAATCTTGACCGTTCCACGCGACCGTGTCCGTGGCGTTGTTTTAGCCGCCCTGTCATTCGATTCGCTGTCGGACGTTTCGTCCACTGTCACATCTCCGGTGGAAGCGTTCATGGGCGATGTTTGAATTGCATTGGGAGTTTTATTCCTGCTGCCATCGCGGGATCGTCGATTGCCACCTGAAGAAGTAGGCCTCGACTGTTCCTTCCCCGTATGGCCTCCGACACCTGTCGCTACATCTGCATCGTCTTGTGCAGCGTTCGTCGTATGAGTGTAGTAACAGCTGTTCATTTGATTCGAATCGGAATCGGGCGCATCATTCGAATCTACCATCACATCCAGACTACACTCACTGTCAAACTCATCCAGCGATTTCAGCAAAGTCGTCGACGTCGCTGGGTCATTAGCACGATCGCGCTGCTGTTCGCCAGTGTTTGCTGCTGTCGAGCCGACGACGGTATTCGACGATCGATCGGCAGCAACCACACTACTACTATTACCGCTGCTCTTTACCGTCGCAACAGAGCTTTCAGCCGGAGTAGCGCGTGAGGCTCGTAAATTGCCGGTTGAAGCATTCACTTTAAGCGTCTGTCTGTGGCTGTTGCTACCCTTTTGAACGGGAGAAACCAGTCCAGCCTTTGCCGCTACTGACGACCGTCTTGGCACGCGTCTTACCGCCACAATGGAGTTGACCGGATCCGCTGCTTTACGCGTCCCCCCAACCAGACCTCCTCTTCGGGCAGAAACGTCTGCTTTCTTCGGCGGTTTTTCAATCCTAAGCGGATCAGCATCGTCTTCGTCCGTTCCATCTTCTACCATCGCCTCGGACCCGGATCCATTTTCTTCCAGCGATTCTTCGTCCTCTTCCGCAACACTTTCATTGGAGCTTTCTTCTGGTTCATCGATAGCAGACACACCACCTCTTGCCAAACCTCTTCTAGCCAACTTTGTGTTGGGCGAGTCTGCATTTCGCGGACTACCTCCCTTCACTTGCCGTAAACTTGCTGCTGCGCCCCTATTGCTACCACCAACGGTTTGCTGCTGTTTTGAGACGGTGGTTGCCGGATGCTTTCGTTTGCCCAGTATGCTTCCGCTAGATTTGCTGTTAGCTGCATCACCACCCTCTTTAGTCGTGACTCCCTCATTCCCACCCAATCCCAATTGATGCTTTTTCTGCAATTGCTGTTTTGCAGATGGCATCGCCCTCCTCCTGCTGCTATTGTGTGTCGTCAAATAATGTTGCCCACCCTTGCGGTCACCACCACCACCATCACTTAATGTGGCTTTCGATGGCACATGATGGCCTCCTGCTCTGCTGCTGTTGGTCGTCGTCCTCGTCGTCTTGAGCGTCCGTCCGTCAGTCTTGGTTTTGTGTGTCGTTGTTATTACCACCCGCGACCCTGTTCGGTCATTGCAGCGCATTCGGCGCAACCTCTTCCTACTGCTACTACCACCCCGCTTAACGCTATTACTAGGATGTGTGTTATTAACCTGATTTTTGGCATCCTCCCGGGAGAAGGTCAGCAGATCGGCACGCTCCTCTGCTTCGCGCTTCCGTGCCGCTTCCTCGTTGCGCCGCTGCTCCGCCAACCGGTTCGCTTCCCAGTCGCGTTTCTTCTGCTCCATCTCCTGCTCGACCGCTTTCAACTGCACCGCAGTCCAGGTACCTTCGGTGTCCTCCACGAAACGCATCGCGTACCGCTCGACAGGACTCAACTTTAACGAAGAGGGTGGGGGGAAAAAAGCAATATTAGTTCGTGCGATTTACAAACCAGCTTCTAATGGAACTATCCAGGCTTCTGTCCAGGAAAAGTCACCCGCAAAAGTTTTAGTTACAAAAGATGCACATATAATTGTATGAGAACTGTGATGGCACATGGCTACCTGTGTATTATAAGCCATGTGCAGTCTGGAACGTCATTGAAATATGTTATGCCAACCAGCAACAATGATATGAGCCATTCAAAGAACAACAAGCCCATATCTCCAATCCAAAAGCGGACCAGGCTAACGTTGCTTACGTTGGGAAGGGAAAATCTAACGCAACAATCCAATTCGTAACGCCGTTCTGCTGCTTACCTGTTTAATTAGATTCTGCACTTCCTTCTCGGCTTTGCTCAACTCTGGCTGCTCCTTGCCATCCGCATCACCAACGGGCGCCATTTTATCCTCATCGATCGGTATGTTCTCGTCGAACTCATCCAGATCGGCGGATGCTTCGGCTTTCGCAAATTTGGCCGCCTGCACGTCCTGATCGTCCTCCGCCGCGGCCAGTGCCGATTCAAACACATTTATCGCCGACTTACCGCTATCAACCTCACCACCGCCTACAGCAGCAGCTGATGGTAATGCGGCTGACGATGCTGGTGCTGCCGCCAAGCTGGTATTTAACCGGTCCTTCCGCTCACGGTCACGGTCCAACACTTCGGCCAGCCGTGCCGCTGCATCCGGTTCCGCATTGTCCACCGTAAACAGGTCCTGTATGGTGGTGGAGCTCTTGAAGTAGGCGGTGGTAAAATTGCCACCCTCGATCGCCAGATCGCCGAGCAAGCGTTTCTGATTCGCTTTCCTTAAAATGTTTTCCTCGATCGTCTTTTCGCTAATCAACCGGTAGATGTGCACGTCGCGCGTCTGCCCGATCCGATGGCAACGATCCTGGGCCTGTGCGTCCATCGTGGGATTCCAGTCCGAGTCGTAAAATATCACAGTATCGGCGCCGGTCAAATTAATGCCAACGCCACCGGACCGCGTGGACAGGATGAAGGCAAACATGCGCCGATCGTTGTTGAAGCGCTCCATCAGCACCTGCCGCTGTTCCACCTTCGTCGTACCGTCCAGCCGCAAATAGATGTGTCCGTGATAGTTTAAAAACGCTTCCAGCACGTCCAGCATACGGGTCATCTGCGTGAAGATGAGCACACGGTGGCCTTCCGATTTCAGCTTCTTCAGCAAGCGATCCAGCGTTTGCAGCTTGCCACAATCGTACTGTATTAAACGGGGGTCTGGAAACTGAAAGAAAAGTGTGGAAAAGGATGGGTATAAGTACACGGGGATTGCAAAGCGTCAACAAGCAATGTTGCATCACGACAAAAGTTGCACCGGATATGTTCCCAGTAAAACCATTACAATGATGCTCGATTTGTGTAACTGTGCGCCAAAACTCCATACATTTCCTGTCACATGGGCAGGAAAAGAACGTAAATACTACGCCAGAAGGAATGCAACGTCAATCATGTTCTAGCTCTTTTGCAAAAATCGTTTCGAAATAAGTATCAGAACGATTGATTTAGAGAGCATTGCTTAAGGCTCCGATCAAGCAGCATGATTAAACATTTATAGAAAACAAATGATGCGCAAGAGCTCCACAAACAAGATATAAACGTATTCACAAAACAAAATTCACAGCACGTCTTACCTGCGTACTCATGGCCGATATAATCGGGTGCAAAAGCTGGATAGCTGGCTGTATTTGCTGCGCCATCGTTGCTTCCCACCGCTGCTCGGCATTCAGCTTGGAGGGATGCGGATGCGACACTTGCAGGTGCGGCGTCGGGGCACACACGGCAGGTACAAAGAGGACAAAGTTTGAGATCATCGCCCGCAGCTCATCCGCCCGCTGGTCGATGGTTTTGATCGCTTCGGCAAGACACCAGCCGGCCGCACTATTGTTCAATGCTGCCCGCCGCCGAGTGTAGTACAAACCGGCAACACCGAACGGTAGCAGTTGATCGGATCGCGTGCTAAACTCTTCCTCGATCAGTGCACACAGCGTGTCGCGCAAATCTTTGCCGTAGATTGGTGCCGCATCGCAACGCTTGGAATTGATGCGTCCGAGAAGCTCCAGTACCTCCTTTCGCCGCTCTTTGCGCGTTTCTTCAATGCACGCCAGATAGAACTCGGTACGTTGCCGTTCGTCCATTTCTGCTGCTTCGGAGGACCCGGATCCACCCGGGACGTTTTCCCCGCGCTGCGAGGAATTGTGCTTGAGCCGCTTCATTATCGTTGCCGCCAGCGTCGATGAGATCTGCGTCTGCTGACCAACGTTTTGTACCATTCGACTACTGCTAACACTTGCTGCTGGCGCTGCTGCTGCTGCTGCTGGCGTGAACGTATTTATTTGTCCCTTGGGCTGCAATGTTGCTATTCGCTGGGTTAGCGTCGTCTGCGCCGGCACCACACTAATGCCCGTCGACAGTGATGATGGAGCGGGTCGGTGAAAGATGGTCGTTTGGTTGCTGCCACCAATCGCCGGCTGCAGTCGTCCGGTGATGATGTACGATTGTGACGTGTTCGCGCCTATTCCACCCGGCGCCGCCACTTGAGGAATGATCTGAACCACCTGACCGGCATTTAACCGGTTCTGCTGTTGTAGCTGAGCGCCGCCACCAGTCGTCGTCACCGACACGACACCACTACCACCAATATCACTTCGTTTTCGTAGAATTAAACCGGGCGACATGCTTCTGTTGCTGTTGCTTATTCCACCACTACTGCCGGTGGAATCTAGTGCCGCCGTCGCTGATGACGCTGCTGAGCCCGGTGCTGCTGCTGCTCCTCCCATCATCATCATCACCGTCGACGACGACGACATTCGTTTTCGTATTTCCATTACGCGCGAATGGATTCCTCCTCCCGTACCACCGATGAGTGATGATTTCTTATCTAATGATGCTTCATGATTTACAACAAGCGGAACGAATTTCGTCCCTTCAGTCTTCATTGCTGGACTGGTACCGACGCGCACTCCCGTGCTGGCGCTAATGCCGGCCCGACGCCGGCCGCCGCTTCCGACCGATTCCTGCACGCGCACGTCCGGTATGCGAACGTGCAGCCGTAGCTTCCCGGTCGGGCAGGGTGGCGGTGGCATGGGCGTGGAGTCGATCTCTTCGATCAACCGTTTCGGCATGCAAAGGTGCTGCGTCCGGTGGGCAACGTACGCGGGCAGCAACAGTTCCAGTTGAATTAAAACTAAATTTAAGGAAGACAGATCAATTTGCTGTAAAGGGAAAGGGGAGATTGAGAGAGAGATAATATAGTACAAACGACGACAACAGGTGGAAAGCTGTTTGCGTGGTCACTCACAGTGAACGGATCGTAGTTAAACATGTTGTATACGAGGGAGGCCGTCTTGAAGCTGATACCCTCCATGCGGAACGGTGATATCGTGGGACGTTCCTCGAACATGTTCGGATGGTTGCACACTTTCCTTAGCTGCATTAGCACATTGATCACGCTCAGCAGATTGCCCGACGCTAGCGTTTCTCTCGTCCTGTAAGCAAATATGGGCCAATCAATAATCGGGTACCCTACCATCCAACAGCACACTCATACAATAACACTCACTTCGCGCGACTCATAAAGTCATCGTAGAGAAATCGCTGACGCTTGGATAATCGGCACATTATCACATGTTCGTACTTTTGCGGCATCTGTTTCTCGACCTCCGATTTTAACCTCCGCAGCAGAAACGGTCGCAGCACCTACAGAACACAAACACGTTGGGAAACGCATCCACACAACATACTCATTAATCGATCCCAGCGAGCGCACGCGTGTATACACTGGTTAAGGGTATATTATTGTAAAACTTAATTACTATGTGTAACATTATGATTATTCACCACCACAGAACACCCTTGCATAAACGATACACACACACACACACATCCAACCAACCGATATTATGTATGCAGTAGTCCCATTCCAAAAACGATCACACCCAGAGTAAAATTATTGAGGAAAAACAATTTCCCAATCGAACATGTAAAAGGTGTATTAATAAAACACACTCCACCCGATACAAACACACACACACAAATACATATGATTTGTCCACCGCCAGAATCGGAAAAAAAAACATCTTAGCACAAAATGGTGGAGAGCAGAATGGAAAGCATCAACACACCATCATGTAACAATGATGTTGCTCTGCTGCGCAATCTTGATGCTCGTAAATAATCATAATATTACATTACGTACAGGGTACAGACCTTGTGAAGGCGCTTGATAATCGTTTCATTGTAATCGGAATTGCCTTCAATCATGCCGGCCATCGGGTTCGAGAACCACTCCTTGAATTCGCGGTGCGATTGAAATACGTGCGGCATCAGGAAGTGCATCAGCGACCACAGTTCCATCAAATTGTTCTGCAGCGGTGTACCGGTGAGTAGTAATCGTCTGTAGGAGGGAGAGAGAGAGAGGGAGAAAGGGTTTAAACCGCGTCGCACTTGAGGGGCAACAGCATCTTGTTCGAGCGTGAGAGTAATTATCAGACAAATGCCTCGTATGGAGTCATCTAAGTAATGGAAAAGTTTCTCTAGAACAGAGTAACAGCTCCAATCAGCATGTAAAATGTAAACGTTTTATCATCATCGAAGTAAACAGACGGGGAAACATATTGGTGGACTTCGAGCTGGGGGGGTATACTCACTGTTCCGTTTGAAAGTTTAGCAGCAGTTGCCAGCGTTGAGATTTGAAGTTTTTGATGTTCTGCGCCTCGTCCAGGATGAGATACTTCCACTTTTTCCGCCGGAAGCTTTGATGGTCCTGGATGACCAGCTTGTACGACGTGATGCACACGTGGAACGCGTTCACCTTCGTCCAGCCGGTACGCTTCTGCTTGCGCTCCTTCGGCGTACCGTAGTAGGTGAGTATTTTAAACCCCGGGCACCACTTCTTAAACTCCATCTCCCAGTTCAGCATCACCGACGAGGGCACGATGATGAGGTGCGGACCCCAGTTGCCCTTCACGCAGGCCAGATGCGCGAGCAGTGAAATCGTCTGTATCGTCTTACCCAAGCCCATCTCGTCCGCCAGTATGCCGTTCAGCTTGCGATCGTGCATCGTCACCAGCCAATCCAGCCCGATATGCTGGTACTCGCGGAGCGAATGCTTCAACAGGACGGGTATCGGCGTTACCACGCTGGTGGACGAAAGTGTGTTGCCCTTCGGTTGGATGCTTTCCGCGATGGCGGCGGCATCGTTCAGCATGTCGTCCTTTTCGCTTTGGCTCTTGCCGGATACTGTGCCCGGGGCTGCAGCAGACGCCGAGTTTGCGTCCGGCGCCGAACCAGTCTCATCGTCTAGCAAGTTTGCCAAGCCGAACGATTCCTCCCCTTCGGCGTGCATCGCATCTTCACTAGCATCAGATTCGTCTTCACTGACATCCTCATCGTCGTCATCGGAACCCGTTAGACCTTCGCTATCATCATCGTTATCGGCTTCCGATGAATCGGAGGACATTGGCTGACTTCTAGTCCTTCTGCGTTTGCGTTCCCTGGATGAGTCTTGTTTGGTGGCCACCACGTCCTCATCATCATCCGAATCGACATCCATTTTTTCGCCCGCGGCAGGAAGGTTCTTGTTGTACTTTGCCATTAACTCCTCAATGCTCATCTCATTGTCAGCCTGTAAATGAATTCACCGTGAAAAACAACAAAATAATCATGTGTTAAATATTGTTCGCAATCCATCCAAACAACGTACGGGGGCCAAGCTTACATTCAGTTCATCGATTTCCTTTTTGTGATCCTGATTCCTCTCGCTCTTTTCCTGCTCCCGTATCGTATCCTCGCAGTCGGTGCTGTCCTCGTCGGCACTAAAGTCCTTGTCCCCGTCCTCTTCGTCATCTCCAGCAGCGACGCCACTCTTACCATCCTCACCGTCACTATCGGACAGCACAATTTTGTCTCGATTTTCCAAATAATCCTTCGGTAGATGCTTCAGAAAATCGTCCAAATCCATTTCCGACTCCTTCTGCAGCGCAGCCACCTCATCGTTAATACGATCCTCCGCTTCAGCAGCTTCGGCTTCCGCCTTCGCAATCGTTTCCTCGTCATCGCCGGAACTTTCCGCCTCCGGACAAAACTCATCGTCCGAAGCGGTCTGCCCGCAGCCGCGCAGTGGAGAGGAAATACGGGACGAGTTTAAGCTTTCCGCCTTGCTACCAGCGGTGGCCAGCGTAGCACCGGCGGCCGTCTTGTTCATACCCTCGACCAGCTGTTGCGAATACTTTTCCGTCTGGTCGACGATGAAGCTGAGCTGCTGGTCGAGCGCCTTCTTCCGCTTCTCGTCCAGCTTCGTCTGATGCTTGTAGTCGACAAGCTTTTCCGCATTCGCCCAGAACGTTTTGATTTCCTTCGCCACAAACGCGGCTATGCGCCGGAGCTGCAGTTCCTGCGCCTTTTCCGCTCGCTGTGCCGCCAGCGCCTTGTCCTGGAAGTGTTTCTGTACCATGCGGGCACATTTGCGTGCACACGCTTTTTTCCATTTCCGTTCCTGGGCGAAGTCGGCCGACAGCCAAACCATCTCCTCGAGCAAGTAGTCCCAGTGAGCTTTCGGCCGGGCCGGTTCCTGCACTTTGGGTAGCCGTTTTTCCGTCCACAGACCTTCCTTTTGCAGTTCCTGTACGCGCTGCATAACGAACACCTCTTGTCGTGCCTTGTTGGTGTACTGATCGGAACCATTGCTGTTGTTGCCGGAGGGGGTCGATGCTGCCCCGGTAAGCAGTTGTTGACCGGCCACCAGCGCCAGCGCTCCAGGAGTGGTAGTTCCATTCCCAAGGCCAGGTCCATTTTGATGAAGGTTGCTTATGCTTCTGGAGGATGATCCTGCACTGCTTGCCGCTGCAGTAGTGGTGCTGCTAGTGCGACTGAGGGGTGGGATGCCACTACTTCCTCCGCGAGTGGTGTTCTGCCCATTTGTTCCACAACTAATGCCCGGTGACGCATTTCCACCTTCAAGCAGTAGCTCGCTCTCTATCATGTGCGCGGCGGCAATGGACGCAGCGTGCTGCTTTCTCCTCTCAATAGTGGACGTTGCCGCAGGGATGCCAATTCCAATCCGGTCCGGAATAATAGGCGTGCCACCTTAAACAGAAAAATAAAGAAAACCGTAAGTTTTAGGGCTGCACCATTCCTCGTTCCACACTAAATCGGGAAAAAATATGAAATCGAAACAAGCAACTAAAACAATTCATCGCCATTCAGTGAAACATTCCAGCCAAGGATTTGGTTCCACAATTATTCATTACCAAAAAAACAGCATCATCTGCTGTACACATCGAAGATTCTAATATTTAAAGCTATCAACAAAAAACGTAGTAAAATCAATGAGCGTTTAACAAGCATGAGAGTTCCATCAAAATCTTTTCGCCCGAAAAATGCATGCGTACATAACTTAAAATGACATACTACCGAACACATTCCAACAATTCTCCCTCTGCACAGTAGCAACGGCAAAATAAAATTGAAAATCATAAAGCATAAACACATTCCTTCAACTGAATAGTGGTAAAGAGCAAAAATAAGTATTTCAATCACATTTTCTTGTGTGCAGCAACCAGCAGCAGCATGCCCGGCGCGGCGTATATCTTGCCAATGATGGCGCAACAATTAAGCAAAAGAATTACACCTATAACAACCACCAATGGCAACTACCGTCTCCTCTCTCGCTTGTGTACAAAACACAACGTAAGGTTAAACGCATAACTAATATCAATAATATGTAAGCACTAGAGAAACGACAATGAAGTTAAGAAAAATAACTATCACAAAACAGCTATTCGTTACGAGTGATAAAGAAAGGAGGTTGGAGTAAACAAGAGGTGCGCGCGCTCTCTCTCTACCTGGCACCAGAAGTGGCGAGGAGTTCCCGAGTGCAGATGGTACACTAATTTGCCCAAATACCATCCCATGGCGACCACCCTGCGGTCTACCGGGCACATGTCCTACAATCCCACGAGGGCATTTGAGCAGACAACGTTTGTGCGAGGATTAAGAAGTAGGGGTAAGGGGGGAAATTGGTGAGGTGATTTGAACGAGAGATAAAGGGGGGGAGAGACAGAGAAGGAGAAACAAAATATGAAAAACAGATTGCTTTGTTTGTTAAACCTGCTGTAAATTAACTGCCCAAAAAACAACCAAGATATTTCAAACGTTGGCAATATTTCAATGCTGAATCGATAAAACAATCAGTTTTGTTTTAAAAAGAATGATTGTAAGACTGAATTAAAATTCTTATGTATCTGCCCCTTAAAGCGATTTGAGCATGAATGGAGAGAAGCAAAACGGTGTCAAACTTTACCTTGCTGACTAAGCTGTGCAACAGCTGCTGGCAGAGTGGTCGAGACGGCTACGGGCGTTGCTCCCACACCGGGTATTTTAATTTCCGCTCCCTGTGGTAAACCAGCTGAGGTATCATCACCATTATTGCCATTATTGCCACTCACTGGCGTCCCACTACTACTGCCAATGGTGTTGTTGCTGGGCGTCGTAGAAATTCCGCTGAGCGATCGGGTTGACTGCTGCAAGAAATACAATCCCGCATTGGACACAGGTTTGCAGCATGAATGGTGCGCGCTGGTTCTTACCTGTTTCAGTGCTTCTCCGGCCTCTTCCAGATTGCTGGACAACGGTTCCAGCTTGTACGAGCGTACAAAGTTTGTGAATGCGGGCGTTGGTGGCTTCTTTCTCCATACAGGATATTCCATCATATTGCCTCCGGTTTGAAGAAAAAACAATTCCGCTACGTGTTCATTGTACCTGCAATTGCAATTGTTTTTTGTTTATCGCAGTATAGCAGAATTCATGTTATCGTGGATATTTTCTGAGCGATCGTTCGAAGTGCCACATTCTTGGCAAGTTTAACATCATATTGAGTGTTGATGAAGAAAATCACTTACTTGTCTTTGATACTTCGTAATCGCATGTACTTTTGTTCAAGAATTAGTTTCTTGAGCGCACTGATATCATGCTCCGGTTCCGTTTCTAGCTTGATGCGCTTTTTCGACACCGTGGTCGAGCCGACAAGTGTCGAAGCTGTAGGCGCTGCAGCAGCAGCACTACCAACGGATAGCACCGTTTGTCCACCAGCTGCAGCAACCACCGCCGGCGAGTAGGATGATGCAGTGTTTGTTTTAGTATACGTTTTCCCTACCCCACTCGTTCCAACCACCACTCTTCCCTCACTAGCTGTTGCCCCGGCTTCCGTCACACTACCCGTACCACCTTCGGCTGCTCTTTTCTCAGCTACAACAAACGTACTTTCGTCGCCGGGAGCTTCACTTAAACCCACGCCCACACCACCACCGCCACCACTTTCACTTTCGAGCTGCTGTGTACTTGGCAACACCACTACACCAACCCCACCCGTAACACTGGCGAGGGTTCCCCCTCCTCGTCCTCTTCCTCCGCTTCCTTCACTTTCCGAGAGACCACTTCCTGTTCGTTCACCACCCGGCGACGCACTGGTAATGTTAGCATTATGGGCCTCAACACTGCCACTGGCACTACTCGCTGCCGTGCCGCTACTAGCACTAATGATGCTTTGCTGCTGCTGCTGTTGGAGGGTATGAGAAGGTGCCGATGACAATTGTTGAACGCTAGATGCATCTGTTACTGCTGCGATATTTACGTTGCTGCTGCTGGTGTTGTTACTAGAAGACGGCTGGTACGTCGGCGACTGTTGCTGCGGTAAACCTTTGTGAGGTGACGACAATGACGATGACGACGTCGGTGTTCCGGCAGGCTGCATTTGCTGACCCTGCTGCTGTTGTTGTTCCCGCTGCTGCTGCTGCTGTTGCTGCTGTTGGTGGTGGTGCGGCTGTTGCTGTTGTGGTTGAGACTGTTCCAGTTGCTGTTGTTGGTCTTCATTTAACGAGCGAGACATTGGTGTAGGGGAATCGTGTGTGCCAGTAACTGACTGTGGAAACACATACAACGTGAATACACGAAAGGTACAGGCATTATTAGCAAACGGAGTTGATGAACGAATGATATTTCACATGCTCGCTTACCTGGACAATATTACTAGTGGTTGATGTCTTTCGATAAATCCCAGCAGGAAGGGCCAGGTTTCGACCACGTTGCCCTCCCGCCGTATCGCCTTCATTCATTTTTTATACATCTGAAGAAACAGGTAAGCGAAAAAGTGTTAAAATACACATTTATGCCAGAATACATATAGTGCAGAGGCGTTGTGAAATTGTTTAATCAGACAAATGCCTCGATTGTAATCTTGTTAACATATCCGTCCTTCCAGAATGGAACTACGGATCGTTCATTACAAAAGTTAAGTAGAATGTTTCATCATATAAGTTCTTTTTTGGATTTTGCTTCACACAGGCTTTGCCGCTACCGTTGGGATTTTTTTTCATGACGTTTAACAGCAATTACGTGCCTGTCTTTCGATACAAGCAGAGATCTCCCGGCTTCCTTCCACTAGCTCATTAATTAATTTTTCTTATTCCGTTGTAAACAACTCATAATGCAAACTACACTCTTCACGAGCACCCATTCAAACACAAGCGGAAAAGCCGCTCAGCTCAACGAGGCAGCTGTCAAACTATCGAACGCGCCACATTTTCTCTCTTGCCCCGTCTCCCAACCTGCAGGCGAACACAGCCAAGCACAAGCGCGACCGTCTCGAAAGGCGGCAGAGGCAGAATGATGAAAGAAGTCAAAATCATTCCACGCGCTTGCGATTTTTTTTCGGCACTCCTCAGCACTCTAATCTGCCTGCCAGAATGGCGGATGTGACACGATGATGCTCATCCGGCACTATAGCGAAGCACACTCTTTCACCATACATCGACGCACATTCGCACGGAAACGGGACCAGATGCCATATTAACCGGTATCTGCCATTTGAACCACACACACATACATACACAAAAAATGTGCCGTTTTTCAATTTAATTATTTTTCCCTCCAGCAAATGAGCGTGCAACATTTTTTCCGCTTCTTTTGCCCTTTACCCCATCATAAGCGCATCGCAATCGGCCATCGGGAACCGTACGAGCCCGAACACGAACGGAAAAAACCCCAGCGGCAGCCGCCATCTTGCTTTTCGAAGCGAATCTCTTTTCGGGCGAGTCCGCCCGGGCTACTTGGGTTGCAGAGCATAGGAAAAACGCGTTGCCCATCATCTCTCACATGCGTACCTCAACTGGAAGGCAATTTCGATCCCGAGCGGAAGATGAATGCACTCATTCTATGTTCGCAACAGCACACAACGCACTATTCCGTATCGCCGCATTCGGAAAACGCAAAATTTCGCACTTTTCTTTGTTTCAGGTGAGGCAGAAACTACTTTTCTTCTCACACTCTCCGGACTGTGCGAAACTAACGCGACGGCAGAAAATGAATGCTTCTTGCTGTTCTCTTGTGCTGCCGGAAGCGGTAGCGTTGGGCACGCGCTTCGCCTTCGGAACAGTGGTTCCTGTCAAGCGGATGCTACAGTCGCTAGTTCAGTGCTCGACTTGAGATGTATTTCCAGCACAGGAAGACATTGAGTGATAAATGCTTGTTAAAAATGATTAAAATAAATAATTAAATTAATTTAGTTCAAAAATTGTTACCTGAATGAAGTATAAAGCCCATTTGAGTACTTTTTCGGTAGAGAATCATTCCTATCCGGGAAGTCGATTTATCCGTTCCATATCCGATGTGGACGAGTTATCGTGTTTGAATTGAAAAGCAATTTAATTTTCCTGTTTTTCATTCGTGTCTACAACAAATAAAGCGCACAGTTTATCACATTTGGTAGAAGTTTTTTTTTAGAACTTTTACCCTTTGAAAAACCTTCTACAGGAATATTTAATTCGAAAGCAGTTTTCTGAAACGATAAATTTAATAGATCATCGACCCAAATCAACCATGAAAGGGGTTTGAAACGTATTTCATTAAATTATATTTAAAAAAACACATAACTAAATAGATGCAACGATTAAGATAAACGTAGCCAATTGATGAGGTACGTTTTTCATGGCTTCGTTTTGATTTGATCCATCTGACGCCTGATCCAATCTCGCAAACACGATCGCCAAAACAAACATTGTTTTGCAGGGCAGATGGCGGCTACGCAGCTAACCGCCGATTTGCATCCACTCCTAACCGAGTATGTGATTAAAAAGCTGCACAAAAATCGTCTCACCACGGTGTACAGTTTCGTTAAGGTGGAAGCCGAACAACTGATAAGAATCACCAATCTTCCCGCCGAAAGCATCGTGCTGGTGAAAGATCAACTAATCGAACGGTTCGCCGGCCAGTGTCGGAACGGACAGACGCACCCAACGCATCCTACCGTTCCGTTGGGCACGGGAATAAACTCAATCGATGCAATACTGCAAGGCGGACTAGTACCTGGTCACATTTACGAGCTTTGTGGCAAATCTGGCACGGGAAAAACGTTACTATGTATGACGATCGCAGCGAATGTGGTGCAGCAGCGCAGCTCAGTGTTTTACATCGACACAAAGTGTGATTTTTCCGGTCGCAAGATACAGCAAATACTGGAGAAAGGACAGCGTCAGCTTTCGGAGCAGGAGCTGGGCCACACCATGGCCCGGATTAAAGTGGAACGAATCTTTTCTCCCGAGCTGCTGGTACAGGTTGTGGAAGAGTTAGCCAACGGTGCGCACCAGGAAGGGGACACGAATCTTAAGCTGCTGATAATCGATTCCCTGCCATCGCTTTGGTATCTGTTCCAAGATTCCAGCAGCTCCATCGAACCGTTGGGTTTGTTGACGAAGCTTATCTGCTCACTGCGCAAGCTGGCTACGCAGCACAACGTTGCAGTGTTGCTGGTTAATTTGGCCGTTCGAATGGTTGAAGGAATGGCGGGCAGTAGCGGCATCGAGAGTAAACGAAAACTTTGCCCAAACGGAACCTACCCTGCGCTGGGCCGGTACTGGGAAAGTGCACCCGGTACCAGGCTTTTGCTCGAACTGGACGACGACGACGATCAATCCGACTCTATCAACCGATCCGTGCTGGTGTGGAAAAGCAATTACCTTCGTACGGGTGAAAGGACGATCATTCGGATGACGGGCGCAGGCGTTCGGTGAAGCAGAGCGATCGTTGGTGAAAGAACAAAAATAAAAACTGTATCTATTTCTAACCTGCTCCTGGGACTGTAAATAAAATTGCACCTCTCTAGCTAATATCTTACACAAGCGCTAAACATAAAAGCAATACACGACCATTTACCATCCTACACTACGGTGTGACCCTTCGCGGCTCGGGCACTATTTAAGCATCCCGTACTTTTCCTTGTGATACATTTTCAGCACCTTCTTTGGCGGTACCAGCTCCCGGCTTAATCCGGGCCGTTTCTTCCTATCCGCGGGAAACGGTTTCTTCACCATCGTTACCGTGCCGGTGTCATCGGTGGCCGCTGTACCGCTGTCCTGCTCATTGTCACTCCCACCCTCGGCTGGTAACTCTTTGCGCAGTATCAAATCGGAATCGTGTGCAAAGTTACATTTGCTGCCGAACCGGCAGCGTCCCTTCTTGTAGCTCCAGCACACTTTCCGCTTCTGCTCCGCTGCATTTGCCTCCGGATCGACCATCTTGACGTGCTTCTCCAGGCTGGCCAGTTTAGCCTCTTCCGCCTCACGGAACGGATTGCTAAACACGCTCCCGGGAATAATGCGGCTCGATCCGGACTGGAGCATCGAGCGGGCACTGGGCAGTGGTACGGATTGATCATGATTTCTGTAACAATTGAGCGGTCGTGATTATGCTTGTGTGGCAGCGCGCGAGACACCATCGCTTACAAATCATTAGCTTGCGGCTGTTTGCAAGTGGCTGCAGTCGGTGGGTTGTTGAGCTTCCCCGTGCCGTTGCTCTCATCATCGGATGTATCGGAAGTGGATTCTTCACTATCGCCATAATCTGCTACCAGCGAAAACATCTCGCCAGGTGTGTCATTTGCCGATCACGGCCGATGAAAATGCCGCGCGAAAAAACGGTTGGCTGTGTTTTGGTTTACTTTACGTAAGCAGCGCGAGCGTCCCGCGTTGCTATTCTTTTTATTGCGATTTTTATTGTGCTTTATTTAGCGCTTTAATTACAAACAAAACACACAATTGTTTTGATCTGCCATTTGACAGCTGAGCGTTACGCAGCTAGGAAACTTATCGTTTGGTAACGCTTGTAACGCTTGAGCGATTTAGCAGGCGCTAAACGGGGTAACGCTGGAAAATGCTATTTTCGTTGTAATGTAAAATGTAAAATGTAATGTAATTGGTGTTGGTAAAATTGTTTCAAAACGTGGCAATTCATCATGTTTAAATACAGAAAAAGAAACATTTCTGTCGGAGCTTCATCTCCGATAGCTGCTATCCCACTATTCGCCCATTGACTTGACAAATTGTTGGCAAACAAATAACAACAGTACAAAACCGTAGGAAGTTTGCATGAAGCAAGTACTAGTGAGGACAGTTACCAGCATGATGAAGTTTATCGGTAAGAATGACCAAATAAGCAATCTTTCTTTGGCTCACTTACTTTACTAAAATGTTTTAGACATCGGAGCAAACTTGACCGATCCCATGTACCAGGGAGTGTACAATGGATCGTCAAAACACGAACCCGATCTTTCCCATGTGCTTCAGCGTAGTTGGGCCGGCGGATTGGACAAAATCATCGTGACGGTAGGAACGCTTTCCGACTGTGAACCAACGTTTGAGATCCTGAAGAACGATGGTGAGGAGTTACTGTTTGTTAAAGGAACTGTTGCTTTCTACTCGTTAATTAATTGTTTCCCGTTTTGTTTGGATTCGCCTCCAAATCAAGAAAGACTGTTCGCCACCGTTGGCTGCCATCCGACACGGTGCGGAGAGTTCGTGCCCGATCCGGAAGCGTATTTTGCATCCCTCTGCGGGCAGATAGAGGCACATCGGGACAAAGTGGTTGCGATCGGCGAATGTGGCCTAGATTACGAACGTTTGCATTTCTGCGAGAAAGACGTTCAGCGGAAATACTTCGAAAAGCAGCTAGAATTGGCGGCAAGGTATGAGCTGCCGCTATTTCTTCATTGTCGTAGTGCGCATGAGGACTTTGCTGAAATATTGGAACGCAATTTGGACAAACTGCCCAAGCGTGGCGTTGTGCACACGTTCGATGGTACGCTGGAGGCAGCGCAAGCGCTGATCGCGAATGGATTCTACATCGGCCTGAACGGTTGCTCGCTGAAGACAGAGGAAAATCTTAGCGTCGCGGCACAAATACCGGACGATCGGATTATGGTGGAGACGGACAGTCCGTGGTGCGAGATACGACCGTCCCATGCCGGTTCGAAGCACATAAAGAGCAAATATCCTACGGTGAAAAAGAAGGAAAAATGGGAACCCGGTTCGCTCATTGCCGGTCGGTGCGAACCCGTCATGATAAGGTGTGTGTGTGTGTGCTTTCTTTCCCTTTTAATCCCCCCCCCTCCTTCGAAAAGAGATACATTTGGGTTAATGTTCAATTGTATTTGTTCTATTTCTAGCCAAGTACTGGAAGTGCTAGCAGGCATAAAAGGAAAGCCAACGGTCGAGCTTGCCGATCAGTACTACCGCAACACACTGCAAATGTTCTTCCCGAAGGAAGCGGCTGGCTGGTGCGAGCGATTAAAGCGATAATTTGGATTTTGCACTCCTCCTGTGGTGGCCACATCAGAGGTATAAATTAAAATATGAGCGTACACTTCACTTCAAAACCGGATGAAACAAACGGTTTGAGACAGAGATGCTTATCGTTTCTTTTCCCTCCCGAAGCGATGAAAGAACAGCGTTTGTTGTAACCGGGATGCTGGCGGGGCTTTAGTTCCACTTCCTAAACTCACACCCGTCCGGGGGCCTAACCTGCACCGGCTGTGCACCAACCTCGTCCCAGTTGGTGCTCAGGACAGTGCCGCTAGACTCGTAGTACGACTTCATCATCGCCTTCCGGGTGTCCTCACTGGCATCGGCAAAGATCTTTTTAAACAGTGCGCTGACGTCGTCCTTCGTCTAAAATTAGTACGAGCACAAGTGGTTAAACAATGCGGAACGCACCCCAACCACAAACAAGGCACATGCAGAGAGCACAGACAAAACACCTACCTCATCATCGTTTTCGATTTCTTTCGAGATTTTGTCCCAATCGTGCTTCTTCTTCGCGGCGGCAGACGATGTTGACGATGGTTCTTCCGTCGCAAGCTTCCGCTCGAGAGCATCCCAACGTTGGCCGATCAGTTTGGCGAGCTTTATTTCCACCTTGCTCGGTGATGCTTTGTGTGAGCTCTGCTCAACGTTGATCGGATTCCATAGGTTCAGTGCGATGGGTTCGATGCCGTCCGCCTGCAGGGTGAGTGCGTTTTGCTCCAGCTGGACGGTGTAGTTTTTTTCGGACGCATTTTTTAACAGCACCGTCACCGTGACGGCCGTGTCTGTTTGATACCAGTCGTATTTTACCTTTGCCATGTATCTGTATTGCGGGATCAGCGCCGAATGCACTCACGATTGCACGAACAATATTACTAGCTAACCCGTCAACGAGAATACTACTCGCAAGCAGTTTGTTCGAACAGCTGCTACGGAATAAGGAAAACGTTTTGTATTTTCTAGAACCTGTATGTTTTTTTTTTCTCTCTACTCTGCTGCCTAATGACAGCAGCCATTATTTGTGTTGTTTGACTGACAGTTAAAACGATAAGATTTTCTTCGCAAAGGAAATGGAAACCTAGGGAGTGCAACAAAGGGAAAAAATAAACTTCGAGAATGTTTTGAATTTCCTTTTGAAAAGCCACCCGACGATACAAAGGTTTTAGATGAGATATCTTGTAATGTGTGATTTAACCATTTGTCATTTAACACGTATAGTGGTTGAGGGGTGATCTAGAATCAAGATTATTCAGCGACAGTTAATTCAAGTCAAAGAAAACTAATCATCTGGGAAAACAGCACTGGCTGGAAATATAATTAGAATACACGCTCATTGGATAGACACATTTACTATGTATTTCATCAAGCTACCAGCGTCCAGCCTAATCATTCTCCTCTTCGACCGATTGTGGTGGCATCGGTTTCGTGGAATTGTAATGCTCCCCTAGCCGATACATGTGCCGATGGTACGTTAGGATCAGCTTCCGATCGGCACTCTCCTCCTCCCCATGGACGGTTGCCGGACCGGTAGCCTGTATAACCTCGATGGGACACTTGAGACTGGTCGATAGGGCTTTAATCTCGATCTCACCACCCCATGCCTTTGTGACCCGTACCTGGTGACAGTACTTGTCGAACTCTTCCGCACTGAGCATATCTCCCGTGTCCGGATTGCTCATGTAGCAGATCATTACGTCCCGGTTAGCTTCTATATAGTCCGCCGCCATACTGCGCAGCTCCGGCACACTGTACGACCCGATCCCTAGCTGGGTGAGCTGGTGGTTGATTGCATTATACAGACAATCCCCGTCAGCCGGCACCGAATAGCCAAGCATGCCACGTTTGATGAGAATTTCATTGATACGATTGTTTTCCAAGATGCGGGGTGAGCTTTTCTGCAACAACGCTTGCTCCTCCTTAATCTGGGCATCACGTTCCCGATTGTCCTGCGCTTTTTTGTCCCTACGGCGTTGTGCCTTCGAGAGGCGAGGTTCTTCCTTTTCAGAAACGTCGGCATTAGATTCTTCCACTGGCTCACCGTTACTGGTGGCCGGCTGGTTGGATGATGGTTCGGTTGCGTCCGATAGATTTAGACGGTTTAGCTCTTCCGCGTGCCGTTGCTCAATTTCCAGCTCCAGATTCGCAATCTCCTCCTGGATTTCCTTCTTTTTCTTTTTGTCCACCTTCATCTTCTTCATCGATTGTATTTTGCATTGCAGTTCCTTCTTTTCCTTCCGGTGGCGGGCCATCACCTCCTCCCGGTCCATTTCAGGCAGTGTATCGCTCATTTTCAGAGGGGCAGTAGGGAGGGACACCAGCGATCGCGAACGGATGGAGCGCTCTGGCAAAGGGGATTTTTTGTTCGCACAGCCGGCTACCACGGTCAAGCAAGGGAATTCGTTTCGTGGTACATCCGAGTTGACATGATCAACTAATTCGATTCCTGCTGAACATTATCACACCTAGCAAGAAAAGGGAACTATTTTAGGGCTTTACAACGCTTTTTTTTGCACCAATAATACTATCATAAAAGGAATTGTTTGGAACACAGCTGGGCGAGCAAAATCTTCACAATTTGACAGCACGCGTTTTATGTGTGAGTACTTTGACAGCAAAACGATAGAAAGAGTGCTGTCCAAAAAATGAGAAAATTTTCAAGGAATAGCTTTAACTTTAAAAGGAAAAAGTGGAAACAATGAACTGAATTAAAATTTTCCTAATTATTCTCTAAGCAACAAGACTTTTCAAAGCAGCGTCTCATGCAATCAAATGAGCTATTTCTCTCTTTCTCTCTCGCTCCTCAAGCTTACCGTTTGTCTGTCAAGCGTCAATCCATCCTTTGTTTACAATTGCGTACGAACGAGGAGAAGCAGCAACGGTTGTCAACAGAGAAGGATTTTCCAACACACTGACCCACAAGAAGGAAAGCGGAACGTGTCCCCCCCCCCCCCCCCGAATCGAAAGAAGAAACGGTGTTACAGAAGAAAGGCTACACGAATTTGGGAGTGCTTGTTGCAAGCAAATTACAAAATTTCGTACTATTCCACCGTACCGTGAAGTCCGGGCTAGCTTACTACGTCGTCGCGTTCGTGCGTGTCCCTGTGTCCCCTGTTGTGTCGTGCATTTTCTACCGCTCCGGAATAGGTTTCGTGGAGTTGTTGCGGAGTTCGCGGAAAAACGAAGTGCAAATTTCCCGTACGAATGTGGCCCCGCGTACGCTATGAGTGAAAGGTGCCGTCGTTTGGCAAGCAGTGAAACAGCACCCGCAACACAAGAGGAACTACCGTACGGGTGGGAGCGAAGCAACGGTTGCATTAGGCGGAAACGAAAATTGAAGAAGCACCGTGTAACAACAACAACAACGGCAGCAACGGGTTCGTGTTGGCATGGTGGATGTTGTATCGCGAAACACTGTGTACTGTCGCCGTGCTCGTCGTGACGTTGTGCTTCGATGTAACTAAAAACCCTGGATGCTGGGCAACTGTTCAAACGAAAAACGGGCGTGCATTATTAGTTCGTTACGACTCAGCCGGTGCACGGGGCAAGAGAAAAGCGTAATTCAATTATCCGTCTAACGGTGCACGGTGCATGTGCGTGCACGAGAAGATATAGGCTAATACGGTACAGCGACAGAGCAACAGACGGCGTGGACCGATCCGTACGTTTGCCAGCATGAAAGGGATCGAAGCCAAAATTGTCGTACTCGGGTCGCAAGGTGAGAGGATATTTGCTTTTCCAAAGAACTGATGGACCGCAGACACGCAGACATACAAAGACACACACACAAACACACGCTGACCTTCACCTTGAGCGATGGAACCTCCTTGGTTGTGTGGAATGTGTGGCCAGCTTTCGACTCGACGATCGCGCATCGTCTACTATGTTTTTTTTTTTTTGTAGCTCCAACCATCAGCGCTCGAAGATCGGTTCGCTGGATCGAAGGCTTTCGCTTTCATGAAGATCCCACTCAGAGCCCAGAACATAAACCAGACACCTGGCGTCGGGGACAAGATAAGCGAGCATGTGTTTGAACAGCATATAATCATGCCTCGGGTTAACCGCACCGTTGTTCCCGATTTCTTCAATTTTTGCTCCATTTTCTTACACGCTTCCTTGGCTCTTTCCATAATTTACTCCCCGCCCACAACGTTACAACCCTTTCCCCAGCGTCGCCATGCATCCGTGTGCTTGTGTACTGCAAATAATTTTGTGCGGGCATGGGATTAGGTTTCGGATTTTGTTATTCATCGGTAGCGGCATGCGTACCTCCACCGTGACCGTGCTTATCAGTGCAGAAAGTGCTGGATACGTTGGGCTGTGCAGCAGCAGAAGCAGTTACCGTGTATGGTGGGGTGTGCTGTGTGGTACAGAAACCGATTTTACTCCCTTTCCGTTTGCTTCCTCCCCGATTTCGTATCGGATATCGGTTCGAAACGTTGAACCGTTTCCTCAACCCCCTGTTGTTGGTTGCCCTCAGCTTCAGTTAGGGAGTTCCTTCAACTCCTTATCTTAATGCTGTTTTAAGCTTTTTTTTTCTAGCCGAAGCAGAAATATATCACTTTCACGGAAGATGCTAATTATTGCTGGTTGCAAATTAAGCGCATATGATATGCTACTACTACCCACATCATCATCATCCTTCGGTACACATACAACACATCCTGGTATGCACGTTCTCAGCGTAAAGTGAAATCTAATCTTAAAACATCGTGTCGTACAAACCGGGGACGCTATTTGGGAAGGCAAATACGTGCAACCCATCTGTCGTTATCAACCTTATCAATCCATGGGAATACATCAGGAGGAAGATTGCATCTTGAGTTGTAAAAAAACGGACTACTTAACACACGAGATCTAAGTAGTCGCTGAATGTTGGAATGCGCATCTTTTGTGTCGGTGTACTGTGTTGCATGTACTGTATGCGTTATAAATGTTGTGTTTGTATTAATCAATTTATTATTCGCTACCGAAACCCACACAGGTGTTGGTAAAACGAGTCTGGTCGTGCGATATGTCTCGAATGTATACACCAAGGAAGTATCCCCCACGATCGGGGCATCATTCTTCACCTGCAAAGTCAATTTAGAAGACAACAAAGTAAAGATGCAGGTAATTATTTTAGAAGCTAATAAGCCAACTACGAAGATGGTTCATTCTAATCGTATTTCCAACACTCGGCAGGTTTGGGATACAGCGGGACAGGAACGATTCAAAGCGATGGCCCCGCTCTACTATCGCAACGCAAACGCGGCCCTGCTGGTGTTCGATCTCACGCAGTACAATTCCTTCAACGAAATCAAAGGCTGGGTACAGGAGCTGCAACGGAATGTGCAGGAACCGATGGTACTGTCGCTCGTAGGCAACAAGCTCGACCTGGAAGCGAAACGTGCCGTCTCCCGGGAAGAAGCAATGCTGTACGCGAACTCGATCGGTGGCAACTACTTCGAAACCTCTGCCTTACACGATCAGGTAAGGCACCGCGCAGTTCGATTTAATTGAAAAATTATCTTATCAAGATTGTCGTTTTCTTTGCTGTGCTTGGTTGCAGGGTATCGAACAAGTGTTCATTTCGATAGCGGTAGGATTAATAAAACTTTCCGGTAAAGACGTATGCTCATCTCTCAAGCGATACGAATCGAACGATTCCCTCGTACTGTCCGGCTATTCGACACGTAAGTCTCGCACACGCAAGCACGAGCAACAGTCGCTAAAACACTGCCTCCTTTCAGGTGTGAACGGTGTCGTACAGATGGGCATACCGGTGGAAAATGACAGTATATTAAGTGACGGTATGGGCCGACTGGAAACGCCTTCCTGGAGCCGGGACCACATAGCGCACGGTGACGAGCAGCGGGTTGGCTGGTGCTGCTATTAGACTGCTGGATGCAGACCACTCGACAATTTATTGGACAAGTATTTTCTTTCGGTTCTCATTTCTCCTATTTTTCTAACGGGGATAAGAAGAAGAAAAAAAACACCGGAACGCGGAAAAGAACCCTTCCCCCCCTCCCGCGCGTTTCCGCCCCTTCCCCGCAGAACGGGTGACCTAGTACGCGGGTCGATTTCGAGAGATTTGTGATAGCTTTTTATATTTATATATATATACAACAACAACAGCACATATATACACGCTCCAACCTCAGATTGATAACTGAAATGATGATTAAGAAGGTTGGGCGATGACTCAAATGCTTTGTAAACTGGTTGTTAGAAATCGAGACACAATTTCATCTGCAAATAGTTCTCTCCTGCGCCAGCAGTTCGTGATAAGGAGAAATGCGTCGAAGCAATTAAATGGTGGCAGTGGCTTATCGTTAAGAACATTGCCCCACATTTGCCGGAAAACGGGGATTTTTGTTTTGGGCATTCCCGGAACGCGAACTGAACGGAATTGCAAGCAATATGGTTCTGGTAGGCTTAAAGGCTTTAGTTTGACCATCTTTATAAGCTTGAGTGAGGAATGATGTAGGAATGATGCCAGCTTAAGCTACCGGCAACCTCGTGACGACACACACATTAAATGGATGATCTCCTCCAGCCAGCAGCGCACGCAAACGGGATGGCGACAGATGCATCGTTCGAACTGTTGCCGATTCCGGGGAGCCAAAAAGGGGATTCGAATCCGATTGGTATACACCGATTTATACATATAGAGAGAGAAAGCGCATAAATACATAAATACACACACCAACACGCTCAATGCGGACAGGAGTGCGCTCATATCTGTTTATTTAGTCAAAAGAGTCAATTACTTTCGATCATCATCCTCTTCACCGATTGTTGACCATGTAACGATATGCTTGCATTTTCGTACATATTATCCAGTTTTGTGGCTCGTTGATAGGTTTACTTTCCGTGTTTTTTTAAATAAACTATTTACGAAGAGCTGTGCGAAATAAGAGACTTTCATAAACGTTACGCATTTATTGGAAAGAAATTTGCATAATAGTCCCTCGCTAAATGTGGTCCTATTCGCCTCACTTTAAAATCAATCTAATTACGTATATCGCTTGTTTCACTCCCAGGCGTGGATCTGTGTTCAAGTGTTACAAATGTTGTTTGTAAAGCTGCACAAAGGGCATGTAAAACAAAGTGTTTAGTTTTTTCATAGCGGCAACATGGTAAACAACCAGCACACGCTGCCACACTGCAATATGCGCTGTCAGCTGTTTCGGCTGTGTGACGTCAGTGTGTTAGTGACATCGCTCGGTTCTGTTGACGCCGCGTTCGCTTGCAACCTGTTGCTATGACAACCATCGACGCATCGTTGATGGTGTTCGGGGAAACGGCAGCAATATGCGAGCGCGTGGATCGCAACGTAAACAACGAAACAGTGCGCTGCTCATAATTTGTTGGCGAAGAAAACGACATTTTAGTGGCCGGGTGTGGATAAATTGCCACTAAAAACGCTTGCTTTGCGGTGGTGCCTATAATAGTGACGTGAGCCCTAAGCGCTGGAACCGGGGATGGAAGTTAATGCGGGCAATTACGGCGAGCGGCACGGTGGTAAAGCGAGCTTTAAATTCAATTCCACAAACGATGGGTAAGTTTATGGCCGCCGGTGCGGTGCGTTGATCTTTGGCACTTAATCGTTGGCTTGATTCTAGGGTGTTGCTCAACCTTCACCATACCGTCCGGAACACAGCCGATGGGACGGTACTGCGAATACGCTTTACGGCCGCAGGATTTAGTGCGAACAACGAACGATTGATTGCGGCAGATCATAGGTAGGTGGATAGGTTCAATCCAGGGGTGAACATACACTGTTTACCCGCAAGGCAAACACCCGCCCGCTAAATTCCGTTTCCATCCATCCGCAGGGACAATATATTTGTGTTTGATTTGGTTGGTCAGCGGTTTTGGACGGTTTCGGAGCGGCTCGGAAGGATAACGATTATCGAAGGACTCGCTGGCCCGCACCTCGTTGCCTTTGGAAGCAAGGAAGGAATGGTGTTTATTGTTGATACCGGTAAGAAGCTCCTCCGCACAGCCGTTCGCTTTTTGTGGCAACCAGAAATAGTTTACAATTCATTTCAGATGCAAACAATTGCGTACGAAAGCTTAATGCGCACCCGGGAAGGATCGTACAGCTGACAAGCTCACCGCTGGTTGGTGTAGTGCCATCCGCCAACGCGCCAGTTGATGCGATGGAACGATTTGAGCGTCGCTATCTGCTGGCCGCTTCGCCGGACAGTGCAAAACTCTACTCGCTCGACGATTTCTCCGAACTGTCACGCATTAGTTACGGTTTGGCATCTCATAATTCATTCCGTCCGAACGATTGGCACTGGTTGAGCAGCAGCAGCAGCGCCAGCAACCCGGGCTCATCACTGATTAGCCACAGCACTAGCGGGATTATCCGAGTGTACCGGATAAACTTCAAGCTTGCGAAAGAGCTAAACGTCACGCGGCTTATCGAGCTGCACCTTAAGAACACACCGGCCCAAACTATCACGTTCGAACGGCCAGCCAGATCATCCGGCAGCACGCTGGAGCACGATGGTGCCGAGCTTACCGTGAAGCGGCTGACGGAGGGCACGGCTATGCCCGGGAGGCGCATCACAACCGCACAGCCTACCGGCGACGGCCAATACTATGCAGTGCTGTACGGGCACAGTACCGTCGCGTTTCTAGCACTCGATTCGTGGCTCATCTGTCGGGTAGTGGCACTTTCCAATTTGTTTATCACACATTTTGCATTCGTACCGTTCGACCGCAGCAGCGATATCGGTGCCGGTCGCGTACGGTGGCCGGCGACGGTTGCCTGTGCGCTTACCGTACGGTCCGCTGACAATGATTTAATGCTGCTAAAATTCGGTTGCAACGGTAGTAATCCGCCCTTTCTTCAACCACTAACGAATCGGGCCGAACATAATTGCTATAAATTTCGGGTCGCTCCCAACGGACGCATGCTGGCAAACGTTCTCAGCAGCGGTGAGGTGTTGCTACACAACCTCCTGGATTTGGTTCAGGCGGACGGTTTCGATGCGCTTGCAACCGGCCGGAAAGAGCATTCCAAAAGATCGCGTACACTTTACGGTGCAAGGGGAGCCACGGTACGGCCGGATAGTACGGCGTCCAGGAGCAGCAGCAGCAGCAGCGCAGTTCCCGTGTGCGGTCTCCGTAATGCTGCTGCAACGTCCGGTGTGCGTAAAGTGAAGCTTGACCAGCAAATAAGTGCCTTGCACGTGCAGGTGAGTTTTGTTTGATAAAGCGTTTTAAATCCTCGCCACACCCTCCACCGCCCCCTCCCGATATGAATATTTGGATAAAATTTATTTTGCATCTAATTACGCGACCGTCCGGGCCGCATGCACATGCTATATAAAATGGGGATTTTCTATTTGCTTTCCGATTTTGTTGCTGCAGCTATCGAAAACACTTCCGAGGGACCGATTGCTACCGATACTGAAGGAGTACGGCGAATATCCGGCCAAATACCGACCGACCATTTGGCGCACGCTGCTGGAGCTGCCGGGCGATGCGGAAAGCTACGGCCGGTTGCTGCACCGCGGTCACCATCCGTGTGTGGCCAGCTACGGGCAACGGTTTGCCGGGTACGAGCAGCGTACCGTGCGTAATCTAAAGAAAACCGTTTCCTGCCTAGCGCACTGGTGTCCCGTGTTTGGGCTTATCGATTACATGCCCAGCTTTGTGCTACCGTTCGCCCGCCAGCAGCCGAACGATGCGCTCGGGCTGTTCGAAACCGTGGCCACCGTGCTGGTGAACCAGTGTCAGCTATGGTTCGAGTTTGCCCCACTGGACCCATTCAACTACCTGGCGCTGGTGGAGAACGTGCTGGCCGAGTGTGAACCACGGCTGATGGCGTTCTATCGCGAGCACAATGTAGCGTCGCGCACGTACGTGCTACCGCTGATGGAGACGGCATTTGCCCGGTGCTGCAGCGACGACCAATGGCTTACCCTGTGGGACCACGTGCTGTCGAACGAGCCGTACTTTCTGGTGTTTCTCATCGCCGCCTACAGTAGCATCCACCGGGGCACGCTAATGGCTGCGAATGGTGCGGCAGCTGTAGACACATTTTTCTTCCCCCAGTCGGGCACGCTCGATGTACGTCGGCTGGTGCGCCGTGCACATGAGCTAATGGAACGGTGCTCCGATAAAAACCATCCAAGGAATTACTTTAAATCCTTCGTACGCCTTAGCAATGCCACCGGTGGAGGAGCGCTAGCCCTGCGAACGCACCATGACCAGTGGCACCGTCCAACGGCCAACGGGAAGTCGAGAGTTTTTCACAGCGCGCCTAATAATGCTATTGATTTCACGTCACTCAGCAGTAATTCATCAACGGACCGGACGCCCTCGGTTGCATCGGCCGACGCGTTGCCCAACGCGTCGGAACAGGGATCCTCGACGTACGTAAGTTTTTGCAACTTTCCGCAAAAGCTGACCGAAGTCCGGTGCAGGGAAACGGACGCCCTGCACCAGGAACAGCGCCGGCTGGAAGCGAAAATTATCGAACTGGAAAAGCTGGAACACAACCTGCAGGACCGTATGGTGAACAACTTGATACGCCAGGAACATGCGCAGCGTGTGAAGGGTAAGTGCCATGGGCACTAGATCGATCAGGCAACTATTGTCGGGTGTGGCAATCCTTTTATGGCGCGAAATTGGTGGGGTCAGGGTTGGTGAAGCAGGGAATGGTAGAGGGCTGGGACGCAGATGCATAGTGGGAGCAGAATTTGTTTTTAATCGTATTAAAGTCAACCGAATACGAATCGGTTACCCGATTCCCATTGTTGTCCGTTCGATGGATGCGCCATGGGGAAAACATAAGAGGCTTAACGTGATGTTTGCTTTCATATGCTCTTCCACGTTCCGTAAAGTATCCGCCTGATTCTCGTTGGACGAGAATCTATTTTTATGCAGCGGTCGCGGATCGTCTATCGTCGTGGAAAATCTGGTGTGATGAATAATAGAGTGTGTGTGTGTGTGTGGTCTTTATTTTTGTAGTTGTTCGTCATCTTAATGCGTGAGATTTTTTTTTGCCGGGGGTGACTGAATTCAATAACAAAAACGGTTCCTTGTTGGTAAATCCTTTGAACGCTGTTGAATTGGTTCGAGGAATATATCGAGCCTCATGTTGGAGGCTATAAAGGGGATTTTGAAATTGATTAAAAATATTATGTTCAAAGTTTTTGGGGAGGTTTTCATTCGGTTTCACACTATTTATCATTGGATTTCTTAATTATAGATGGAAAACCCTCTATTCTTCTTTTCAGCTGCATGAGGTGGCTTCTAATGAAGCAGAAATTCGAAGTAGCTCATAGTATACGATTTCTTTTTGATCCCACCAACATATTGGAGCTGCAACAGGACACAATGACTCGGCCCAACTAAAGTGCCATTATTATTTATTGGACAGATCTCATTGGTCAGATAATAAATGTCTCTCTCAGGAATAAATCCAATACATAACGCCTTCACTCCATCATATTTTGGGCCTACTACGCCTCCTCTCTCCGTGTGGAAAGCTAGGTCGTCCGGTGTCATTCTCATGACATGGTGGTCACGATGGTGAGATCTTCGTACAGTTCATAGAGCTCGCCATTATAGCGGCTCCTCCATTGCTCTTCCACACATACGGGGTTATTTTTTTTTTGAGAACGCGGCTAAGAAGGTTTCGTCAGTTTTGGTCAGAGTCCATGTCTCAGAGGCGCATGTGCGTACAGGTACTACTCGTCCGTCCCTATAGGCAGGCTCCAGTCTAGATCAGATGTGTCTTCATGACTGTTGGCCGAAAATAAATGTAGGCTTCTACGGTACTATAATCCCGAAAAGTCTTGTCTTTTTGTGTGGCTTTCTTTTGACTTAGTTGGATAGTACGTCCTGCATATGGGAGAACGTTTCGAATAGGATGTGATATCGATCCTTTTATTATTACAACGTCCGCTCCTATAATCCACTCGATTCTATATAATTCTCGATTAAAAAACAAATTATTTGAAATGAAATCAAGCTAAAAATTTAATTAGCTCTGAAGCCTAAGCCCCGATACTTGAACTACTATAACTGCTTGTATTCTGTAATGAAACAACAGGGGGAATGGATTTGGAAGCGCATTTAGATGGTCATTGTCTAACGTGGTCTGTCACATCAACGAGCTACATAATTTAAATTAATATTGACTTAGGGTTGTCGAATTCGGACGTGTTTTCTGAGTAACGTTAATCCGGATCCGGATTGTTGTTAAAGCAAACTCCAGCTCAGTAATGAGCCCAATTGAGAAGGGTAAGCAATTTCGTTCCGTATTTCTCTAACGAGCTGGAGCCAATTCGCAGTATTGTGCATCCAGATTTCTCCCCACTTCCTACACCTCCCCTCCAACGCATAACGTCTGTTGGTCTTGAGCGTACGCTTCCTTATATCATCATCAAATATGTATTTTGCCGGTCCGGATTGCTTGGCACAGCATGTCGCAAGTATGACAAGATATGCTTGCATTTCACTGAATCAGTAATGGGGATCCTATCCCCATCCAATCGTCACACTGAATTAGGTTCTTTTTCTGTCGATAAAGTGGTTTGTTTTGGGTGACTGTGGTTACCGGTTAGCTTAGCTCAGAACACGCTGTGCCGTATTTGCCCGACCATTGTTCAATCTTACGGAGATCTGGGGTTGGTGATGATGATACTTCCGTCACAAGAAATTGGCCACCCATTCGTTCGTTAACGTCCCTGATCGTATTGTTGCAGAAGTGGAACGCAGCCTGGAGGAAGCAATCGCACGCGAGGAGCAGCGGGTCGAAATGCAGCGGAAATTATTGCTCCTGCACCGGAAGCAGCTGCGCGAGCGGGAGAACGAACTTTCGCTCGACGTGCACAATGCCAAGCTCATCAGCGATGCGACCGTGCGGGAGCGCGAGCTTGATGCGCTGTTGAAAAAGTTTGAGCGTGAGGTATGAGCGAAATCCCTAAAAGCACGATGGCGAATTTGCTTTAAAATTGAATTTTCATTCATTTCCTTGCGTTTCTATGCGTTCCATCTGCCGGGTGGGATGGCTCCAATACGTGTCCCGACTCGTCGGATGGGGCGAAACTTTGCCCGGCGCCGCTTCGTTAATGCAACAACATTCTCTCCCCCCCCCCCCCCCCCCCAGCGCCAGCGGGAAGAGACCGATCTACTGTTCGCGGAAGAGGACATCAAACTGAAGGAGCTGGAACTGTTGGCACGGTACAGCAGCGGCGTTGGCCAAGCGGCCGTGCCCAGGGAAACGACTTCCGATGAACGTCCGCTCGATCAGCGGTACCAGGTGGCGCTGGAACAGTTGGCAGTGCAGAAGCTAAAACTTTACGACGAAATTGATCGGGTAAGTAGTTGTGTAACGGGTGCGTTACAAACCCCCGGCAGTCGTAAGTGGTTTGACCCCTTAAGAGATTATAGCTACCGATCGCACGACGTCGACGTCGTCGTACGGCATCGGTTTTGTGGGTGCAAAGTTCTGCCCGTGATAAAGTTTTAATTGGTGGCACACAATGTCCGCAGACGTACTCATCGCTGGGAATGCCCTCGGGAGTGAATGAGTATACGTACCACCGTACGGTGTCGGAGCTGCGCAAGGTGGCGTCCGATGCGAGCTGCGATCGCTATCCGGCGAGAAAGGAACCGGCCCGACATTCGGAACCGGCCGAACGTCACCCGGTGCTGGTGATGGATGGCAATTCCACGAGTCAGGTAACGAGGCCACACATTCTTGTTTGGGAGAAGCTTTAAAGCTTCCACTTTCTTCAAATGCCTATAATGTGGTTCTGCTTCCAGGAATACGGAGATACGATACAGCGAATGGAGGAGCAGGTGAACATTTTGCAGCGGCTGAAACAAGATATGGAACGGAAAGGAATCTGAAGAATTGAGCGAATAATTTCTTGATGTGCGGAGGTGCGAGTGTGTGCGTGTGTGTGTTTTGCGTTTTCTTAGAATAAATGCTAGCAAGCAAAAGTAATGTGCATTGATTTTAACGACTTTTCGTGGGTTGGCCTAATACGACCTTCTGTACATTCTATCAACCATGTAGCGTCTTCTTCTTCTTCTTCTTTGGCCAAACGACCTTTTATGTCATGCCATTTCTCGCTTACTAGACTTAAAGATACCACGTAGTTGGATAGTCAAGCCCTCACTACGGGGGAACGGTCCGGATGGGATTTGAACCCCGGTCCTGCCGTATGAAGACCAGCGCCGTTGTCGCCTTTACCACCGCCCAGTTCTTCAGACGGTAAGAACTGTCCAGCTATATCTTACCTTGGGTTCGTTTGCAGGCAAGCATCGACGACTTCCGCCCCTGGTGTCCGATGAGTGTCCTGCAATGCTGTTCTTTCCTGGGAAGTTTACTTAATAGTATTAAGTTTAGGAGCTTGAAGGTTTAGTGAACACTGTCGCCTTTATTAAAAACTATCAATAAAGATCTGGCCTGGTTGTCCTCCCAGGTCTCCAGTTCAGTTTTCAACAGCGGATCGTAGAACAGCGCTTTTTGGAGCACCTAACACAATTGTATACGAAGGAGATACGTGATTATGTCTACTATATCTTAAAATATGGGGCGACCCGGTCGTAGATGCGTCAGCAGCTTCAGTCTTCGCACGACAGGGGTTCAAGTCTCATCTGGGCCGTTCCCCCATAGTGTGAGGACTGACTATCCAACTTATGCGGTAGCGATATACGTCTGGTAAGCTAGAAGTGGCAGGCAGGCATGACCTTAAGAGGCCGTTAGGCCAATAAAAAAGAAGAAGAAGAAGAAGAAATCTTGAAAAGAGCCGGTGTAGTCCTGATGATTTTTGAAGAATCTGCTGGAGATAACCGCAATTGTGAGGTGAAAGTGTAAAGAGAAGAAGAATGTGGTCTAAGAGTTTGACCAGGACTCTGCTCAGTGTGCTTTAGAAAAAAAAAAACAAATTGAAACCTTACGAGGAAAAGTATATTCTACTGAACTCTACAGATATATAAGCCATGTTCTACAGATCAATATTTGAGTATCCTTAAACGGAGAAGTTTTTACATTGCTTTACCCAGGAGGAACGCGTTGGCATTAAATTTGTATGAGGTTCCTGAAACCCTTATCATTCATTCTTGTTCTATACACCAAGGAGCTGCTAAATATTGTCACCATTCAAGTCGAGAAGTGTCTAGAAAGATGTAGGCTAGAGGTTTATCCTGAACTCTGCACAGTATGCACCAGAGATAATCGAATTAGAGGATCTTGTTGGAGTAGAGAAAATGTATCTATTTCAGATCATCAGATCTCAACTTGCTGCGATAAGACCATCTGGTTGGCAAATCAAATATTTTTTTATCCAAAGCTTTAGAGAAGCAGAAATCAAAGAACAAATCCTTTTTATGATCTCCTCCATACGATTCCAAATGAATGTACATACGCTTCTACAAAACCACTCACCAGTGCTTTGTCAGCTGTGTGTTTCTACACCAGATGCATTACTTCCGTCCTTCCCAGCGATGTGATGATCATTTGTGCTGCGAGCCTTGTAAGAAATTATGTGCGCGATGAAAAATGCAGTGCACTTCCAAGACAAAATGGCTTGCGCGCGTGCTAAAGTATTGTGTTGCACATATTTTATCCCCTTTTCTTCGCCATTGCTCGTGACAATCTCGGACAAAGTACCGGTTCGGTCCGAGAAGCGAGTTGGTGGAGAAAATCCAAGGGGGGGCGGGGGGGATCATCCCACAATAAAGATTTATTGCATACCGAGCACCAATTGGCATGGAAGGAGCCAGAAGTGGCACAAAAAAAGGAGGACTACCGCTGCAGGTTCTCGGTTGCATGTTCTGGTTGCATCGGTTTCGTACGCAAACGATCGGTATGACCTTTCGCATTCGAACGAAGCGATTTGGTTTTTTATGTTTTGCTGCTGCTGGTATCTGTGTGCGCTCGAAACTTAACTTTCCTCGCCAATTTCCTTTGTCGATGGGGAGTTTAGCGGAGGAGAGGCCCGGAGAGGTGACATATCCCATTTGCTGCATCGAGCGATGCTATTCTTTTTAACTTTACTTCCAACCGGCAACACCAGCTGGATGTTACTTTTGCATCGTTGTTTTTTTTTTGCTTTAACTTCCAACTTTCCGCTAGCTTCCAGCCGGTGTGGTGCTGCCAGCGCCGTCCGAAGAAATAAATCCGTGCACTGGGTTTCGCTCCCCCCCCCTTTAGCTGCTGGGGGGCGATGGTAAATGGGTTGAAATATTTGCATCACACATTTTGGTTCATGATTTATACTGCTTCTAACGAAAGTCGGAAAGAGGGAAGCAAGCACACTGGTACAACGCTTCTGGACAACCTGATTCTGAAAAAGATCCCCTCCAAAAAAAAAAAAACGAGGACTGTTCTTTTCTACGCCAGATAGCTCCATATGCTGGTGCTGTATTAGAAGTGCCGGACGAAGAATTACGGTCCGATAACAATTTAACAATGGGCACGTATTTTCATCGCTTTTCTCTCGTCCTCCCCAATTTGCCGGGGGTTTGGGCCTTTTTTTCTTGGCTGCCCTTTCTACGTGCCGAATCATCTCCGTCTGCAGCAAGCAGCTAAGCTTAAGGAGCAGTCCTGCCTTTTTTTGCTGGTCTCCCAGAGAGCTACCAAGGATTTATCTAACACCGGGGAGTTGTCATTTACCGGAAGCGCAGCGCACGTTAGCTTTTCGGCAGGGTGCAACAGCAAAGTATTCAAAACGTGTTGCTGATGGTGAAAATTATTACCATCAATCTGCTCTGGATGCTTGATGACATGCGGCACACCGTGCGGCGGCTCGGCAGCAGCAGCAGCAGCAGCAGGATGATGTGTTGCGGAACCCCGGGGGGGTTTGATGATATTTTATGCATTCTGTCAATGTGCAGCAAAACATCAACCATATTGCAGCCGGCCAGCCAGCCGTCGTCCAAGCGACAGCCAGCGTGCGAGCGTGCCAACCATTTGCAGCCATATTACGGAAGGTTGTGATTATTTGAACTTCAATCACGTAATTTAATAACCTTACCTAGCGTAGAGTGTGGGCTGCAGTTGTGCATTTGTGACGCTGGTTCGTTTTCCCGACCATGATTTATGAGAGTCTCTGTTTTTGCCCGTCCACGCCGGTAAAGTCGAACAAATAGTGTTAGCTTGCGAGACCGGGCTAGGGAGTTGAGTTAAGCAAATTAGGACGGTTGAAATGCTGACGGTGCGAGCTGGTGCATTTTTTTTTGTGGGCGAGTTGAATATTTTATAAATTGGTGATTAGGTTTTCTGCTTTTCTTTTGTGAGTAATTTATCTGGATTTTGGTTGCTTTGGCGTAGGATTAGTGTTAAATTTCTTATGTATATGTGAGAAAATGCAGTGTTCCAAATGAACATGCTGCTTTGAGGAGTGTAACATTTTTATACTGAGCTTTTACTATAACAATGGAACATCGAGTGATGGCATTAAATAGTTTTGTATGTTTCCAAAGCGAAAGTGATGTGTTTCTCTGCAGTAACTGAAAGTAATTACACTGTTACACAATGCCTGAGTTCCATAATTAATAATCCGCTTTGAAATCATAGATGAAATCATAAAATAATCCGAATAAATATCGAATTCCAACCTACAAGCATAAGCATAAAATTGTACAGGGGATATTAATTAAAATGCAGGATAAAGCATTCAACGTCTTCAACGCGCTTACTTGCTTTGATTTCTCAAAAAATATGTTAAAATTCCTATGGCATTTTAAGACCCAAAGATCCATATTAATGATCGAGATTGATAATACAGAATTAAATGGGGCGGTTCGGTGGCCGAGGCGATACCGGCACTGGTCCTCACACGGCCAAGTCTGTCTGAGACTGTCTGTGCCCCCGCAAGCAGAACCGACCATCCAGACTTACGGATAAAATTAAGGCACATGAAGCTAGAAATGGCAGGCCAGGCAGACTTCTAGAGGTTGTAGAGCAACGAAGAAGAATACAGGATTAATTGTCGGTCCAACGAACTTGAAAAAGATCATTTAATTTGTTTCTAAATAGGCAAGAACTGGCGAACAAAGATATACAAAAGCAAGTCATGTGTCAAGAAATGTAGGGTATTCCAAGACATTCCTTAGTACTAGGACCAATGTTCCGAATACATATCTTGATTAAAGTCTCTACTGAATCACAGGCCAAATGGACGGACAATATCTACCCAACCTTGAGACTTTGATTCAAAGCCATGTTTGAAGCCATCTTAAACGTGTCAGACAGGTTGATTGACGAAAATCAGGAATTGGTATATAATTGGTATACATTTGAATAAAAAATCATTGCCGAATTCTTTGATCCCTCTATTGTCCGTCCGTCTGTGTTCCGTCCGTAAGAAAGTGCGAAAAAAGCTGTACGAAATCATAATCCAATCCTAGCCTAAGGAAAGACGTCCTCAAAGCCAAGCGGTCATTCTATTTGAAGCAGTCCAGCATATCCGTTGCAAGCACTCTATGTTCTACTGCCCCAAATATGATACGACGGTAGAAGTGTGAGTAAAATTAGATGGATGATAGCATTAATGCATCCATCGAAGCTGACAACGAAGCAGCTGCCAATCGGTAGATTATACATACCGAAAGATAAGTCCATATATACATCCTCCTTGCAACGAGAGCTGTCCACTCTCTACCCGGGGCCGGACCGGGGCACACCATCATTCGACCAAATGTCGACCAAAATTTGCTTGCCATATATCGACAGCCGAGTGTATGAAGACAACCACGGCACACTTCACTTCGGTCCCGGGCGACACTCCCGGAAGGGATGTACGAGAAGACGCTGCACACGTAATAAAAATTCATTGCCACTCACACTAGCTGATTAATGCAATAAAAGCTATGCATAATGAATGAAGCACATCACCTGGGCCAGGGAAGTTACGGGACCGGGTCGATCGGTGTCTCGTATCGTGTTTCGGCCCCCGCTCGCTCCCCTACAGCGGTTGTAACCATCATCATCGCTGCCATCATCGCCATCATCATTTGCAATTCCGTTTCTGAATGTTCCGATCCACACTATCGAGCGAGTGTAAAGCGAAAAGAAAACACACACACACACGAAGGGCCCCCAAAGGGAGCGAAAGAAGATCTTGTCCACCCGATAAGCGGATTGGCAATCGACGAAAGGATGGCCGAAAGGCAGTCTCTGAGTGTGTGCGGTTTGGCTGCACTGGTTCGACTGCACTGGTGATAAAGCAAATGGGCATAAGCTTCTTACAGTCACCACTGGGACTCTCCCTGTGTGTGGCTGGCTGTGTCCACGTCCAACAAACGTGGGGAAAAAGGAACGGATTGAACTTTTCAGCAGCCAGATGCAGATGCTGCCACTCAATGCTGCCCGGAAGGCGACTTCATTACACCGAACTCCGGATAATGGTTTTTCAGGGATGGCTTTTACGGCAACCGGTCTGCTCGCTCTGGTGATGTGTGTGTGTGTTCTGGGTGACGATGGCCCTCCGGGTCATCGAGGATGATCTACTCGATAGGTTTGGATTTGCCGGCGCTTTTTTCCAATGAAAACATATGATACGCTTGGCTTAGAATCATATTCCAGGACACTAATTATATGGACCTCAAAAAGTGTGGACTGGTGGACGTATGCCAATCGGTACGTTGAGGGTTGACAGAAGGGATAGGATATTTGATGCTTTAATGGGGATTGGTTACATGTGATAGAGCTCGAAAAAAGAAAGCCTCTCTGATGGAATGCATAATTAATGGAGGCTGGAATAATTCGTCTACAGTCTAGTTGCAGCAACTTCAATTTAGTTTTAGACCAATTGTAGAATATTATCACTGGTTGGGAGTGATTTTTGTGATATCAGACGGACGTTAAAGAGTTGTAGTGTTGCGCGCTCGACTTACAATTTCATACTATTTATTCACTGGTCCGGTTACAAGTTCATCCTATTCGAGTCACTTTCCCCTTAATTCACTTCTAAGTTCGTTCGTGTGCGTCAATTTATACTATCTGCTTATAGTGTTGTTCCTTTACCATATTTCGTGTAATAATTAATATTTCATGCATTTTCTACATTCCGGCCACCAAAAGAGAATTCTTTTCAATTTCTGCAAATTCGTTGTTTTTCTTCATGTAACATGCTAACCAGTATCCTATTCGCTAATATATACGTAATTGACGTTTCGCTTGGATCGGTATCAGTGTTTGTTTACATTATTAGTGCACCATGTGGTTACACAAATCACTCGTTTGTATCGATTGGTCGTGGTAACAAAGCTAAACGATTAGCTGCTCTAACCATTTGTTTTCCCCCTGCCGTACGTAGCGTAACTACACGCACGACACCATCCTTGCCCGGGTGCAGCGCCGTAATGCGCCCCATTGGCCAAACAGTCGGGTGAAGATTATCTTCCTTGATTATAACCAGCTGATTGATCTCCAGCTTAACCGGTGCGTTGTTAATGTGTTTGGCTCGGGCTTGGAGTTGTTGGATGTATTCCGGATACCATCGGGACCAGATCGTTTGCACGTGCCTCTGCACGAGTTGGTACTCCTTGAGTCGGTTGGTCGGAAGGTGTCGTATGTCAACATCCGGGATTGCTTGCATGTTGCTGCCGATTAGAAAATGACTTGGGGTTAATGGTTCTAAATCGCAAGGATCATCGGATAAAGGGGTCAAAGGACGGGAATTTAAACATTGCTCCACCTGAGCAATAAGTGTAAGCATACTTTCTTGGGCGATACTTGTTATACTTATCGTGCGTAAAATGTGTTTTTTAGCCGACTTGACTGCCGCTTCCCATAATCCGCCGAAGTGAGGGGCCCTTGGGGGAATGAACTTCCATTCCATTTCGTTGGACGAACACCAATTGATGATAGACCGGCGATCGTCATCGTTCTTCTTCAGCATTTCGTACACGCGATGCAGCTCGTGGGCAGCTCCCTTAAACGTTGTCGCGTTGTCGGAGTGTAACTCGCACACCTTGCCTCGGCGTGCCACAAAACGACGTAGTGCTGCCAGAAATGCCGTAGTAGTTAAATCACTCACTAGCTCGATGTGTACGGCTCTAGTCGCGAAGCAAACAAAGATTGCGATGTACGCCTTCGTCGGACTCCGATTGCGGACGGGTGATTTCAGCATAAACGGCCCGCAGTAGTCCACTCCACTGATCGAGAAAGGTCTGGTCGGTGATACTCTCGACGTTGGTAGGTCAGCAACACTTTGTTTCACGAGAGTCGGCTTGTTTTTGAAACAAACGTGACACCGGTGGTAAACAGCCTTAACGAGATTCCTCCCACCAATCAACCAGAATCTTTGACGAAGTGTTGCTAATAACAGTTGCGGTCCAGCATGCAACAGTTGAAGATGATACGCCACTGCCAATAACACCGATAGTGGGTGCTTCGCCGAGAGAATCGCTGGATGTCGTCCTTCTTCTGGAAGATCAGCATTTCCGAGCCGGCCACCGACGCGTAACACACCAGTATGGTCGATGTACGGTGACAACCACTTCAGCTTCGATTTGTCGGAAACATGCTTCTCTTGAGCTAAAACCTTTAGCTCCTCCGCGAACGAATCCCTTTGGACTAACTGGCATAACTTCAGTTCGGCCCGACGTAGTTCCGTGGCTGTAAGCGGTGGAACACTCTTCTCCTCGATGTGTAGCGCATCCTTGCAGCTTACTCTCGATGATTTGTTGGCTCCCTTGATGCACTCCATGAAGCGTAAACAATAAGCTACAACTCGTCTCAGCCTGTAGTATGATGAGTATCGCTCGAACAGTTTGTCACGGAACTCACACCTCGTAGAAACTGTGACAATCCGTGACGCCGTCGCCCGTTCTTCGATGACACCGTCATTCTCCTTCACTGCTGGTGGATGATTTGGCCATGCATCATGGCTGTAAGCCAACCAACGAGGCCCATGCCACCAACGTTCACAATTACGCAGCTCCTCCGGCTTCAGACCCCGTGATATGTCGTCTGCTGGATTATCACAACCAGGAACGTGACGCCACTCAGCTATCCGCGTTTCTTCCTGTATCTGCGCCACTCGGTTGGCGACAAATGGTTTCCATCGACGTGGTGGAGAATCCAGCCAATACATTACCGTCATTGAATCGGTCCAACAAAAGGCCATCGTAGATGCCGGTAACGTTCGACTCACCTTCTGGAACAGTTGGGTTGCTAATCGTGCGGCGCACAATTCCAACCTGGCGATCGAGTGCGTATTCGCCAATGAAACCACTTTCGACTTCGCTGCTAACAATTGCACCGTCACAATGTTGTCCGTCGATTCTGCGCGTACATAACAGCAAGCACCATATGCACTTTGTGACGCATCAGCGAAGACGTGCAATTGCAAGCTGACCGTTGTAGGTTGGGAGATAAAACGTGGCACTCTTAATTCGCGTAGCGAATATAACGTTGAATGAAAGCTTCTCCACTCTTGTTGAAGCTCACCGGGCAGTGCACGTTCCCAATCCCAAGCCTTTCCATTCTCCTTCAAACTCCACAAACGTTGTAGAAAGACTTTCGCGATGATGATTGTCGGACCCAACAAACCAAGTGGGTCGAATATGCTTGCCGTGTACGACAAGATCAAGCTTCTCGTTAATACTTCAGCTGGTTGTGGAAGGCCAACCTTGAAGGAAAACGAATCGTTGGCGGGTTCCCAAACCAGCCCCAGCGTCGAAACAGCTTGACCATCCTTCCACTCGTGCATTGATTGAATCGCAAGATCTTCACGTGGGACATCTAGAAGCGATTCTGGAACGTTAGATGCCCACTTTTTCAATGCGAAACCAGCTGAATCGAGCATTGCGGTGATTTGCTTTCGCACTTCTACTGCTTCGTTAAGGTCAGTCGCTCCTGTTAGTAGATCGTCGACGTAAAAAACACGTAACACGGGATCAACTGCCTTCGGGAATTGATCTTTGTGGTCATGCGCAACCTGCTGGAGCGTTCTAGTGGCGAGGAATGGAGCTGACGCCGTGCCGTAAGTAACGGTATTCAGCTCGTAGGTCGATATCGGATCCAGGGGGCTCTTTCGGTACCTGATACGTAGCAGATTCCGATCGATGATGTTGTGGAGAATTTGCCGGTACATTTTTTCCACATCGGCCACTAATGCGATTGCGTAGGACCTGAATCGCAATATAATCGTTAGTAGATCTTTCTGGACAATTGGGCCAACTAGTAACGTATCGTTTAAGGAGTATCCCGAGCTCGTTTTACAGGACGCGTCAAACACGACCCGTACTTTTGTGGATGTACTCGATTCCTTCACCACCGCATGGTGAGGAATATAACAATGCGGAACACTATCATCCACTGGTTCGGTAAGTTTTCGCATGTGACCAAGTTCCTCGTACTCTTGCATGAAACGCTTATATTCCATCTCCATTTCAGGGTTGATCTTCAATCGCCGCTCCACAGCCATCAGTCGTCGATCCGCAATCTCCTTTGATGAACCCAATACTATATCTGCTCTGGGATTACGAGGCAGACAAACGATGTAACGACCATGGTGATCACGCGTTGTAGTGGCAGCATAATGCTTCTCACAAGCATCTTCCTCAAGCGAGAGAGCGGGTCCCTCTAGATTGGTCTCGTTCTCCCAAAACCGTTGCAGCAATGTATCGAGAGACTCATGGCTCCTAATTGAGTGGCACGAAACAGGACTAGCGACTGAAATGTGGGAAGTATTCCCAGCAACTGTCCACCCAAACGGAGTCTCAACCAACCAAGGACCGCCTTTGACCAGTAACTGCTTCTTTCCGGTATGCCATTCCCAATATGCGTCACTCCCAATGATCACATCAACTCTTGAAGGAAGGTTAAAGGCAGGATCAGCCAACGGAACGTCAGGGAATTTCCAACCAGCAACATCGATTGGGGCAGTCGGTATCTCAGCACAAGGGGAGTTCACTATCAGGAACTCAAGTGGCGACGAAAATGGCGCTGACTTTGACTGCACCGTTGCGATGATCGAACCCTTGGCTTGCTGAACACCCTCACCGATACCTGTCAATGCAACGTTGATCTTTGTACGACGTGTCAGCAGCTTCCGCGCTAGGGATTCGGACACGATATTGCACATGGATCCTGAATCCAACAACGCTCGTGCTTCATGCCGAATGCCATGGTCATCGACTAACCAGAGAACCACCGTTTCGAGAACCACAATTTCATTGCTCGAACCTACGTTCATGGTTACCTGTGGCGGTGAATCGTCGTGCAACATGCTGTGATGACGTGCGTTGCACTTGTTGCAACGGAAGACGGAATTGCACGACCGTACCTGATGATTCGGGTTCAAACAGTTGAAGCATAGTTTATGCTTCGCAATCACTTCACGCCGGAACTTTACGTCTCCTTTGCAGAACTTCGGGCAGCTTCGTAGATGGTGTGGCTCTGCACACTCTAATGGACAGGATGCGTAGGATGTGCTGCTAGCTGGCTTCCGCGTTGACACTGAATTGCTCACGTATCTAACCTTTCCTCCCATTCTTCTTTCTCCACAGGCCACCGGCGTTTGTTTCGATTCAGATATCTTCGCTAACGTTTGGGACGAACGAAGGATTCGGATTCTATCCTGCAGGAAATCGATTAGATCTGAATACTTATCCTTGGGGCTGGCCGATGAATGCTTTTCCCAAGCTAGGATGGTTGATGAATCCAATTTGAAGAACAGCAATGTGGTGAGGGGAGTGTCCCAGTTGTCAACCGGTTCCTTCAGCTTTCTTAAACCGTTCACGTGCCGCGTGAACTCGTCCACAAGCTGCGCCAATTCATCCACAGATCCTTCATGCATCGCGGGAAGGTGATGCAATGTTCGATAATAATCACGGACTAACATGCGCGGGTTATCATACCGTTTCAGCAGCGCGGCCCAGGTGGTCGCATAGTTGTCCGCGGTCAATGTGGTATGCTCGAACAGCAGCGCCGCCTCACTCTTCAATGATGACAACAGATACTGAAGTTTCAGTATCGAAGGTATATCTGCTGACGAATCGATCATTGCCACGAAGCGATCACGAAACGTGAGCCACTTCGTCGTATCACCGTCGAACGTGGGGAGATCGATTTTCGGTAACCGCACATTAATTGATCCGAAATTACCCGTTGAGTTCAGGCTAGAATTGGCTTGCAAAATCGACGCGTTGAGAGGATTGGCTTCACACGGTTGCTTTTGCAACAAAAATCCTTTCACCTTTCGGTACACACTGTCCATTTCACATCGCTCTTGCAGCAAAGCTTCTAACGCTTCGGGAGATTCTTCCAATTCCTCCAGTTTTGCTACCGCGTTCAAATAATCTTGAACATGCCGTTCTAGCTGATCCAAGCACACTGGTATTTCACCCACATCACTTTCACTATAATCGTTTTTAAATTGTTCAATGTTCTTCACAAGCATTTGCGCTTGGCGCTTTTTTAATTGCGCGGCTTTGATTTTCTTCTCCATTTTCTACGTTGCTTCACTAACACACACGTAAAATGAACAAAGTTCAATGTTCTGCACTTCACTAACACTTAATACAGACGATGTAACGTTCACTTTGAATTTGATTCGAAATTGTTCACAACCTGCTGCGTTGCATGCAAGTTTCGTTAGAATACGATAGGAGTGATGGCCGTTAAAATGGAACCACGCTTCGCAATGGCGTAGATTTCCGATGAAGCTAAGCTACGCGGGACGCTAAGCTTTGCCTGTTGCCTTAAGTTGATGCGTAACAACAACTTTCACTCCAGTAAGTCGATTTGAATAAATCGCAACACAACTCACGAGAAAACAAACGAACATACAAGGGTTCACGTGCACGTAATGACCTTTCACAGCAATTCGCGCCAATATGCGGAGCAAGACAGCGAACTGTTCGTTTCCTCACAAACACAGAGATGATTCACGTCACTGTGTACGGTAATTAACGTAGTGAATTTTTTCCGAAATCACTAAACCGACTTCACCAGATCCGGTTCGAAGGACCAAAAAATGTAGAATATTATCACTGGTTGGGAGTGATTTTTGTGATATCAGACGGACGTTAAAGAGTTGTAGTGTTGCGCGCTCGACTTACAATTTCATACTATTTATTCACTGGTCCGGTTACAAGTTCATCCTATTCGAGTCACTTTCCCCTTAATTCACTTCTAAGTTCGTTCGTGTGCGTCAATTTATACTATCTGCTTATAGTGTTGTTCCTTTACCATATTTCGTGTAATAATTAATATTTCATGCATTTTCTACACCAATTTAAGGACACTCTCGAGAGTTTCCCCAGGAAAAATGAAATCAAAGCTAGATTATTAAACTTTATGAGTATGAACTACACTTATTTTAAGCATTCCAAGCCAACCTTAAAAATGGGTCAAACCGTTTGGGAGTACCGTCAACAAACCGTGAACCATTTAGCTTAATGCGGTTAGTTTGAAGGCAACATCATGATCGTACTTACCGCGCAACCGGCATCGCACTTAATATCTTCTAGCACGGTACATCTTTCGACTGCATCGACACAAATGCACATTAACATTAGCCAAGTGGCAACATGGTAAAGCAGTATGCAAATGCCGTGTTGTAACCTCACCCGAAACCGTCCACATTTCCCTTTCGCTAATCCTCAATTCGCTCAGCCAGTTGTGTTGCACTTCTAAACTTGCTAGCCTAGTCTTGCAGTCGACCGTCTGACCCGACAAATAGCTCTCGGATCTCGGACTTTCAGCGGGGGAGGGGGGGGGGGGGCGATTCGCCGAGATATTGCACGCGCGCTAATCACTGCCACATTATCGTTAGATTTATGACAACATTTTGTAATGGCAATCGTCAATTTATATGCAAAACACGACCCGACGTCCCGAGCATAGTGCGAGCGCTCGGATAAGATGGTTGCGGTTTGAATGCACGATACAGTCCAGCTGGCAGCTGGAAGAAGCTCACGGAGCAGCGATGTGAGGACACATTTTTATGCAAGCAAAAAAAAAAAGAAAAAGAAAATGAAATGGAATCATTCGCGGTCGTTCATAGTTGTGGGGACGATGGAATCATGTCTCTATTTGCCGCGCGCTACGATTCATACACTCGGGGGAAATGTTATGGAATACAATGTTCACTCACTGCTGTTGCCTTTCAGATGTTGCAGTTTCGTATCTTCCCAGTGGTGCGAGAGTAGCTGTGTGCCGTGGTCGTGACACAGTTAATTGAAAGGAAATGGACGGATGGAAAGGAACGGGATGGGACAGGCAACTGCCGTCAGTTTATGTTGCATTTGGGAGTTCACTTTGGGCGAAAGTTGATTGTCCTGCCGTAGTGCTGCTTCGGTTGGGTATTGATATGAAGACGTAATCACGTTATTTACAATAAGCTTAACTTTTCTCAGTGCGGTGCATTGAATATAGTTATGAAAGTGGGTATAAATTAATGATGAAAAATGTTAGGATTTTGGTTTTCTTAAAGAGAACAAGGAAATTTTCCTCTAATGATTTTTTTCTTTTCCAACTTTTTGAACATTCTTTCGTGAAAACCTGAGAAAAATAATCTTCTTCTAATTCTTCTTATGCTATATTATATCTACATAAAAACTATTTAGAGTTTTTATAAATTTATTTAAATTTTTAGTATTACGGCCTGACGCCGTATTGTCAATTTATTTACAATTTTTGATGATAAGTTTTTTTAAATTTGATTTTAGCTATTTTTCTAAAAAAATAATCCGGAAAGTGTTATTTATCCCTAAACCGGGAACATTTTTTATTAAAAATTTAAAATTTCTATAAAGGTTGAAGAACTACTTACATTATTTTTATAATATGTTTACTTATTTAATTGAAATGGAAATCTAAGGTATTACAAATAATTTAAGCTTGTGTCTTGAGCATAAATATCGAACGTCGATTTTTCAAAAATGGATATTAATGTGAGCCGATTATTTTATCCTAAAAAACGATTTATTATGGATTTATCACATCAAACCCCATGTTAGACTTAATTGTGCTAGCATTAGCTCTACATCTAGCTAGTTAGCTATCAGATTTGAGGGTTTGCTATAAGTTTTAACTACTGTGATATAATAAATAAGAATGTAATACTTGTATTAGATAAGAGTGACGCCAATCTTCACACGACAGAATCGCCCTTCACATGCAGGATGGGATCAAATCCCATCTGGACCATTCTCCCGAAGTGAGGACTGACTTTCTAACCCTTGGTAACAATAAGTCTAGTAAGTCGAAAATGGCAGGCAAGATTTAAGGGGGTCATCAAGCCTAGAAGGAGAGGACCTTCTTCTTCTTCTTTCTTGGCCTAACGACCTCTTAGGTCATGCCTATCATTTCTGGCTTACAAGACTTAATGATACCGCATAGTTGGATAGTCAGTCCTCACTTAGGGAGAATGGTTCAGATGAGGTTTGAACCCCACCGGGCTGCCCCGGTACTAAGGAGAGGACCTTAATATTAAGTTTTCAGCAAAGATAAAAAAATAGCCTATATTAGTAATTCAACCATACTCTGAACCAGTAGCCATTTCAATTTTTTAAAAGATACATATGATACAAGAGATGAAAATTCGAAAAAAAGTTTATTACAAATTATTGTTATTTATTTACTAAATTAGCATACCACCTAAAGCTTTTACAGTTTTTCTTTAATTCAAGTATTTGCACATCCAATGCCATACTTTTCTCTAAATTACACGTTGAAGTGCAAGTGATCAACAGTATCAACTTTGCAATTCAAACAGAACCACGGTGAAGAGTGAATATTTACAGTACACAGATGTAACTATTCCAAAAACCAAAAAACTTCTTCTGCAATCACTTTTCTGCCGAACGCTTTGACCGAGTGTGATTACTTTCTAGCCAGCACGATTCATCAACTTTGACCACAGTTTTTCCCGTCTTTCTCTGTCGTGGGGAAAAGAAATGTATTCAATGCAAGAACGCCAAAAGCTTTTCACCCAGCCAGCACCCCGAAAGCACTAATTGAGTCGTATGCAAAAGTTGCTCCACCCTCCGGGTTGCATTACCTGGTGGCATTTTGCATTTTCTGCTTTTCCCTCTCATTTGCATTTGTGCCGATCGGATCAATTGACCAGTTCGGGAAAACGATAAAGTTTAACCGGCGCACACTACACGTACACCGGCAGCACGGTAGCGTATGGCTACGACCTTCTAAACTAAAGTTTGCCTAATTATGTGCGATTTACTCTAAAACTTGTTGGCCAATTAATCAACCCATCGTGGAAACCGGGCGTACATGGAAACAGGGAAGAAAGGATCAACAAATTAAGCTTCGGCTTTCGTACCGTGTGGACCCCGAAACTCGGGGCGCTTGGTGAATGGTACCAATTTTAGAGTATACACGTAGTCCGGTGTACGCTTTCCATCCCATCACGCACCTTGTCGTGGAGAGCGCGCGCACACACACACACACAGACACAGAAAGAAAAACGGAGTACGAAGAAAAACTGCATGGGGAGCGAGGGGCAGAAAGAATGTAAGACAAATTTACCATAAATCACAAGTTGACCTACTGTGGCTTGTGGGCAACCGGCTAGTTAGCGGATAGTTTCCCAACCCTTCCCATGAAACCCGGGCAACTGAAAGTGGAAAAAATACTCGGAAAAGCAAAACTTTGCACTGCTGTCCACTGTTTTTTTTGCGTCCTCGTTCGTTAGTATTTTTCGGGTGCATTCAGCTGGCCATTTAATTATGAGTGATAAAATCCCACCGGTTAGGGTGGATGGTAGCCGGTGCGGTCCGTGCTAGATTCACTGGTGTAGGCGTATGTATGTGTGTGGGTGCCCGTTTTCCCTTTGCTTCACTGATGTACTTTTGCTTAAATCAGAATTACTCTCGAGTGTTTGCCACTGCTGCTAAAGGGATGCAGCGGTAGTTAAACTTTCTGCACAAACGGTGATTCCGGAAGCGAGCAGCGCAGCAGTTTGCACACCCGGTTGCAGGGAAAAAGAGTTTCAGTTGCATAGGGAATGGAAAAAAGGGGTACAGCCAGGATTCTCCAGGGTGAAGCCCTACCTACGGGTGAGACTTTTCTGTGCGTTGGGTTGAAGCTTCTTTTTTTGTTCGCTTTTCATTCGCGTAAGGAAAGGGAAGAAGAAGCGAAAACGTGCTCCAATGTTGACGATAGCGTAATGGTTGATTAGCGTACGGAAGCTGCCAGCTTAAGAGGGCAGGCAAATATGGTTCTTTGTGCATGCATAAGCAAATAATGGCTATTAACGTGCTTATTGAGCCAGATAATTGCACATTTTTCCTTTCATAACGTTTTGTTAATTTTGTATACATTTGCAGAAAATTCAGAATCGCATTTTTTTTAAAGTGTTTTTAATAAAAATAAAACAAATGTCTGGGCGCCTCCATTACCTTACTAATGGAGGCGCCCAGTCATTTGTTTCCTTTGTAATGGAGACGCCCGTGTCTTTTTCAGCGAATTGAAATTGAAATTGAAAATTTCATTTTCAGCGAATTGAAATTTTACGCACGATAAAATTACGTTGAAGCACTAAAACTACCTACCATTTACTGAACTGTCCTTTTTCCGCACTGTTAAATACTCATCTACACAATTGTGGTGCATTTGAACGAGTTGTATCACGCATTACTATAATAGGGTTTCAATGGCATTGGCAGCAGAACTTTATCGTGCTGCCCACTTAGCGAGCGAACAAACCATCCACAGTACCGGTGGTTTTCTTTTTTTTGAAAATGAATAATATTCTTCCACTTACTGCACCGCCGCATGGAAGACTTACTGCTTACGGTTGAATTCTGTGTAGCAGCCTGAACGAACACACCACGTCCGGTGTAGCAACCATCATGCAGCAAACCAGCAGCGGTAAGTAAACTTTCGCAAACGTAACGCAAGGCTTCAGCCTCACGAACATGTGTGAACAGCCCAACCTCCGCGCTTCCTGTCATCGCAGCAAAGCCAGCAAAGCCCGCGTATGGTTTCGCCTCTTGAAAGCGATTAATTTTTTTTGGCAATTTAATTTTTCGACGAAAGATAAAGAGAGCGTTCGAGAGCAGGCGAAACACGAAAAAAAATACAACCCCAAAAGGAAAGTGGAAAAGTTTTTCTCCACGCATCCCTGGATGGCGGGTATATTTATATGGCTCGAGGGAAAGAAAAGTGTTGAAATCATGATAGTAATAATGATGATGTTGATGATGATGATGATCATCTTCAAACCTTCAGCGTGGCATCGGAACGACGTACTTACTCCGTACCGTACGGTATCAAAAAGCAATTAAATGTGAGCAAAATAATTCTTTTTTCTCGTTCGGTAAGTGTCTGTGTGTGTGTCTCTCTTTCGATTCGTTCGCATTTCGAAAGCTTGTCTGCTGACGTATGGCGTTTGACACACCTCCCAACCAGATCAGCACTTTTCAAGCTGGGATCAAGTTGGCAATCGGGGCTGGTGCTCGGTTGTATAAAACCATTTCCAGACATGGGGGAGATAAATGGGGATGCTGAATGGTTCGTGGAAGGGAACGTTATTTATATTTGCTAGTTGTAAAATAAGTTAACCTGTTGGCGTGTTGGTTTAGAGAGGTCGGTTGATGCCAAGGATTGCAATGGAGTATGAATTATCGTTGCATAGGGAGGAAATTGTTGAGCAATTTACTTGCAGTAATTGATTGGATTGGATACAGAGCATCTTTCCATCTGTTGGGAGAGAATCATATGATGTTTTATTAAAAGGATGAAGGTAGTAAAAACACTTTTCAATTATTATGAATCAATCACGTGCCGGGATCGAGCACTTTGAACGTTCTCACACTCAATACACTACACTAACGAATCGGATCCTCGCAAAACAAAAAGAGGATGTCACATTCATCAAGAATTTAATGATTGCATATTCAGTTTTTTAAATGGAGGACATTTTTTAACACAAATTGTTTTTCAATAACATTTTCCCATGATGTTGTTTCGATTATTTTTGTAATTTAAAAAAAAACCGCAGCCTCATGCAGCAGGAGGTCCGCTACGAAAGAGGAAACGGAAAGCAAGCAGTTAATATGCAGAGCAATGTTTAAAATAGCACATCACATTATGGTGCTGTCGTTCTGGTGCAAGGTACGATTTAATTGAAGATGAAACCAAGAACAAATAAGTTGAAACATGTCCCCGTAATGGATTCACCCACCCGGAGAGATGAATTTGTGTGCTGTGTGTGTGTGTGTGTTGTGACGAGATCAAACGCATGGTTCGACGGATCCGACGATAAAATTGAATTCCGATACGTGCATGTTTTCCCTGGGTACGCTGGGTAGATTCGCCGAACCATTCCAATCTCATGCACACTGATTTCTCTCTTTATTTTGTTGTGTGTGTGAGTGCGTTTTTTTCCTTTATGGTTTTAGTTCCACCGATCCGAAAGGTGACAAGACAGACCGCGTCGAGCCGTATTTCATCGAGGAATTTTTCATTACATCGAGTACCGGGCGTCGATTGCGCCTACAGCCAACCGATAAGGTGTAGGTCGACAGTCGGGACAGTACGCCAGCTACGGAGGTTTGATTTGATTGGATACAAATGGAGTAGGAATAAAAAGACCTTAATAAAATAAGAATGAGGTGAATATTTTTGCACGGCATCATGGCAACGATCAACTGCGATACATTGTTGGGATGCGGATGGTTAGCAGCAAGCGGGACGACGATCTTTTGACACGGACACAATATTACTCATTATGCAAATTTTGAGATTCATTACGCGAGCGGGATTATTGGGAAAGGTTAGCTATGAAAGAATGGCGGAATTTTGGGGCGATTAATTAGTTTTTAAAAGGCAATCTTTATTAAAATCGCTTGACATTGAGTTTTGTCTTTTAATGGACCACTGGTGCGGTGTGTTCAATGGAGAAGGTGTACCTGGAAATCTTGTTTTTAAAATATACCTTTCACTAATATTAAATTCCAAGTACAAAATAATTTAAATTTATAATTGGTGTTGCCTTTTCTATTGTTGCAGGAATATTCTTCTACAATTTTTTTTTTCGCAAAATGTTCTTTTATGTCTCTTTCTTGCAGACAGAAAAGTCTCAAGACCTATTACCAAACAATTGTTTACGAAGAAAATGAGCTTACCTGTCTCCAACTTCGCTTGGCACAAGACCGGGTCAATAAAGTCATAAAGAATGTCTACAAAGTCATAGAACTTTTTTATTATTTTTATCAATATCCTAGAACATGCTAACGGCAAACACATTTTTAGAATGAAAATCGGCTTACCATTAAAAATCCTCAATATGGTGTAATTTTAGAATGGCGGGCTATCTAATGGCTGTAATCGATTGTAGACAGGGTGGAGTGATGGAAGAACGCTGGTTCTCGAAACCCATCGAAGAATGTGATTTGATGTACACGCACAATATCGCTCACTTATTGAAGTGAAGGCATCATCATTAACGGATCGTTCGAGCTTTCCCGGACTAAGGTGCCCTTTTTATGTGTTGGAGTAGGAAATGTCTCCAAACCAATATAAATTGTACTCTATTTGTATTTTTATTTATACGGTCAGGCCAGTCCGTTCTTGTGGTAATAGTGGCAAACTTATTTTGGGATAATAAATAGAGGAAACAAATTCATATTCTAGACATCCAAAACTTCACCTGTTCTAGTGTAAGGAGTTTTATTACGAACATTATATGATGGGAGAAGGAAGTTTGTTTCTATGAATAATGTCATGGCGGCTGAACTTCTAACACCTTCTTTAACTCGGCCCAAATTTTCTGCTTGTATTTCTCACTTTTATAATAACTGCGATTTGCAACTCTTACATGTTCAGGAGAAAACTGTACTTAAATACATACTTGGAATAAAATAAGACTTATTTTACAGGCTAGTTCTATTCTGCAAATATAAATTGTCCAATTTAATATAAGTATCAGATTAGGTATTGACAATGCTGTGACGAGACAGGTTCATCCGTGGAAGGAATTGTAAGCATGAGAAATTAGTTATTGCGCACCGATTAGGTAAATATTGAGCAACAGTAAACGGTGCCAATCATAGTTAGTTTCATCGATTCCAGCATTGTGAGATTTCCATCTCATCTGAATTAACCGATCGCAGTAAGGGGCTTGCTTATCGATTAACTCATAAACATAACTCTAGTAAACTATCCCATGACAGAAACATTCTTCTAGGAGCATGAGAACTAAAGCTCGAAGCAAATGCGAGGTAAGATATGCAATACGCAAAATTAAACGCCACAATGTATGCAATTCGTATGACACTGCTCGTAGGTACAACGTTGAATTTATCATTTCCCTTTATTTGCAAGGAAAATTAGCTGACTGGAAAGCGATTGGTATCACAAATGTTGGTGGTGAAAAATGCCAAAAATACCATACCAAACAAACAATACACATTCATTACACCAACACAGAGCAACAATATCACAATACACAGCATCCACCACGCATCGAACGAGAAATGGGGATCTGCTGGGGTGCTGCCCTGTTTACAAGCGTGTAATTGAAAATTTGCTTAACTTTGTGTTTGCAATTACCTGTGTAATCTATCAGCGCGCGCGCGATACCTTCTTCACCTGCTTTTTCACGCCGACACCGTACACATGTTTACTTATCGCCAACGATTCCAAGGGGTGACAATTTCCACACCCTAACCTCCAATGCTCGCTATCGCACCCGGCAGCCCGTTCTTTCTTGCCGGATCGTTTTATGCAAATGCGTTGCCCTGCTTCGTTTCACCCGCTGCTCCACCCGTTGCTGTGTTTTGTGTTGCAACGCAAGTGTGGACCTATTTTGTGCTTAACCCGTTTTTGCGTGTATGAGCCCTGGAGAAGGAGCGATGTGCGCAGTGAAGGAGTTAAATTTGTTTGTGTTTGGCAAGTTTTACGACGATACGTTTGCACTTTATTTATGCAATCCTTGGCTCTCGTACGCGCCGGCCACGGCTTCTCCTTCCTCCGGCTCGGTACGGCGAACCGAAGTCAAGTGCACGAAACCGTTTATGAACATAAATACATGAGCGGGAACAAAAAAGCAATACGGTTGGTGTTTGTTTTTTGTTTGCTCTGCTACTTGCCTTCGGAAGCTTGTGCTTTTTTGCAGCCTTAAAGCAAAGAATCCGGTGTCGTTGATCGTTGGAAGGGTGAGTTTTTACGAGAATCAAACAACACTGGGGGTCTATTATGGAAGAGTAGTACAAGCGTTTAGAATCCCACGCAAAGGATGTTGCTGCTCTGGATTTAGCGTCTGAACGTCTGCTCATGCTTTAATGCACATTTAATTAATTTTTTCTTCTTCTGCTTCCTGCAAACTAAATATTTACCAAACAGTGTTGATTATCGTGTTGTTTGTCGTGGTGGTGGTGGTGGTGGTGAAGCCAATGGTAAATGGCTGATGTTGTTCGGCGTGAGGTTTAATTATCTCATTTGCAATGGAACGGTCTATACAAACAAGACATACACACACACACACACACACACACACACACACACACACACACACACACACACACACACACAATAATCGTGTCCTTCCGGTGCTCTACTTCCGACGCGTGGTTAGCATAAAGCACTCACACGTGCAGCCATTTTGTCTGGTGTAATTTCCGTTGTGTTGAAATCTAAATTTTACCCCACCGCTCGCCCCGAGCACTCGCCCTTGGCCGTCCATTTTGAAGGTTAGTTGAAGGAACGGATTTGCCTAACGGAATGCCGTTCCCGTGTTTGCCTCATACGGTGCGTGTCTTACAACTTGATCCTTTCAGTAGTTGTTTGGGGTTCCTTCACGGGCGTTTGGCGTTCGATGAAAACGATACCGGTTCAAGTGCATCCATCCCAATCACTCGGATGTGCTGTGGCGATTGGGAAGATTTGCTTGTAGTAGATAAATACTACCCCGGTTCTATATTGTGCTTCACGGTGCTGATGACACAGGAACCGAGGGGGGAAGGCTAGCAGGATAACTGTTCATTTCTTTCGTAAACAGTGAGTGCCACTTGCAACAATGTAAGCGGCAGCTGGCCAAAACGATGTGCATCCTTCAATTACGTGCAATTGGATTAGGACTGGTAATTGGACGATACGCCGGTACAGCATTACTTGCTGAACTGCACTATCGTTATTACAACCATTGTTACATGCTCCCTGTTACAAGTTGATTTGTTTGTGTTTGGAAGCGTTTCACACGGGAGTAAATATTGTTTTCACTTAGCGCTGGCAGTGTGATTGAATGGTGCAATTATAAAAAAACAAACAGCACCCGGTCAACACGTGCAATAGTGTTAATTTATTCCATCTTTGTGAACGTGATTAAAATAAATACGTGACACTGTGTGTGTGTGAAGTTGACGAATGGCGATGGGACTACATTTCACGGTTCGTAAATCAAAGCAACACAAACTTACCGGTTGCTATGAGATGGTGTCTCATACCAGCTCCAGTGGAGAAAGAAAGACTCAATCAAGGCGGCATCTATCTATCTAGGTGTTATTTGAAGAAAATCAATAAAAGCTCTTTGATGGCAGTGTTTCCCCGAATGCTTTGTGGACACATTCGTGCCGAGTTGATGATTTCCAAGAAACTGAGGACATGTGGTTTGAAGGAAAACTGGCCGGCAACCGCATTGAAGATAGACTACCTAAGCGGGAATGACACCGGGAAGATAGAGCAATGAGCTTTTGCGGTGGAATGTGAAAAATTTCACAGTGGATGAGGAACACCCCTTTTTTTCCTATATTCGGTTGGTGCATTACGGATGGGTGTTCGTAGATTCGGTTACGGTGTTTATTGTTTTCGAGCTACTTTAAAGCTTCATTTTTGGGTTGATTCTGTTTTAATTTTTCCAGTATCACCCCAAACGCCTTAAGTTAGGCAATAATATTTTACACTCTCCATGATAGATGTCATATATTTAAGTATCAATGAAATCGATTTGTAGGAATGCCAAAATGAACATTAAAATAAGATTAATACGTTTATTGGTCTTTTGATTACTTTTTGTCTATGTTAAATTTTAAACTTTTTATTCTTTTAATTTTATAGCTCCGTGTACAATCTTCAAAGCACTGCCTTGTTCTCGCAATTTTGCTCTAGCTGCCCTGTAAAATGGAAAATCGCTAGCAAATAAGCCAAAAGTTTCGAGCAAATTGTCAAAATTGCTAAAAAAACACTTTTACAAACAGCATTTACACAAGAACACTTATGCATTTCTCATAATTCAACTTTTTAAATGTCCTAAACATTTTCTAGAATGCATTTAATTAAACTGGTAGTTTCACAGCATCAATTCTACAGTTCCCGATGTTCCGAGAGCGTTAAACGTTAACCGTAGTTAAAACTTTTTTAACCGGTTTTGTCATGTACGAACCTCAAAAAAGAGTTTTTTTTCGGGAATTATGTCCATGGTATTTATACAAAGCAGAATCCAAGCCAATTGTAGGAAATTTTCCTAAACTAAAAATGGTTTAATAAAGGACATTTTGAGAATAAATCATGTTTGGCTAGTACACTTCAAACCAACAAAAAAGGAATCACAGTTTCTGACTTCATCATTTCCTTGTGGTATGCCTGTTTCTTCTACTTCCTACGTCAAACATGACCATGTCCATACTATTTGCGTTCAAACCAACTTCCTCTCATGTCGTACACTCAGCCTAAAGGATGGTCCACTAAATCCCCATGAGTATTTTCGGTGGTTTAGAACTAAGAAGGGATTTCAGATGACTTAGATTTAATCTACGCAAACTTATTTGCTCGAATGTTGAACAACAAGTTCTGTTAGCATATCGTGTCATCTGACTGCGATTTGAGAAGAAAGCCTTGTGAGGTCCGGCTTCATCCGCTTGAGTAACACCCTTCGTTATGGTATCCCGAGTTCGCTGAACTGTAATAGATATAAAGAATTTCCTTCTAGTACAATTTATTCCTCTTTTCTTTCGTTTTTACTGATAGCTACAGTGACGGAAACATCAAATGCTTGCCCATGTATTCATCGTACTCTAGTTAAAAAAGTACTTTTCACATTTTTATAACCCATTCCCTGGATCATGCCGCGCTGGTCATGCCGGTGTGCGGGATCATGTGGGATTTATTTTTCATCTGAAATCACCAATCGTGTAAATGTCACAGCAAACAAAAACCATTTCTTACCCATTTTCTTGCTGCCTGCGAATTCCAACGGACGCGGCAGCTTCGGCTGACACGGAACGATTTATCTTGTCGATCCTCACCGGGAAGCCGGGATATAGACGAGAAGTGTTTTGTTGCTGTGCGTTGCCTCTTTGCTACTGGTTTTTTGTTCTGTCGGAATAGCAGTAGTGCACGGAAAAGCAAATGGATCCCCGGAACCGTTTGATTGATTTAGCCCTAATGGATCCATCCCGTTCGGACTGCTGGCGAGATGATGCAGCGTGAATGATGCTTCGTGTACACAATATCTTAATCAAAAGGCATGCCACGCTCCGGGTCGATCCGCGGGATGAAGCGAAATGCATGCTTTGTGCGAATTGGCTCAAAGTGGTTGATTTCACGGTCCGCAGCGCCAACCGTGCCAACGGCATTTGTACGGCAATTAGTTGCATCGTCTCGTCTCGATAGAAACAGTAGAGGAAAGTAGTTTTGCCAATTGTGCAATTTCTTTATTGCATCTTATCGATAACGCAGGGGGTTTAATCATGAACTCTCGGCCCGAGCTGCTTAGCAGCTGGTTTCCGGGGTCTTTCCAAGCCATTTTGTGTTTTTTTCTCTTTCTCCGACCGCGGCTTGTTCCTGTGCGTGCGTGAGGCCCATCGACTGCAATCGGTAGATTGATGGAGCTGATTGGAAAATTGAAAAGTCTGTAGCAACTGTCAGCCCCAGCGGGAGCTGTCTTTACCATCTTGCACCAAGGCTGGCATGGGAAAAATGTATCGTCTTTAGATCCGTTCGGATGCACCGGCTACGGGGGTACGGAAATGCATCGGAGTACGGGTAACGATGGTACGGGGATTGAACTTCGTGAGATGCTGCCCTTACGGAAGGCAGCCCCGATCGAAATGGAAGCCAGCAGACCAGCATTTCGATAACCGGCACATAATGGTCCTGATGGCCTTCGGGAACATCTCAACCCCATCGACCGGTCCATCCTCAACCCCTTTAATCCGAAACCGGAAAGTCCATCGGAAACAATGGGAAATTTATCTCCGCTTCCGCAACAACACAACGCCCGGGCAAAACGAGATTTACTGTCTGAGATTAATCCAAGAGGAAATTCAATTTCTTTTCCGTCCCACAGCCCCGGTACAGCCGTGGGGTTTGCCGCTACGGATATGGATTCGTGGGAAAATACAGCTGACGGTGCACCGTCCGCGCAGGGTTTGTGCGGCCCGGGAAAGCTGGAATAGATTGTGCATGGGGCAAATCCGGAAGGCGCTCGTTACGATGCGTCTTCCTGTATGCAGGGGACGGAAGAGCGGGAGGGATGGTTGGGCACGGGAAGGAAATCAACCCCCCCCCCCCCCGTTTCCATTTACAAGCATATGGGCCAATAATGGAAGGTGCCCTTGGGAGGTGCCACGATGGAACCTTGCCGAGTAACACCATGGTGTCTATCTTCTGCAAGCTGTGCGTCTATTTGTTATATGGGTGTTATGCGGAGTTATACGGAGTTTCCCAACGGGGAAGCCCCCAGAAACCAGAACGTGTACGAGACAGCGATTGATACTCATTCTTCGGAAGATTTGCCTGTTTCGTGGAACGCGCTCGGTAGGCTGAGGGTTGAATACATTTTATCACAAATGGTTCGACAGATAGAATGTTGGATAATCAATGAAGTTTGTATAATGCACGAATTAGAATGGGGTGGAGTGGTGGAAAGGGGGGGGGGGGGGGGGGGGGATATTGGTTCCCATCGGGAAGGAAGCTTCAAGCATTTGAAGTTAAATTAGCAGCAAAAAATAACACGGTTTAAGTTAGAAGATAGTTGTACAGCTTTACCTACTTACTTACTTACTTACTTATTTACTTTCTTTCTTTTTCTCTTATACTTTTGCTATTTTCTCTTCTTTTACCTGTATTTTCTTACAATTCTCCTTGCTTTTTCTGCCTTTTCTCCTTTTCTCTTAATTTTTCTTATTTTCTCTTTTCTTCCATTGTTCTTTATACTTCTTTTTTCTCTCTCTTTCCTGTTTTTTCCTTTTGTTTCTTTCTCGTTCTTAGTTTTTTACTTAAATATTTGTTTGCACTCAAAATCATTTGCGTTTCATTTTCCTTTACAAGCCATAATTTGCCTTCGTTGTGGGTCATTAAAAATTCACCATCACTAACGTGCTTCGAAAACACTTGGTTGCTAATTACATTTATCACCTCCGTTTTTCCCATTCGTGGCGTTTCAAAGGGAAACACTCCGATCGAACGAGTGTAACCAGTTAATAATGCATCCCGAAAATGGCCCCTGTACACAGTGTGCAGACTATTTTTAAGCATCGACAAATTTGATTTCCTGTCTGTAAGCCTGTTGTTGTTTTCGATATAGTTTATCGGTCAGCGTTGTAGGTTGTAGAGGGCACTTCTGGTTATGTTTTTGGGCAAGGGGTTTACTATTCGATTAGGCGCTTATATTTCCTTCACTTGCTCATCGTGTATGTACGCTTGACAGTAGAAGCGGCAGCATCAGCGACAGCTACCGGTAGCAGTCAATTTCGTACCGTGGATTGAGATATTGAAAAATGGTGCACCGATGGTTATTTGCCACCAGCTGGAACTCTGGGAACGCGGTGCAAATTACATTACGCCCGGGTAACCGGGTTAGCGCTGAAAAATGAGCGACGACCACCGTCCGGCAGTGGTCGTGTCCTAATAGTCGAGATGGGGGTTGGTAAAATCAGTTACTCGGGTACGGCACCAGCGTGGATTGGGTTTATCGAATTAGATCTCGTTTTATAATATTCTTTGTTCCGGTGGCCTGATGGATTAGGATCCGTTTCGATAATCTGCTTAAGTCGGACAGCGTGATGGGCACGCGAACAACCGTGCCGCTTTATGGATTTGGGTGTTACGAACACAAAAGCGGGATGATTTTTGCCTGAGCGAGCAATACTTTGCACAAACTACCGTTGGGGACGGGGAGTGAAAAACTACAGTTGTAATTGGATACCTACTCCGCTTTACTTTGTTTCAGACAAACAAAAACACACACACCTACACGGTACACATGAGCTGAGGGTAAAATTTAATACAAAATCGATCAATTAATTGATCGTAAATGAGCGATAATGAGCAATTAAATGAATTTATCTCGCTCCCAACCGTGGGGACGAGCAGCTTGATTGACTGTTAATAAAGTGATTTATTTTCATTTAAAGCCACACACATATTTGCATAACGCGTGTGATCCAGCATGCGTGTGAGTCGGTTCGTTTGTACAGGCAGGTCGGTGCTGGTTAATTTATTTATATAAACACTATAGCTATTTTCATTGCTTGCATCTTCCTAGCGAAATGAACTTATGCAAAGGTGAGCTTTTGTGCTTTGTTTCGCTTTTCGCTGTGTAAGCATAAATGCTACCCGCAGAACAAGCATCAAGCATTAACAATTGTTCAATTATATTGTCTCGTAGCGCAATGTGTGCGAGCGTATGTGGCATGTGGTTTCCCGATTCGAACATTTACTGTGATTTTTATGTTGCTTTATTAGCAGATAAATTTTATCAGATTCGTGAGCGAAAGACTGGAAGCAATTTGGCTTTGCTTTTCGTCCGTTTATCGAGCTTTCACATTATGGCTGCTTTTATGATGAATCCTTTCGATTGTTCTGCCAAACAATGGGGTGGCTTTTGGGGAAAAGGGCGGGAGCAGAAAACAGGGTTGAACCGGGCACTGAAAAGATCCAATCCCTGACCGCTGACAGTAATGAGGTCAGTTCAATAAATTTAAATTCTAGCTCAACTCACCCCACCCTTACATTACATCCCTTTTTTAGCACACCCCTGCAGTATGCGGAAAAATACGGAAGTGGTCAAACCGCAAAGAGGAAAGAAAAATGGTTGGTGAAAAAAAAAATCCCAACGTAAAAAGTAATATTTGTCCCGTATAAAAACAATTTACGACATAACTTTCCACATGCTCTCACGACGTGTTTTCCTTCGCTCGCTCTTTCTCTCCCTTTCTCTTTCGCTTACGGTTCGGAAAGAAAGGGGTAACCATGACGATGCTGTTGGGGTTAATGCTTTCGAACGATGCCACCGATGGACACCGCGCTATAGCATAACTTTGCACCCACATGGTACCTCCCCCCCCCCTCTCCCTCCCAACTCCACATGTGGCAACCACTGACGGTTGACAAACATTATCGGGACTACGGAACGCGTTGCCCATAAACGCAAGTCAAGCGGACCAACATTTTCCCGCCCGAACCGGGCTGGTAGTGAACGATTAGGGGTTAGCGGTGGCGGCGGAAGCAAGTGGTTGCCGTAAATCGGGCTGCTGAGCCGTGACATCCTTTTTCATAATCTTGTCTCAGCCCCGTTCCGTCGTCAGTTCGATTTCGATGTTTTAGCCATGTTGCGCGTTTATGGTTTCATGCGCGTTACGTTCCTGCTCAACGGACCGGAAGATACGGGCACCGGAAACGAAGCTTAATCGCACCGCATCACTGCCCTGTGTGTGTGTGTGTGTGCGGTCAAGTTGATGTTTTGGGTCGACTAGAGCAGACTTTACGGTGGAAAAACTTTTGGCCAAAACTCGAACGGGGCGCCGAAAGATGTTGCCCTGATAGAAAGGATATGGGTGTTTGTTGGGTAAGTTTTACCGGCTCATCCCGGCCATCGCTTTACCTTCGGCCGTTGTATCCGCCATGTGTTGCACCGGATTGGAGGTAATTTTAATATTAGCCCGTTTTTCCGGACGAGAAGAGTTTTGGCTGCGGTCCAGCACGATTCTCGGTGGTGCATGGTAGGGGCCGGATGTGATTGCAGTAAGTTTAGTGCGACAGAAGTTTCCTGTTTTTAACTTGCTCGGTCCGGTTGTTCCATCGTGTGATTCCGATTCGAAACAAAATGGCAGACCCGAATGCCGGACGGAAACAACATCCTCAAAATGGCTAGTTTAAGGCCGGTGGTGAAAGTTTGTCACACTGCGATAGTTTCCTACAGCTCGTTACTTGCCTCGTTAACCTTGTTCATTCTTTTCCTGTCGGACAGTGCTGACGGGCGGGGGAGAGTTCAAACCAGTTCGTAGTAATCTAAATTAAAGACCAATCCATTGATCTGATGCCTGCTTTTTGCGTGCGCTTATTATGTTGCAGCAAAATGGGGGATTATAATAATACGTTTCACGAACTCGCACGCAAGTTCCCCGGTACAGCTTCGGGGAAAACTCGTTCATCCGCATGAAGGGTTGATTTTATGCACGATTTAGCGTCGATTAAAATTTTAGCCCAAACGTTAGATCAGCCCGCGGCCGGCCTGGTGCGGGGGTGCATTGATTAGAGCTGGCGCATTTACCGATGCAATTAATCTATTCATTGCTGCGTAAAGTTCGGTTCGGTTGTGGTGTTTGTGTTTGACTGTGACCTGGGAAGTTAGATTAGAGAGTGCGTTTTGGTAGCCCAAATTATACACTCACTGCTCGCCACCAAGAGCAGGCAGTGCGTGGCATTAGTAGCAAGTCAATTAAGCTAATGTCGCTCGTAATCGTCTGTGAAGGTATATGATGCATAAGCTAACGAACGAGCATATGCGTATTAATCGTGGCGTGGATTGGGATAGTAAAAGTGTGTGTTTTTTTCGGAATAATGAATACTATTTGCATTCATGAATGTTGAGGATTATTTATATTAATAAATTGGAGATTACGGATATGAAATGTTTACTTCAAGGGAGTTAATATTTGCACGAATCTAAGGACTTTGTGTAGCTGGGATGATTAGTTAATTTCCTTTGGCTTTTAAACTCTTGCTAATCAACTTCATTTTAGTTAGACTTATACATTATTATAGCGAAAATCATGTAGGTTTGCATTGAAGCAATAGCTAAACATGGAACGCCTAATTGGTTACTGGAAGGCCAACATACAAATTGGTACTGCTCAGCGCAGGAGAAAAACAATGCAGACTAATTGATGGTAAATGGCGTACAGTAAATGTGTTACCGGTTGATTAATTCTCACCATTTTTAGGGCACTATTTAGTACAAAGATTTGCGATTACGTAGGCTTCTAATTTATTACGCTGACTTTGCCATTCGTCTGACTGATTAAGAGTGTATTTGTTCTCTTCTGCCATATTTTATTTGGCCAAATAGCGGTCCGAAAATTGGTCAATTAGAATTGATCAGTTGGTGATGGAAAATGTTTGGTGACTATTAAAAATTTTATTAACATTTGAATAATGTTTTAAGGCATCATTTTCATTTAAATCTTAATTTATTATTCAAAGGTTTATCAAAAAATTTATATATAGTTTGAATGAGATGTTTACGGTTCTACATTATCTAATACGTTTTTACTTATTTGTTAATTAACGTATTTAAAAAAAAAAGTGAAATGCTTTTATTTAGCGCAATAATCGGAATGCTTAAAATTTTTCTCATTAAACGAACCAGTTGATTTTTTATTATTGTTTAAATTTATACCAATTAATGTTATTAACTTATGGAATACTTTTAAATTAAAAAAATAGAAACATATATATTTGTAAAATATTTTGTTCTTATAAATTTGTGAGACGATTTTAAGGTATAGTGACTATTGTAATTGCTACTGTATGTGCTTAAGATAAACCGCGAATTTATTACGAATCGAGCACTCACCTATTGTTGTATTAGTTCGAAAGCAGAGGCAGTTTGTGCTAAGCCTTTCGACTATTCATCAGACGAGAAAATAGAAAGAATTATTTGACAAATGTATTTATCTGAATTTTTATTCAAAAATAGTGAGTTTTTGCTCAGCAAAGAACATATTTAATTATCCAACTTGATTTATTAAGCTATCTGTGATCGTCTTTCATTTATTAAATTGCAAAGTGTATACATATTGCTAAGAGATTTTTAATACCCGATACTCTATCAACAAGGAACAATTCTATAGCACCATCCAAAGGTCACCGTAATTGACTTTTTAAAACATCCCTTAGGCGTGTGCCCTGGTGTGAAGCGAAGGTGATTTCTAACCCTCGCAGCAGGACGCTTTTGCGCTCTGAACATTGGCGTCGAGTGACCAGTTTTCTCATTACGTACTTCCGTCCATCCAGTGAGCCAAACACAACCCGTTTTCAGAGGATTCAGTATCCTTCCACGTGTGTGTGTGTTTTTTTTCTACTCATTTCATCCGAACGTCCAATATTTTTGGTACAACTCAACTATACCTGACACATACCGTCGGAGACCGTTCGGTGTGTTCCACGGTTCCAAAAACCTGCGACTCGTTTGTGCAAAACTGTTGACAGTGATTTATTGCTAATGAAGTTGGAGAGAGCTGCAGGCACAGCATCCCATTAGCTTCGGGGGATCTGCAATGGAATAGGTACAGCATGCAACCACCCATGCCTATGCCTGTCGTTCGTACAGGAAAAGCTCCTGAAGGAGGGGGTGAAGTGTAGCGTTTTCCAGCGTCAGCCAACGATCGCACTTAAATCGCCACTGGCCACGAGGTTCCCGCGTTTCAAATGGTGAAGGTTGAGTGAAATGGTTCGCAAAAAAAGCGAATTTCTCACACGCTTTTCCACGTGGCGTACGGGATGAATCGCTGGGCCGGCGAACGTGTAAGGGTGATCGGATTTTCCTGTGACACTGAGCCCATTTGAAATTGTGCTCAGGTACAACAGGCGACCGTCATCGGACCCCGTGCCGGACCGATGTGTCTTGAACAACGCGCGGGTTGTCTGTGTCCGGCACCCGGCAGCTCATCCGGCCATTACAGCAAACTGTTTCCGTTTCGTAACGGTCCACGGCGAATGTCGTTCTATTGCCGGCTCGCTCTCGAAGGTATCACCTGGCCAGTGACATCGCTTGTCCTGACGTGCTGACAGTACATGAGCGCAAGAACAAATTACAAATTTTAGGTCCCTGCTAAAGCGTCCACTGAAGAGGACAGAAAAAAAGGGGTTAGAAATGACAGAAGAAGCAGCAAAATGAATCCCAGCAGCCTACGCCTACCGGTAATCGCGATCGTAATGCTCGTACTGTAAGTGTGTCCCGAAATTGCGCACCGACTGCAGTGTCTTTCGAATTGGCGCACAAGATGCTCCATTTGGAACTCTAGCTCCAGGGGTGCTCCGTTTCGATACGTGGAAATAGGTAGGCCTGCCTGCTGCGCAACTCGTCCAATATCCTAACACGGATGAATTATTCCACCCCCAAAACGATCCATTTTTCCGGGAGTGCAAATTGAATTTCGCGTACCGAATGCGTAATTGGTTGCGATTCGTGGGGCCGTGGCAACCATTTGGCACACGCTGATGGTACCTGGTAGTTGGCACAAAAAACACAAACCACAAACCCCGTGATGCTTGCAAATTGGATTGCAGCTCAAATTTCATGGCCAATGTTTGATTTTCCTTCCAATGGAGCTCACTTGCACGCGCACGCACTCAAACTCGTTAACAGTCGTCGCCTACTAGAAGTCATAAAGGAAAGGTTGTATTTGAAGGTACTTGAAAGCAATTTGCTATACAGTTTTCCAAACGCATAAACGGAAGATCACCACCACCCATTTTTGGTCTGTTTCAGTGTACTACAAATTGGAAACAATTCATACATTGTTTGTTTGTGAATTCTCACACCGTGTTGCCCAACAGCGGTACGCATGGCCTGAAATTCTACACCAAAATACTAGATCAATGTACAGGCGCGCGGGCCACCCAAAATAGAGCTATTTGTATCCTTCGCCAACTACTTTGTTGCAGGATTCCATGCAGGATTCTGATTAGGAGCGAGAAAGCCGCTTTCAAGCGCGTGCGGAACCGATGAAATCAAAACTAATGTGCCATGATTGGAAATTCAATAAGAGACCGGATCCGGGTATGCTTTCTGCTGCGATTGTATGCCCTTGCCCTTAACTCACCTACGCCGCCTGTTAGCCTTACAGCAACAACCCACCCGGTAGTGAGTAAGCGTAACCGATACGGTGTACAATGGATTGGTACCGATACACCCTACACGGCTAATTGATGCATTGGGCCAACAAGGAATCGAGCGATTACATCATTTAATTTCGAATTTAATCATGGAATGGGTAGGATATTTGATTCGATTGTAAGCGGCCAAATGTTTAGCTGTAATGCGATACACGTACGGAGGTTAGGTTAGGTGGAAACACTATGATACTGCTAATTCACGGTGATGCACTGTGAAATTTGATTAAAATATAAAAGACTGAATGGATAGTGCAATTAGGTGTGTGATTGGTTAGCTTTAATTGTGTACTGACCTGGTGTCCAGTTTCATTAATTATTCTTGTTGGGGGAAATTGTGAAAAATGGTGGTCGGTCGACGGTGACGAGTGACCAGGAAGCGATTCTGTGACAGTATCTTAAAGATTGATGTGGAATGAAAATAGGATTTAACCGTTTCATAGCTTTCAGTTTTCGAGCAAAACTTTTGCTTAAGGTACCTCAATTAAGGTTTATAAAGGTTTATGAACTCCGAAGAATTTGTGGAAGTGGATGTCCTTTTTTAAAGGAATGTTTTTTACATTCGTTTATTTAAAGAAACTTGAGGTCTCAGACACCACCTCCGCCTCTTTAAGGGTATGATAAGCGAGACATTGACTTCCATGACATAATCGTATGAGTATATGATTTTCAAGAAAGCCTTCGTTTTCTAGAAATTCTCATGCAGCATTTTAGACTTTGAACAGCAATACTTGTTACAGTCACCATAGCTCTGGGCTTTCTAAGTTCGTGCTAGCTTTCTTTCAACTGCTGACTACTGTTAGATAGTCAGTCCTCACTATGGGGGAACGGTCCAGATGTGATTTGAGCCCCGATCCTACCATGTGAAGATCGGCGCAGTTCTTAGTATAATGCTTATTACAATGCTAATATGCAATCCTGTAGTTCTCAGTTTGCCTTATGCTCGCAGAGTAACATATTCAGGAGTTTTCTAAAACAATGTTAAGGCTACATAATCTGTAGTCTAAATGATGTCCCAAAGGCTGTTCGAGTAGCTTCAGCAGTAGGGAATTAGAAAAAAATGTAGTTTGAATAGAAAACTTCTGCATGATTTTTAATTAAATTTTTAATTCCAAAAATAAATAAATTCGATGATTAGGAGATGACATTTGTTAGGAAGTATTACTAGCTGTATTTTAATATTTGTATTATATGTGGTCTGTACTACAAAAGATCCTTCTCTCAAAAGGTTTTATACAACGCGTTGCAATATATGAATTTAATAGTGCTTGTTTAGCAATCACTTAAATTGATGCTCCATAAAGCCACCACATGAATGCATAAGCACGTATGTCACAGCTTTAATGGCATTCACCGGAAGCACATAAACTTCTCGGTACCATCAAACCCAACGCAGCGCAATGCCATGATTAAAGTGCAAGCGTGTGCAAGTTAATTTAATTACAACGCATCGGATGCAGCTGTGCAGCACCGTGGCGCTGTGTGGTAGGAATAAATTTGCATTCCCAATGCTGCCCAGCGGAGGTAGCGACACGGGTTCGCTGTCCACTGTCTTTGGCAGTTAGCATATTTGTGGTGCCTCTACAGAGGAACGCAAAGGTAATTCCTACACTAGTTACATCCGTGTCTCTCCCTTTCTCACATACCCCGCTCTTCACTGTGGCTAAGGTACGCAAGGTGATAAACGATTCCACACTCATTTGTCACCACTTCCGCGATGCCGTGAGAAAATCGCTATCGCGCACGGGCACTACCGCACCCAACCGGGTTTCACCGCTGGTGACCCATGTCGAGGAGCGGCCACATTCCGGACCGGGCACATGTTTTCAACTTACCTAAGTCATGATTAATGGCAGCGGGATGACAGCTATGATGTGGGTGAGAGATTTCAATTTTAACACCACCATACAGCACGCATAAACACACACGCACGCTTACAGACGCAACAGAGTACCACCAAAGTTGGTCGGTTTTCCTTTTCATTTGCCCGAGCTGGCTTAGCTGGTGGTTTGGCTTGCTTGTCCCTTCTTGTAGCGGGCAGGGTCAAAGCAAATGCCGGCAACTGCCTATCATTGACAGTGGTGATTTGGAGGTGTCAGCACGGATGATGTCGGTGCGGTTTTCCGACGGCCTAGTTTGATGTTCTTCCCCAGCCCGTGTGCGGCTGTTGAGTCCTCGCGGAAGGTAGCCCGACGATAAGGAATATCCCAATGTTTGATCAATGGCCGGCGGACCTATGTGCGGTGGCCTAGTGTTAGCTGTGCGTGACGAAATGGCGTTATTATTCGGCGCCAAAATCATTGTGTTGGGCAAGTTTTGACAGCAACTTTGACTTCCGGTGGTGATGGTGGCCACGGTGGTTGTGACAAAGCGGATGGATTACACAGCTCGATGAGTAGCGGTGGTAGGCACTAGTTTTGGATGGATGATGTCGATGAAACTTTGGAGGATTTGTTCTGGGATTGTTGTCCGATTGAGTTACAACAGTGGTGGATATATGTATAAGATCTCTTTTTGTTTATAGATTATTATACAGGTTTGCAGATGATGAAGTCGCTAAAGTTAACCTTAACGTCGACAAATTATCACGATTTTTTGTTTTCGAGTCTATTATTGTCCCATTGTATAGAACTCTGTTATTCAAAAAGGTAAGTATTTTTAAGAGCAGCTTATGGTTGTAATATCGTTAAAAACACCTTACAACTCGTATAACGAGCATTATAATAATCCCGTTTCCGTATCATCGTTCACCATCCAGAACGCTCTCCTGTCAAGTGTGCCCGCAGCTGGGCGAAAAGGTTCTCACGATATCTCCCCTTGGTAATTTAGTTGTATTGTGATTTTCGATGTACCACAAAACAGCTAGCCTTTTCCCATCCCCACAGTGGTCAGGGAAAACCTGGGGCAGCTAGATGGCTGTCAGTTTGTTTGGCAGACAAGCTCGTTCGCGTGTCAAGCAGTCAGTCAACGTTTTTGCAGGATGCTTCAGTGTGCTGAACTCCCCGAGGAAGGATCCCGCCACTCGGGGTTAAGTTTTGCGGGCACTCGAGAGCCCGCGCAAGAGCTTCATCGTCAAGAAGTGTCCGAAAGCATGCCCTCAAATAACCCTCCCCTCCCTCACCGGGTATCAGTATCCCCGAAATAGTTAGTACGCCGGACAGACGCAACGTTCCCATTTGGATGCGCTTTCTTTTGTGTGCGTGGCTAAAGCGCGGGGAGCCACTAAGACATTGCGGATAATGAGGACTGTTGTGAGGATAAGTGCGGAAAGCGGACGTAGGGTGGGATCGTTATGGTAAAATTTGATTCGGTCACTCTCGAAGAAAAGCAACGCAAAATCTTTTTTTTTTGTTCCTGTAGCAGAGTATCGTCTTGCTTCGGTTTTTTGTTCACTGCTGCTTTCATTGCTTTTCGGTACCGGGTTCCACCTCCGCAAGATCTCTTGTGGTAATTGGATTTGCATTTGACAGTGTGCTCTTCAATTGACGCCCGCGTGTTTTTTTGCTCCTTCCTTCCCGCAGCAGCGTGGCACGCGAAGAACCTTTACCATGCGCTCACTGTTGTGTTGATGCTCGCATCAATTTGGCGTTTTAATGAGGTATGCAGTGCTGCAAATGAGATGCCACAAAATGGTGGGCCAAAATTGGCAGCGAAGGCGTATGCGTGGGGAGCACACCGTACACACTTTCTGATGGATAATTTTCATCGAAATCTGGCGGTGAACGTTGCGGGCCGAATTAAACAGAGCGAAATGAAAACAACAACGAAGAAAGCCCTGGAAAGACAGTTTAAAACCGTCAGACTTTACAACGCTGCTCCTTAATATGAATAATTGATTTGATTATTTAATCTAAAGTAGAAGAAGAAAAAAATATGCGGCGAGCGGCAAACAACCTTGAGCAGAACTGTTAAAGTTAGGCTTTACGTTGAATTTTGTTGTTGGACAGTTGGAAGAAATGCACTCCAAAGCGTATTTGTTCAGCCTGAGGCCGGGGGATGAATCGTCCTAAAAGGGGCCTAAAGCAATAAGATTTAATTTACTCATCCCCCCCTGCAACACGCCCATCCGGATAGATGGGGGAATGCTTCATTTACGACCTTTTATTTTTGCTGTTTTTTTTTTAATGAAAATTGAATTTTATCACTCAAGATGAAGTTGGTTAGAAAATTACCTTCCACGTACTGCTCGTGCATTTACTTTATGGGCGCGATAGAGTGGGAGAAAACACGAACATTGTGGACAAGCAGTTTTAATGACTCTTTACAGCAGCCGAAACAGTATTCATGGTTTGTTTTAAAATGAAGTGATCCCGAAACGGAACGCAATGTTTCTTGGTTGGGAGGGGGGAAATACAATTTAATGCACTATTGAGTTTAATGTCCCTAGGCAGGATGTCAGGAAGGGCAGGAGTATGGTGGGAATAACTCACAACTTAAAAAAAAGGTTACAACTGAAGGCTGTATGTTGCATATTGAAGACCAGTTCTTGACTAATTCAAGGCTAAAATGTTTATAAGCTGCTTTAATATACCTCAAGTTGTGCAACAATGATAGAGTATCATATGTTTAATCTAGTTGGTAGGTTTTGAGAAGCCAGCTCCGGGTAAATATTTTTTGATAAATAAGACGAAACACTTAATGCTTTAATAATATTGGGAGTAATATGTATTAATTTGATTTAATCCAACATATTATAATCAAAATTTCCAACATATATTAATCTCAGACTTGGTTAAAATGCTGCAGGTATAATGGCCACCATTTTCTTCAAATATCTTCACATAAAGATCTAAACTGGAGTTCACAGAAAGAAATACTAGGACTCAAATATTTTTAGCCATATAGAAGAAGAACCCGTACGCAGGTTTGACAATTCATCTACGGATAAAACCCAGTCACAGAAAGCCAGAATTGGCAGGCCGGAAGACTCATCTAAGTTATAGTGCTAGAGAAGAGGATTGAAGAAGAAAGTGCTCAGAATTCTGGTTGGTTTAGTGCGCGGAAGGTCACTTCCGATCACTTTTTCATGTTGAATTAGTCGTTCTTAGATTCTAAGAAGGTCTTCAAGGACTTGGCATAATATTTATAGAGCAGGACAACTCAGTTTGTTTAGCCTTCTAAAGATTCTGGCTGTGAGAATATGTGGGCTTGGAACAAATGTGGTAACGAATGAATAAGAGAATTGAATGCTTATATCATCCCAGAACTGATTCGAACCAACATGATGGAAATCCCAGAAATGAGTAATTATATCCATCTCTATTTCCATTTTCAACGAATTGGAGGAAACTGGACCTCCAGTTTCCAATGTTTGCCCAGGTATTTAATCAAAGTGCTCAATGAACTACCCACTTAAAGCTTTAGTTCGAATCTTGCCTAGTCTGCGATCCTAAATAGTCTATTTGGTTATAAATAATTCAAATCACATAGAGTTAATAGATTTCTTGGTAGAGCCCTAAAACTCCTCTTCATTAGCTTTTCGAGCGACATAAAGATAAATCATGAGAACCATCCCAGATAAAGGAATGCAGTGTATTTAAAACTGACATTAGTAACCGTCACGTTAAAGAAACCCAGCACAGGACCACTTTAAGGACCTCCACCCTAAATGTAATTATTTTTAGCCATCGAAACTCCTGACGAACCATCCAGAACCGAAATTGGTTGCCCGTTTCGGTTCTGTCTGTCTGTCCGATTGTTCAAAGACGCTCTGGGGCGTAGTTTCCAGTGATTAATGAAGCGATATTGGCCACAGGACAAATGAAGCGGCGTGATCGGTGCGAAAGCGGTCCCGAAAATCTGCTCACTAGCGTGTCCCAGCCCAAAATTGACCTTCGTCTTCGAGGCCGGTGGTCAAAGAAAATATTCTTAGCCCTACTGTACGAAACCGTCCCGAAATTTGTACGCTGAAGCTGACCGTTTTTTTCAGACATTCTGTTGTAACTGACAGGGGGTTACCCTACGGGAGGTTAGCTTTGCGATTTTCTCGTTCCGTTTTTGTTTTTTCCCTTTGCTTGTTTGTATTTTGAGAAGGGCGTCCCAAAAATATCAAATCACCCAACGGAGCATGATGATGATAGGGGATGGTGAAAGCTACAAAATAAGAAATGCTTGGACAGTTCTTGAGCGCAAGGCAGTGAATTTCGTTACGCTTTAGCTGTAAAGCTTTAAATATTTAATACCTCCAGTTGATTTACCCCTTTCGCTGGCCAAAGGGGGTTCTGCTTATCGATGAGCGGATCGGTAGTGTTGTGTTTGAAAGAAGCGCTGTAAGCCGCTTCGAAATAAAGGCGGGCATGGGTAAGTGTTGTGATGACATGGGACACCTGCCAAACTTTGTCAGCAAAAGCCCTCGAGATACAGCTCGAGCTGGTTGGTGCCTGGATCAAGTGGTCGGATCGGATAGTGCTTTTCCGGTTCTACCTGTTTTCATTTGCATGTCGCACAATAGATGGAATGGAAACTATGTCCTGGAACGGAACGGCTTGTGCTCGGAGGATTTCTTGACTCGGGTCTGTTTATAGGCTTCAAGCGACACGCCGGCTACGGCAAGGGTAAGCCGACAGCAACAACCATCCGTCTGACTGGAAAGCAGTTTTGATTTTGATGCTTTATCAACTGAGAAATTGAGTTTTGAAGCATTCGGAGAAGGAGTCTGGAGGCAGCCAGCACCAGCTGGTTTCCTTTTCCTTTTTGGTGGGTCAATCGGCATCAATTATTGCGGGACGACAAGACAAATTTTGTGCATGACATCTCAATATGGCCGCGTGCCGCGTCTGCTGTCTACGTTTCCCAGAAGGTAGACCACGGTTAGCATTGGCCAATTGAGGGAAATGGGCGAGCGGTTGCTCAAAATAGCCGACATGCGGCCTATCCGGCCTCCATCGCCGTCTGGTGCGTGTCCGGGTCTGGTGGCGCCGAACGGATGGGCCAATTTCACGGCTAGCGAAATGGAACATCGGAAACCGATGCTGGCAAATGGGATATGGGGTAAACGAACCGTCCGGGGTCTCTACGTCAATCGGCGTTTCGAGAATTGGGTGTTGTTTTAGATTAGTTTATGTTTACAAATTAGTCTAGCACGGTCTAGCTTGGGTGGGTTCTGTCAATCGCTTCATACATGTCATGGCGGTGAGTGGCAGAAAGCCAACTGCTGCTTGTTTAGGATAATGTGATCGGTTTTGAAACAACATTTTTGTATCGGGCGTGCTTTGTTGAAGGCTTGAAACAGATGGTGCGTGCCGGAACAAAAAAAAAAAAAAAAAACAAACTTCGTAAATCTTACACAACAAATCGACTCAGGGCTATGAGCTTCAGGCGGCCAAACAAGGAAGCAAGTCAACAGGGGCGGGAGCAGTAAATATAAAGCAAAGCAAAACAGCAACACGTGCACATACTTCAAAAAGAAAGCAGTTTGTATTGCTCCCGGTTGTTGAAAGCGATCCAAGAAATTAGCCTACGTCCTTTCGCATTCGGAGAATTTGGCCCCTTCGCTCTCACGGATTACCATTTTGTGTTTGATGTTAGAAATGCTATAGTTTGGGCACGGTAGAAAGCAAAGCGAGGTGCTTTGCTGTTGGCGTGGTGGGACGGGAAGACGGGAAGAGCAAAAGTTTAAAAAATTGTGCCTTTTATCTTTCAAAATGGACGATGAACGTGAAGGAGAGTGTTAAATGCACTTTGTTACAATATTAATAGGATATTTAAAATTCATTAGCTTTAGCAGGAGTTAAAAAATATAGAAAATTTTGTATTTCATTTATGTTTTTTTACGCTTTGTTTGTTTCATAGCAATGGTCAGGCCGTATTGCTTTGGAAATGAAAATGTTGACTTGGATTTTTACACCAAATAGGCAGAGAGTGAGTTCCTTTAAATGTTGATGAATTTGCAATATTTTATTTTTTATTTTTTTATTTTTAAAGTTATTTAAAATTTAGAGCTGATTCAATTCACATCCTTCAAAAATGTTCTTTCATGACTCTATAACCTCGTGTGGTCTTGTTCAGCCATCTGCGACATTCCTTGATTAACTCGTGCGCAGGAACCATTTGGATGGTGTTAATTTTGACTGTTTTGAAATTCTTACTGTAGTTTTTGTTCTATTAATATCATTTTTTTATTTTAATTAAAACAATATTTTTTTGCTGCAAAAAGATGCATAAAAAATCGGCTTGATATTAAATTTAACTCAAAATAAATATTTTAATCATAAAAGGCGGTTTCTAGCCCTTTTTCCCCTTCTGTTTATTTTTGTCTAGCGTCACTAAAGACATGAACTTAACAGATTTAACATTAAAATCGTGGTAAATATCCCCTAAGTAAATTAATTGCATTTTAAAGTGTCGATGTATTGGATTACAACTCACGTCTGGACATTAGGTTTTGAACTTGGTAAATACAACTGAAGGTATTTCAAATAATGACGCCGGATCCCGATGTTATTTCCACATAAAAGCTTTAAAAATCCACAGAAAACGATTTTGATTTTTAATCCTCCCGAGTGTAATTCTGTGGTACAGAAATGCTGCGGATTTGAAACCATCTCTATCGCGCGTATATCTCATGGAAAATTCAGAAAGGCTTACAGCAAATAGAAAAACCGATATCGTTTCTATGATTCTAAACCATTCCGAACAATAACATAAATATCGCTAAATAAATACACCCCCGGTCGCCGGATTGCTCGTTACACTAATTGTGTCCCGGGCTGGTGGGCTAAACCATTAATGTATTTCCACCTCCACCGTTGGTTGATTAAATTCCCGGTTTCCGAGCAATACTGGCCCGCTTTCTTTTGATGTAAGTCGCTGAAAGCTAAGGATTAAGGGACGACCAGTGTCCCAAAAGTTTTGGACCGGTTGCCGTTAATTGCCCCTGGTTAGCTGCTATCGCAGTTACATTCCGTCGCCCGTCCGTTCATTATCTTCCCCTGAAGGAGGGAGCGCTTCATCCAGCGATCCATTATTCACCGGTTTGGGTTGCGATGCTTACACTCGAAATCAGTGTCGGTTTTGTGTTTTGCGTGCATCGGAGTCGAGGTGTTTGATTTAGAAGGAAATGGAAATTTCGCTTCATGAAGATACAGAAGCACGACGCCCCAACGACGCCAGTGATTTGTAGCTGTAAGTGGGCTGTAGCTGATGTTACCGGTATTGTTGCTGCTGCTGCTGCTGCTATAATCCTACTCCTACTGGTCGCTCGAGGGGTTTAAAAGGAATTGTTGGCTGCTGACAAGCACTGGATTGAGCCCTCGGTTTCGCCATCGACGGCGTCGTGAAAGGAAGCGGCTGACCTGCCCGGTGTCGATCAAAGCGCGCAGTGGGTACGGAAATTCGACGAAAGTGTGCCTCAGCAGCAGGTTTAGTAATTCTCGTTGCAGGAAGCGTTTGGGATAATTACGAATCCATTACGATGCATGCCGGGCAACGATTTTGCTGAAGCGATGCAATAAACACACACACACACTCCACCGGTCATAAACGGTCGCCGGGCTCGAGGAAGTACGCACTGCCGTAGAATGGCTCACCTGCGACGCTTGTGTCGATTTGTTCGTCGTCTCGCGGCCACCGTACGCGCTCCCTCATGAAGATCAACTCTTCAGCGAGATCGGTACGGTAAGTGCAACAAGGCACTGGCATCCGAGAAACAGGAACTTTACCGTGGATTATCCTTTCACTGGAAATGGAACGGAATCCGGAACGGTGGTCTTGCCGAATGTTTCATTTGTAGCTTTGTGTGCTAACGAACTTTTTTTGGTGTTGGCTTGGCTTCTTTGCCATCAGCACAACACGTCTGCACTAAATGTCCAAAACCGTTTTCCAGCGTCCAAAATGTATCGCAAGGTAAATTCCTTCGGGAATCCTTTCCTGGAAGCAGGACGCACCTCGAACGGGTACGGTTGCAACAATTCCAGCCCTGGAACAGCTGGAACCGGTGCAACTAGACACACTCCGCCTCGGTACGGTCGCTTTTCAACGGGGCACAAGGGCACAAAGATGGAAAGCACGCCCGGTACGTGTAATGAATGCAACGATGCAACCCATCCAATGGCATTAAACAAATGGCTCATTAGAAGTTTCTACCTTTTCGCTCGTGCACTAACGCCATCGGTGCCTGCCACGCGGGTGGTACGGTGCCGGTAAGATGCTGCCAAGTTTTTGGTGCGACGGACTCGGAAAATGGAAGGGAATTCGGAACGGAAGATAATTAGAAAACACACGCACCTCACGATGGTGGGGCAGATGCAGAAGGGAGGTGCTGGTTTCAAATGATGGGGTTTTAGAGATTTTGTCTCGGATAAATATCTTATGCATGCGCCGGGGACGAACGAGTTTCGGTAACAGTGTTACAATCTTACCAATGGATATGGATGATAATCTTAATTCCATTTTGCAGATGTTTGTGAAAGCGCCAGATAATGCGGGGGTAATGATTGTTTATGCGATGTAGCGCTTTCGGGATACGAATAGCAGGATTTGTAATTATAACTGTGTTGTATATTATTTGAGCTGTATGTTATTTACCTTTTTTAGTTCTTTAAAGGTTTAAAATTTTAAGTCTGGTACGTGTCCTAATATTCTTTTATAGTTATCAAATAAGGTAAGATAAATTAGTACCTGCTTCCTCGAAGGTTAATCTGGTCAAACAAAGACAAGAATTTGTTAATAAGCCCGTCACAAAAGACCTGTCAATTAGATCGGATCGGTTGGAACACGTTGGTCGCAATCAAAAGCCAGACAACGTGTCGGGGTGATTAAGAATGGCTAGAAATCCTAGCGCTCCTTGCAGGCCACTGAATAGGACATTGGGTAGCCTACTGTGCCCTTTTCTACGAAATCCGGTTGCCAGTCAGTAGTAGCATGATACCTTTGTCCGCTAGCTGTCACAAGCACAGCGACGTCTTGTGGTTGAAACCATCGAAATTGTACTCCACAGCGGGTAAGATCGCACGTTCGATTGTGTTTTGACGCTGACGTCGCATCCGGTCGTTTTGGAGCATGTGCAACAGTTATGGGAATGGGTCAGTCGAGATTTCCGCACACTCACCGTCAGCCACCGGTAATTCTAAACACGGTGCTAATGCGTCGGTACGATTAGAGCACCTTCCGGTGGGTGTACAACTCGTACAGCTACGTTGGGACGATCCGCCAACAATTCGATTGTCTCGTTTGACTGATTTTCCAGATTGTGTGTGTGTGTGTTCCTGCTGGTAATTGTGCAAATATCCACCTTGACTTCCTCCTTACCGGAGATGCAATTCCATCGTTTCGCACGGTATGGATCGATCGGAGGCGAGTTTAATCTTACGACAAACTGTTATCCTTTGTCTGCTTGTAAGGAGTCCCCCGAGGGAGAGCGGACAATCGAATTAATATTGCGACTCGGGCCAGCAGAGGTTGTTTGTGAGAATTGTGTACCAATTTATTTTGGATGATTGGTAAGTTTTCTTGCAATTGGATTGGACGCGCTACTCAATCTGTGAGAAATGCTAGGACACAGTATTAAATAATGGGACAAATTGACCGTTAGCTTTCTGTTGCAGGCTTCAGCAAAATCAGCTTTAATTATTTGTATCAAAAGCGCAAACGTTAGGGAAAACTTGCTCTACTAAAGCCTTTTCAACGCCTGATAGTATGCGATGGTTGTAAGTTTTAATTTGCAGGCACAGATATCGTGTTTGCGCCGATCGCTTATGCAATCTGCGTAACATGAAATCCTAGGATATAAATATTAGGAATAGTGAAACTGTACACTAGTGAAAGAGCTAGCCGTACATATTGAACCTCATCCCGACTCACACCGACCCAGGAATCGAATATTCGGTTACGAGTAAAATTAAGCCAAGGAAACTAAAAGTGATAGATCTCTTTTCTCTCTAGCATCTCCTTTAGCATCTTTTCGAAGGAAAAAAAGATCAATCTGAGATATATCATAAGAGATCACATCACAAGGAGCATTCATCCTGTTGTAGAAGTTGTCATATTGCTCCCTCAAGATCGGTAGACAGTTAAATGTTTAACAATTTCTACGAGATTATTTCTTAAATTCGCGGCACAGGAATTCATGGATCTTCCTTTTTCATCTGGCGAAAAAAAAAGCTTTTATTGCCTTAAATAGAAATAAATTAAATTATTGCTCTAATTTTCTGATCATTCGATACGGTTCAATGACACACAACCAGCAAAAACGAAGGTTGGTAAAGTCCAAACCAGCATTCGACCAAAATAACACAAAAACCGCTCAGTGATAGAAGTGCAGTCGTTTGAGCCAATTGGATTACCACGGTCCTGTCTCACCCACAAACACACACACACACAAATGTTTCACGGACCGTTGCACACCATAAGCCACAGTCGTTAAAGTGAAAATTGCATTGATTTGGGACAAAAAACACACGACTCACTCTGGTGGCACGCGGTTTTTCAATATTCGTTTTCCCTCCCATGCTTCAGTTTCGTAGGCCAACCGAACCGAACGGTCAACGGAGCGTAGCCGATCTCTAGTCCAGCCGTGGCATGTTACGGTGCCGTCGAAAACCACCACTGGCAAGGGAAGGCATTTTCGTACAGTACACCTAGTTTCACGGTTTGTTGGTTTGCAGATTTTTCCGGGAAACCGGGTAGCGTCCAGGCTTTAGTGCATACTGCGCTACCGGTGCAATTTGTGGAAGGCTATTGCGATTCCCTTTCTTGGAGTTTTGTTTTTTTTTCCCCGGCTGCTTCTTAGAACAGTGCTCTGCGCTCGTGAGAGGAGCAGTTTTCATTTCCGGACCAATTCATCTTGGTGACGGATTGTCGGTGCAGGTCGCTGTTTGATTAGAACAAACAGAGCCCGTAAAGTGGATTAGTTGGGCTGGGCCTGGGTTCCGAGGAGATGAATGGAATGAGCATGGAAATTAAACGGCATTTTCTTTGAACTGACATGAACCATACCGTGCACAAAGTGCGCGATTCTTTGACTGCCACTGGACATGAAACGTCAAAAACGATCCTTTGATTTTGCTGCTTTAGACAGAATTTCGATGCCGTACGTTCCCTTCTAATTTACAGAAAGCACTCATACCACATTGAAGCTGACCTTGAGCTTGATCGGAAGTAAACCTGCTCAAGCTGGCAAGCTATTACTTCATTTACATTTACATGCGTTTTCTTTGTCCACTTCCGGCAGAGCACTTTGGCTGGAAGTGCCCACCAGGAAGCAAGCGTTACACGTCAACCGAAAAAGAGATTGATACGATTTACGAACGACACTACCACCTATCCGCTATCATGCGGTACATGCTGTAAAAGCCAGAACCATTTCCAAACGCTACAAATTATGCTAATTTATGTAGCGCTGTGTGCGATGTGTCGGAAAGGACAAAGATGGCTCAAAGCGGATGGTTGAGACAGTGGGAGCAGAACACTGAAAAACAGCAGAAGCTGCGGGTTGTGTGTTATGCAAATTTTTGCATATCACTCGCATTGTTGCATTCCCGGTACGTCGCTACACGGTTTGTGTGAAGTGTTTTGCTGTCCAGCGGGTTCAGTCGAGCACATAAATTATCGGACATATCTGGCTGGCCGGTGTACGGTGGCTCACTGGCTGCTGTGTAAATGGCGATCTGGTCCGTGGGTGCTTTACTTAATACCGGCGGGATGGAGTCGCATTTTTTTGTTGTTAGGGTTGCAAAATGCACTTCATGCGTGCGGGATGTCTGGAAGTGTGATAGTAATTACATTTTACATGTGCTCTTGGTGCTTTGCGTTACATTGTTACGTTTGCGGTGCGAGCGATAGGGAATACTGTGGGGTGACATTTGTTCTTGAGTGTTTAAAGCATCGTCTAGGGAGCGTACTGATTAATTTATTTCCATTCCCTCGTGGTGGGGACTTATTATCGAAGTACGAGGTATTAATAGGTTTACTAAGCCATTCGATGTCCGGCTTGACTAAGCAGGTACTTTGGTTAAAATCCGTGGATTAATTATTTTTCTCGAGCATACAGAAAGCACCATTCAAAGGAAGCAGTAGGTGGTCCCCTTTTATTTTAAATCCTGAGCTTGAGAGATTTTGAGGTTGCTTTAGTCGTACTATTTTAAAGAGGCTTTGGAGCGTGAGCATTTGCTCGACAGGGTATGTTGAACAGTTCTGGACCTCAGCCACAAAGGATCACGAATAATGAAGATAACACGAGCAATAATCTTTGATCTGGACAAAGACAAAAATTACAACTTCATTTAGTTCGAGATTGACAATACGGCTCAATTTATAATATAATACTCAAAATATAAATAAATAAATAAAATTTATTTCGAGATCCTGTAAGAAATCCCATCCAGACCTCCTCCCCGTACGTAGAGCTGGCTACTTTACTACGGGTAAAATTAAGTCACAGAAAGCCAGACATGACTGGCCGAGACCTTTCGAGGGTTGTAGTGCCACGGAAGAAGAGAGGGTTGTAGTGCCACGGATTAGAGGCTTCTCCAATCAGTCCCTTTTTCCTTATGACACCCGAGTTCAACTCCTGGGGTTGGCATCTTTAGAGAAGCGACGGTATGTCGCTAGTGCCTTCTTCATTGCTGGTCTGTTCCTAAATGTTACCAACGCTTCTGATTTCCTGAACCGGATAGACCTATACCAATCACTCCGTTCCCGTGCTCCGCTAGCTATCGTTTCACGGCGTTTGTGCTTCGACCATAATGACTTTTTTGCATGTCTGCCCAGTTTCAATAGTGTCTCCAATCTCTTCAACTACAGCTTATCCATCTCCGCTTATCGGTCATTCCTCCTTACATTCCCCTCCTATCGGTCATTCCTCCTTACACACATTCTTCACATACCAATGATTCACAATCTGCCACACCGCTCTTACTTTGTTTAATTTTAAGTCTTTGTTCAGCGACGTCGACAAACAAATGTTTATATTAAGAAATAAGTAAATAAGTAAATAAAAAAGGAAAATAAAAATAAAGAATAAAATTTTAATTGCACTTTCTGCATGCTTCTAATGCAGTTACAAAAGAGCCCGACAGGGATGATCTCGTACTGAATAACGTCAATGATAGTTATGAGTTCATGAAGATGTCATTTAATTTAATTTTTCATCGAATGTTTGCAGTTTCAAGATGATTCAAATGTCCTGGTCGTCTTTACCAGAGCATCCTCGAGCAAGTTTTGCTTTTCCGTATTGTTTTCGAAGGCACATCGTGTCTAGTTTAGTAAGAAATCTGCTTATTGCTCATGGAAGGATCATAAGATTAAACATGCAACGCAAACAACACTAGTACAGCTCCATGGTTACCCATGAGCTTTTTGTTTGTTTTTTCCGACATCTTGCAGTACTGGGTAGACCAATCCCCATACGCCCCATAAATAACTGACGTGCGACACGTCTTGCTCGATGGTGATTTAATTATTTATTGTGTTTGTCTCGGCCTAGGAATGAAATATGCGCAACTTCATGCATACAGGTGATGCGAGCGAATGATGTATGATTTAATCGCTTCAATTACTTTGCCATTTCCGGCTCAGGCACGGGAATTGCAGCTTGAAAATGCAAAAACCCGATAGCGTATTTGCATTGCAATGATTGATTCATCGAAACCGGGTTTTCAATTCTGATTAAAATATTCACTTGACCGCAACTTATGATCCGGTCGGTGGTGGTCGATGGGTGCAGCACATTCAGCATACCAATTGCAGTTGCCTTCATTTTATAATAATGAGTGTTGTTTAGGGTAGAAAATGTATTGCTGAAACTAAGCACGGTGGTAAGCGTGTTACAGGAAAAGCAATGTGAGTGGATAGCAAATTCAAATTAATTACTTGGTTGCACAGAATAACGCAGAAAAACCAAAAAGGATAGTTTTCTAATAATTGTATTTTGATTTTGGACAAGCTTTTATTGTACAAAATTAATTGATTCCGACAATAACGAGCTTTTTTTTTCAAAATTCGGCAACACATTGTGCCTACCAAATGTAAAGTGATTTGATTTGATGCAAATTGGAACACGGTAGTAGCTTACTGAATGCCAAATTATACAACGCGTAACATCTGTTTGGCACGAACGTTTAATTAATTGTGTAGAACATAATTACACAAATAATGAGCTTTCGGACACCTTCCGCGCACGTGTCGGTTAAGTAGCGCTGTAAGCTATCTGAGCTTAAAATATGCATCATTAAATTTGTGGAAACGGGGGAAAGGAGTTGCTTTTCACTTTTCAAAAAAACACTAAATATAAACTTTAAATAAGGCACACGTAATTATATCTCCATCAGCTGTGGTGGTTGATTGCGAATGAGCTTAAGCACGTCCTCCCCACAACGCCATACATCGAGTTTAATTGTGGTTGGTAAAGTTCGCCCTAATGGCTCTTGTCGCTAGGAAGACAATACAGATTTGATTTCCAACATCTTGTTTATATTTAGCGAATTCTATTCTCCCGTGCATATGTTGTTGGGTGGAAGTTGGCTGTTCTTCGAAAAGTTTGATTGAGTTGCTACTGTTGCTAGTGGTGCAGCGTCAACATCATTGTTTTGCATCATTTCTCCTGAAGAGGTACATTGCTGATGGCATGGAGCATATTGGAGACGTACTACTGTGTCCGAAAAGTAAGGTGACATTGGAAGCCAAATTTCGCGCGCCAAAAGTAGCTCCTTGTTTTTATTTTTCGTGTGTCAATATGTATGTTTTTGACATATCTGCCACGTTTCAAGTCACAAAACCCACCCGGATAGGAGTGACAAATTGTTTTCGGAGCTGCGCCAAGTGTTTTCGTCCATATTGATCATGTCCAAGTTTGTGGAGCAGCGCGCATGCATCAATTTTTTTTTTTGCGCAATGAAATAAACGCTGCGGAAACATTGCGGATGTTACGAAAAGCATTCGGGGAAGACTCTATGTCAAAGAAAAATGTATACAAATGGTACAGTGATTTTAAAAATGGCCGTGAGAAGGTCGAAGACGAGGACCGTCCGGGGAGACCATCCACCTCGACCGACGACGCTCACAACGTCCAAATTAAGGATTTAATTGTCAACAATCGTCGGTTGACGATACGAGACCTTTCGGAAAGTGTTGGGATTTCAAAAGCATCGGTCAACACCATCCTAAAAGATGTTTTAGGGTTGAAGCGGGTGAAGTCTCGCCTGGTACCGAAATGCCTGAAATCATTTTGAGGGAGTTTTTCGCAAAAACTGGCACCCATATTGTTCCGCAACCACCGTATTCACCAGATTTGGCACCAGCCGACTTCTGGCTGTTCAACAAGCTAAAACTGCCGCTTCGGGGACATCGTTTTGATACTATCGAGGAGATAGAAGCCGCAGCGACGGCGGAACTAAAGGACATCCCAGCATCCGCGTTTTCTACCCGCTTCAAGGAGTGGGAGAAGAGGTGGAAGAGGTGCATTGCATCGGAAGGGGATTGCTTCAAAGGTGACGACCTTCATTTGACCTAATACAAAAACCATTTAAGAAAAAAACGCAAAGTCACTTTATTTTTCGGACACAGTAGTACATGCTATATTGAAATGATAATTAGAGTGGTGCTTGGATGTGGAATTGTTTCGGGAGCGTTGGCTGTTTAATTTCAAATGACTCTAGCTCTCTCCATACAAACTGTTTTATTGAGAAATGAACAAGAATAAATTGAAATGTTATATTGTTCTTATATTTATTATCTAAAAATTTCAAGTAATAAAATTGCAACGGTTGCGCCATTGCACGATGATGTTGCTGTTAAAGCATTTAGAAGGGAAAGTATCAGAATGGGACTCTATTTTTCCTTTTCTTACAGCCACTGTTAGGCGTTTCTACAACGTCTCTTACAGTCGAAATCGCGAAACTTCCTATTACAAACTTATCCCTTGGATCAAGCGAGGAAAAGCTATGTTCCAACCAAATGAGCATAAAGAAGATTGTCTGTTAGCTTTGTCTTTTGAACACCGTTTCGTTTCTGAAGCTATGAGGTAGCTTTAAAAACAATATGTCTGTACTTTACAATAAATTTCACCTTTTCCCTTGCTTCCGTTGGTTTTGCATGTTTGGGATGGAATTTTCTCATCGTGAACTGCTCAAACCAAAACAGTTGAGAAGCGTATAGTAAACTGTTTCTCTTTGCACATGTAGCTCAAAAAGAATAATGTGTGTTGCTCATGTAGCTTGCGAAATAAAAACAACCGTAAAGATTGTAATTTAAATGCAAATAAGTTGGGTGGAAAAACGCGAAGCGTGGTTCATCATTCTATTCACTTCCGGGAAGGGAATGGGCGTTAATGCGTGCCAAACGCGAACGGAGGCCACCGGATAAATTCGCGGCCCAATGATATGTATTACAATGGTGACATTCGATTATCGTAAATTCGGCGTAAGACCATGGGTATTCTAATCGTAAACATCCTAAATGTATGTTGGTGAAAGATTTTCCACACGCTGTCATGCTGGTTGGTGCGGGGTGGCTTCTTAGTCTCCGACGGGAGAGATAAAACAGTAGGAAAAAGGCGCTTTAGAGAAAAATAATCAAATTGGACGTGTGGAAATTTTATTTTAAAACATTACAGCTCATGGAAATCCAATTATCATACTAACTAATTACAGCAACATCGTCCAGAAAACTTGTCCTTATGTCCTTCTCCTAAATTATCTGTTTACCTAGATCCAGGTTTAATTTTGCTATTTTCCACCGCTCTTATCTAAATCCTGCAGTAGAATTTCCACTTAAAATCTCTGCAGTAAAATCGGTCACCGATCTACTGCTTCCGGGCGCGATCTACCTTTTGGACTGCTTTCGCATGCCTGACCCTTTGATCGTGCAGGTCACTACCGTTATTACTTCCTTCAATATCCTTATCGCTGCCATTGCCCACCATAGTGTCACCTATGGCAAGATGGTCGGATAAGAATTGCCGCCGTATTCTATCCTCGCGTGGCATTCTTTTTTTTGTTGTTGTCATTGCTGAAGGTCGTTTGATGAAATGAACCCGATAGTGTGATGTTTATGGGCCGGCTTTACCCGGGAGGCGTGCTAGAATTTGTTCTTCTCTTTTATCTATTAGTTGCGAAAAAGGAAGAAAGAAACGAAATTCGAGAAAGGAAAGGCCCATTTAGCTTTTTTATTCGATTCAGGCAGCTTTGAAGCGCCGCCAAATTTGGGGTCGCGATGGGAGCCGAGATTGGGTTGTTTGGTTTACTGGAATGGATGTTGGGGAATCCTTTTTTTCCACCAGCTCCTCGGTGACCCATCGCATCTTTCGAAGTCTATTAAAGGGTATAAACGCAGTACTTTTTGGCCTAATAAAATGTAATTGAAAAGTGGTGTGGCAAATGTCACACATTCGGGGGTTGGGTTTTCTTTAAAGATTTCTCGTGGATTAGTCTTGAAAAGTTTTGAGCCAAAAAACATCTTCTCTTCAATTGAAAATTTAAATAAAGGTGTTATTCTGAAGGGTAAAAAGGTTTATTTATACATTCAAAAACTCACAAAGACATTCAAATTTATTACAACCCGCTTACAACTTTACTGAAGATTTCTAGGCCCAACTTTGCAACACGGAAGCAGCCTCTCTCGTTTCCGGTTCTGCAGGACCTGTATAGTGGCCCACAGACATCGCCTAATGAGCGGCGATGTTGTCCATCTTTCCCTTAACCCACCAAGAAATGAAACCCCTTTTGCTTTGTTGGTGTTTTGCAAAAACCCGTTCTAACTACTGTTGGCCTTGCTTGCTTTCCAACACTTCCGACATCTTCATGCCACGGGAGGATACATATAGCACCAAAAACTCCAGGAGTTTCGGTTTTGGTACCAACAGAGCTCCAACCGGAAAGTGGAAAAGAATTTCCCGAATATTAACACTAATTAACATCGTATCGTGGCGCTTTCTTGGGGATGAACTTTTTCCCCTCTTCAATGCGGTTAGTGGCTGAGAAGGGTGTTCGTGTTAGTGCGCGATAGTAGTGGTAGTAATGAAGTGCAAATGGAGAATACTATTTCACTTGATGCACTTTTGCGTGCCTAATGTATGGGGGCTGCAGAATGGGATTGGCACGAACTTTAAGTCTCGCAAATGGCTCATTACGTGTTGGATATGTGATTATAATGATGATGACTTCATGAGTACAGTTTCTTGCCGATGCCGTGCTTCTCGGATGGAAGCATGTTTATAATTATTTGAATTCATTTAGAGCACATTGAGACCTTAGATCTATTTCTATTTTCAATAAGAAAGTATTTTTCTTGCCTTTTATTTAATAACGCCAGTATCACTTCTGTCTAAATAATAGCTACTATCCACCCTGAAACGCACAGATCCCACCGGATATGTGGCTTGAAACTCAACCGTACGCGTGTATGTCCGTCAGCCTCGGGACCTCATATGGGCGGTATCTGTTTGCTGTCATAATATTTCATTTCACCGGCCATCATTTTTCATTCGACGTTCATCTCCGGCACCATGGTGGCTTGTTGCTGAGCTGCTCACTCACCCATCCAACCCAAAAAGCCTTTAGATTTCCATTGTCCGGAGGACCGTCTTCCATCTGGGCGCTCATTGTAACTATCGCTTGATTAATGGTACCGTTACCGTGCGGGAAGTCGATGTGATTTTCTTGTCCGTGCGTATGTGTGTTTTATGGGTCTGCCTCTAACATAACAACAATAGCGGCCAACCGGTAAAGCTGTGCGAAACACATGAAACAATTTTTCGGCAGATTTCTTCATCTGTTTTATTTTAGGCGTTTGTTTTTTTGTTGCAAAATCGAGAATCGAGTGCTGGTGGGATGGAATTGATTAAGGCTTGTTGCTGCCCAAGTGACCGTGGTGTTGGTGGTCTGTGGAGCTTTATTTATTTCACTCTGTCATCTTCATTTTAGGCGCTTGATGTGGTGCGTGTGATGTTATTAATGCAGGAAGTGGTTGTCAGTAACACTTCCTGGAACGGCACGGCTTTCACTGGTTTGAATGGATGTATTCACATGGTTGTTTTAAGCGCAAAAATTATTTTTAAACCAAAACAATGAGTCGGTATGGAATGTATGACTTTATCTACAGTTTCTACTGACACAAGTATTGAATTAAATATTCAACAGCTGATATTGAGGGCTTACTGCGATGTCATTAAATAATACCATCGTAGGCTTCAGCAATAAGTTGCGTAGGTTTTGAAGCTCAGTTTGCAACTCCTCTGCAAACCAACACCTCGAGAATTTGGCGTTTGAAGTTGTTTCTAGACAAACAAAAAAAACGAACCCCGAACCCATTTATTTATTGGCGTTGTTCTCACCGGCATGAAACACCATAGCGTCGTGTCGTGCTCGATAGCCTTGTCTTGAGATGAATTCGCCATCTAAAAACGTGAGAGCAAGAATTTTAAAAGTAATCATTACTCTTAAATTAACAAATCAAACAAAATCATCCATTTTGACTAATGTCGCTTCCAGCATTCCCTTCCACCCACGCCTGGCCGTATCCAGTGATGCGAAACGCAAACCAATTTTGGGCTACAAATAGAGCGGCCTTTTGCGTTTGGTTTCGTGGGTGGCGCAGCAGTGGCAGTAGTAGTAGTGGTGGTCGTGGTAGTAATCCGCATTTTTCATTAATTTTCCCCGTTGATTGATGATGCTGCCTTCAGTGCGCGGGCGAAGGCGAACGCGTTTTTGGGGCGAGAGTGAACGCGATCTTCCATCGTGCCGGAACATTTTTCATCGTTTCCTAATCATTATATTAGAACATAATCTGCTGTCACTGTCACACGGACATATCTTTGGGTCTTGGCAGGGGAATGGTTGGCGTTGGGTCGGGGAAGAGGCTGATTCGTTTCGCGATCGATTTAACTTTTTCACTTCAAAGATATTACGGAGAAGCACGCAGCCAGTGGGTGCGGCTGAAGGTAAGAAGCATTCGGTTATTGTTAAACAATTAATCAAACTTTACTGGTTTGCTGCTTATGCTCGTTGGGTCGTGAAGGATTGTTTAGTGAGGGTTTGGTTAGGTGTTGAGAAAGAAAATTCACGAAGAACTGCATTAAAGTTGCACTGAATTCGTAGCACTGAAGTCATATAATTGCATACATTTGGGCTGAAGCTGCCATTAGTTCTTTTTTAAATCAAGTTTTCTCAACTTGAAATGGATCGAAATTGCTCAAGAAATGCATTAAAGATGCGTTGAATTTGTTGAAGTTATCTAATTGCATAAATTTGGGCTGAAGCACCATCTCCGTATTGTAATCCAGCATAGCATTTAAAATTTGACATGGTAACATTTTTTATTGGTTGACCTCATTGTTCGAATCCAATTCGATTTTGCTGTACGGTGGTTAGTATCATCAGCAAACGGTTTTGAAGTGTATGGCCATTGCAGCTAAGTACATTGGGTTGGTTCGAAGCTAGAAAGATAAGTAATTTAATTTACATTCAAAGCTTCTGTTCAGTTTGCGCTTAATGTCAATTTCTATAAAGCTAGCGAACATGTTTGCAAAAGCACCACAGCACACAAATTTCATTAGAATTCGTCGTTTGTTGCTAACAACAAATTAATTCATTTTGTGAAAGTGATGTGTCAACGAGACCAGTCGTGCAGCTGTAACCGAGTGAAATACGCTGGAACGCTTTTAATAACACACACACACATACACAAACGTGCCGATTGGTGGATTGGTAATATTTAATCAAATTCTTCTTACACCCCGAAACACATTCGTCACCAAATTTTCGTCCCGCATTTGCATCCAATCGATAGCGTTCAAATCAGATGAAAATTATCATACACTCGATATTCGGTAGTTGGCAAACGGATTCGCGTTTTAATTATAGGCTGCCGTTTGAAAATAATTATTCATAGCGTCGCATCGATAGCGCACACCCACACACACGCGCGCGGGGTGGAAATTTAATCAATCGAATGCAAACGATGTGTTGCTACGATGGCCCTGGTAATTGGAAACACAATGCCGTCCAGTGCTGCACCCGTTGCGATGCAAAACTCACCGTCACGCGGTTTTGTGTGTGTGTGTGTGGGCCAGCATTTGCTCGCTTATTAAAATGGAAATTTATGTTCAACAATGGAATTGACATAATGTTTTTCCTCTTTTGGAAATAAAAAGCATATTATAAACGGTCATCACGGGCATCATGGCAAGCAAGCGGAGCAGTGTTTATGATGGGTGGGATTTATTTTTAAACACGACGGTTGATCGTTTACAGCTATTTTTGATAATTGCAACATTGTGTGTGTGTGTGTGTGTGTGTGTGTGTGTGTGTGTGTGTGTGTGTGTGTGTGTGTGTGTGTGTGTGTGTGTGTGTGTGGGAATGAAAGCACTTTTACAGTTGAGTGGCGTTTATTGAGTGTAAATAAACATGCGTTTATTGTTTTAGAAGGTTTCTGGGTATTTTTTGGCTGTTGGAAAGATTTGTTATTTTTAGTTTATTGCGTGTGCATGAACGTTGCACATTAGCACGTTAACGATATGTTTATCTTTCCCTGCAAACAATGCACTATTATTTATGGAGCAGGTGCTATAAGCCCTTCCACAGAAGCTCAGTGATGCGGTACAAATTCTTATCTTTTAGCAGAGTTAGAGCAGCTCCCGAAATGTTCCCGTGCTCTGCTCTGGGACGGTGGCAAGAAAAGCGGAATTATTTCACTCCAATTGGTAGCAGCTGTTTATGGTGGATGCATTCTTCACTTGGAATCTTCTTGGATCCGAAAGCAAACGGAAAGGATCTGCCCTGGTACGCAGCCAGCAGAGATACCACCGCATCCGTCAACGGTGTGCCGACGTTCGAATCAGCAGAGGCAGCGGTTGTTTGAACAGGTAGCTTAAGAAATTTGAACATAAATAGAATAAGTTATCCCGAAATTTTGCCCCCCAAACACAGCTCCACTGCCGAGGCTTTGCAGCTAAGGCTCCGTACGAAGTGAAGTGTGTGAACGGTTTTCCATCCAAAAAGCGATATTTCCAACGTAATCCGCATTGCGCGCGCCAAATACGACCAATTTCCTGTGCGCCAGTAAAGTAGGCAAAACTGGTTCCCTGCCTCCCGAACTGGGTGCAGAATCGCGGAAATGTGGAGATTGGCTTCTAAGCAGGACAAATTGGTGCTTTGGCAAGCGGGGTGCTCGTTCTCTCGCTCGCTCTCTCCCTCTGATTTGCCGGATCTGGAGCGAAATCCGGATTTTCACCATCCACCACCATCACCACCAGCAAAATGATGAAACATCGCAGGAAGCGTACAGAACTTCCAATCCAAACCTCCAGAATGGTACGCCCAGCCGAGGAAAATGTCCAGCACAGAGCCGTGGCAGTGCTGGCACGTGAAGGCATCACCACCATCATCGTCAAAGACAAACTTTTCCAATTCTTCAAAATGGTGTGCTCAACACACCCACACCCTACGCACGTCCCACGTTTTTCATCCCCCTCCCGGGTGGGCATCTCCAGTGGGAAAATGATGACAAATCGATCGGGAGATTACCGACGGTTTGCGTGCTCCACCGACGGATGGGGTGGAGGTGGTTCTACCTTTTTCTCTTGGAAAGCCAAGAATAAGAAAAAAAAACCCCGCAGCTCAGCTCAGGAGTCAAGCAACAGTCCCCTCCAGGTGGTTTTCCAAGCGGTAGAAGAAATCGTTTTGGCTCTTGCGATTTGGCTTACCGAACGCGTTAGGCAGCTACTTGAATGGTCGTTGGCTTAAGTGTGGGTCAAGTGTGGCAAGCTGTCGTGTGGCAGTTTTCAGTGAATAAAGCATTTAGAGCAGCTTACGGATGGCGTTTCTTGGTGGTGGGCTTTGCTGTCATGACCTCGTTTTTTCCGTTCCCTAGCTTCACAGCAGGACAGGTGCTCTGTGAGCTTGCCCCGGAGTCACATCCAGAAGTATTTGTGTGGGATTCGGCGCTTTGACTTCGTTGGAGATGGATACATTTGTGTCATACCTGCCAACAAAACCCGCTGCCAAAAACGTAGCCTTCTTAGCCGTCGACGTAGTTTGCATTTATCTGTTTCATTCCGGTGAAACACTCGAGAGTTGGCGGTAGACGAGTACGACGAATTTTGGCAGAGGAAACATATTTTTGTGTGATGGTGAAAGTGTAAAATGTCAAGGTTTGTGACACGTTTTGCAACCACTTCACTGCCCACTGTAGACGAGTCTATTTGCTGGTCAAGTAGAGTGTGGCTGAAGTGGTGTTGGTACGACATCTTACTGGGGAGAAATTACTCAAAACTGACTACATTTGGGCTGTCTTGTTGCTAGACAGTAGGTAGCTAGACTGAAGCTAGTAATCTGTCTTTTGGGCACACTGATTCGGTATCCACTTCTAAGCGTACTGAGAGAGAGGTTTTTTGGGCAACAATTCTAGACTTATATTGATAGTGACAGTAACGGCAAAGACACGCATTAGAATCCAAGAAGGACGTAACATTCACAGTGGATTGACAATTCTGAGACTGGATATCGGAATATAGGCATTAAGAACTGCTGCAGCTCCAGATAATCAAAAATGATAACTTCTGGGAATTGAAATATAGGACGAGAATCCATCTGGAAGTTCCACGACTGTGGAAGCCGATTTCAGCATATACAATTCACCTGAACGGAGCGCCCTTCTAAGTACTCCAGGATCCATTGCACCATATGCTTCATAGCTAATCCAAAATAATAGATCTTCGTTACTGCTGCTAAGCACTGAACGTGTTAAATAAAGTGTCCTAATATAGGAAACAGTTGTGCAATGCATGGTGCATTGAATGTTGCGATCATGGTTATGAACGCGTTGCCATATGCACCACTGAGTTTCTTCACTCATCGCTTATCGTAGCAGCTTAAAACTATGGCCACGACGGTAGCCGTCAGAGTATATTCTAAAGTTCTATCCCGCTAGACGACTGTTGCTTCACTCACTGCGAGCATGTTTGTAGCCAACACACAATCACTACGCTGCCAAATTCACCAATGGCACCGGGCTTGAGCCACATTTCATGCCGGGTGGCGCACAGCATAGCTCGGGTACCGTACCGGGGCACAATCTTTATTGTGTTACGATGTGATAATCCAGTGTCTTTTGCCGGATTTAATGTTCGTGCAAAACTGGCAAACTGGCCGGGTGTCTGGTTGTGTTTGCTGGGGAGAAACGGTTACCGGTAGCCGGTCTCGATGAAGATACCGTCGCCCACCCGGCAAGCGAGCCAACGATACAAGAATGGCAGCTGAACTGGATCTGTGATTTATGACGGTGAATAATTTACGGCCCGAAGGCGTTCCACTGGCAAAAGGGGGAAGGCGTTCAACCGGACAGAAAGTCACTTTCTCGATCGACTTACCGAGACGTCGATGAGATTTTTGGTGTGCGTATCGTTCGGGATGGCAAAACCCAATCGCACCCTGTCCAAACGATGGTCCACAGTGGCCACTGAGGACGGTCCGGGGGTACCAGCGTATCGTACGGTGTGAAAGCAATCCTTTCACGACGCTCGCCCTGCAACAGTGTTTGATTTTCGCTTAATAGGCCCCACGGACTGGTGCGTCGGAAACGTTTGGGAATGCTTTGGTAGCTTTGTGTGCGAGATTATCTTCATAAGAAGTTGGCACAAAGATAGCAAGCGGAGGGAAAGAAAAAAGGAAAATAAGCGCAGCAAAAGAAAAAAAAACACCATACGTGAGGATATAAAAGTCGTGTTTCAATGTTGCATCGTCATATGGCTTTACCAATGTCGGCAGGATCAATACGTGTCTGTGCGTTATTGGGGTAGATGTCTAAGGACTCTCGTATGATGTTGCGTTATTTGGAATTGGATGGAGCTGTGCCGGGGAGTTAAGATATAAGACTGGCTGGGCACTGAATTTCGTCGTTATTATTATCAACATTTTATGACGAAGCGAAGGAAGAACGAAAAGGAAAGGAGCAGGCAGAACCCTTCAGCGAAATATTACTGTGGAGACATTCTTTAAGATAAGATCAGCTACAATTTCTTTTGCTCTCATCGAATGGCTGGTAGAGATGTATACAAATGGTTTAGTATTAAATTTGATGAGCTGCCGCAAGATCTTGATTGTATCAAGGCAGCATACAGTGCGTAACATAACGATACGATTACGTGGCTTTGACAACCTTGTACAAAGTTGAGAAATTAATTAAAAAAACATTTTTATCTTTTTTTAATTAAATAGTTTTATAGCAGTTTTTTTAAGACAAAAGACATATAAAAATTGATAAAAAGCTTAATCGGATTATCCGTATGTAAGTTATTTTTCTACTACAACTTCTGCAGGTAATGGCAGCTATATCTGGTGCAGTTGTGACGATTTAGATGGGATTTCATATTGATTAAAAAATAAAATATATAAATAAAGTTATTTGAGTTTTATTTATTTTGATTTTGTACATATTCTAGAACGCCGCAATTGCCAAACCATCGGAAAGTTATTATTATACTACAAATCTGTACCTTCGTTTTAAGGACCTCAAATACGTACCTTAACATATTATACATGCTTCAACGATGGTTGAAAAGCTCGTTTCATTCGAATAAATTGATTAAATTGATGGGTCCGGTAGCAGAGGCGATAACGGTGCCGGTCTTTATACGGCAGGACCGGAGTTCAAATCTCATCCAGACAGCCTCCTCGTACGCAGGGCTGACACCTTTGCTACGTGTAAAATCAAGTCACAGAAAGCCAGAAATGGCTGGCCGACACCTCTCGAGGTTGTAGTGCCAAGGAAGAAGAAGAAGAAATTGATTTATATTGAATGAGTAAATATATAAACTGCATTTTTTTTTATATGCAGACATTTTAAATATTATAGTTATGCTCTGATGTGTGATTTTTATCCATTAAGGACGGTTTGACCAACTCCATCAAAGCAAATGATCGTACACTTACGTTACGCACTGTATTTTTCAGTGGGTAAGATCGAGTTTTTCATTGTTGCTTCTAGTTTCATCTTTTTTGGAAAGTTATTTATTTTGATGAATTGACGTAAAGGCCGAACCTTTAACTAATCAACACCCATTCCAAACTCAATCGCATTAACTGACAGAGGAATACAAATCACAACAGCAAATGGGATATTTATTTCACCCGATGTTATCAATTTGAAACATTTATTTACAACGAATCACTCCCGTTGGTAGATGGCGAATGACAAATGCTTCTCCATTGTCTTGCACAAATTTTCGACAAATGCTCCGGAACCGGAAACCCGGGATATGGGGTTATATGGGACGGTGATTGGTACAGTTTTTCTTCCCATCCTTAACTTCCCTCGAAAACGATTCCGGATTGTTTACTTAAGCTTAAGTATCAAGCTTTCCAGCTATGTTTTCTTTCTCACATTTCTCAACTCTCAAACTCCCAATGCAGCACTTTTTCGCATTCTCTTGTTCTTACACTGCTTCAGTCGAAAAAAAAAACCCCGAAACTCCAAAACCACGCGGAGCATAATTCACGCGGGGATATATTTGAGGCATACATTCGCCAAATGCATTAATCACGTTGATTCATGGCACCGACGGTGTGATGAATGTGGTCGATGTAAATACATTAGTTAGAGCTCATTACCTTCCGGCAAACGGTGGAGTCGTCTGTTAAGCGTACCGGAGCATTGAAGCTGTGAAGGTAAGAGCCTTAAAGAAGTGGCGATCGCACGGAAAACTATGGGAGACTATCGATGAGGACGCACATGTACCGAAGCCCCCGCTAATTATGAATCCAGCTGCGAGCAGCTGTGATGATACGGCACAGGACAATGAACACTATCAACTGTCTCGACTGTTTCGGTGCTGCGAACAGCCCTGCCGAACCTGTGTGAATTATAAATTAGTGAACGGATTGACATGAGTTATGGTCGGCGGATTATTACTTTGTTGGCGCCTGATTAACGAAATCGGAACGACCGGTTTTGTAGGGCATTATGCTGCCAGTTGGTGGCGGGATGATAGGATAACTGATTTACGGCATGATCCTGTTTTGCCTCCTTTGGTAGGTAGCAGACGTTAATAAGAGCACAATTTTTTTTATCGCAATGTGGCTTCATTAGTAAGCTGCAAACAGCTGTTGTGTTTTGCTTGTATTTATATATAGTTATATAAATCAGATAGCATATCATGTTAACCCCATGGAAATGACTCTTCAAACATAAAAAAGAGAGGAATATAAAAATAATACAATTTCGATACGCAGGGAAATATGTTTCTGAACCTTTTTTTTCGTCATTTTATCATTTTATTATAGGCTTGTAGCGTTTGAAATTTATGCTTGCGTGCTAAACAACATGGCGAATCATATCGAACTTACCATAAACTCCAGTCATCAAACGCACCATCTTGACAGCTCGTCGACGATGGCTATGTTTGACCACATACTTCAAGGGACATCTCTGTCCCTTTCCACAGTTTTTCCGATATAGAGTTTTCCATCAAAATCGCATGTATTGGGCATGGGACGTAAGCAAACGCCACATGTGGGTAACGGTTGGTGACAGGTTGAACGGATGATGATCATCAAACTCGTCGAGGGGAAAATAATGCCACCGTTACCATCACGCCAAAGGGTGACGTTTTGATGGCTGCGAAGAAACGTGATGCATGATAAGGATCGATCGTATATGGATGTAAGTAAAAATGTATAAAATGTTAATAAACGTAAAACTGATTATGGGCTAGAGGAAAGCACATATGCGCCTGCAGGCAGCCACCATAAAATAGAGCCAAAAACAGCCCGTGAAATTATTATTACAAATAAAACTCAAACGCTAACACCCTTCCGAAGCGATTGCCGATGCAAAATCAAACAAACGAAACAATTGCTTTGATTTGCCAAACATCGTTTCCAGCTCCAGTGGTCACTGGCAAATTGGAAAATCAGCGCAACCATTATTCGAAACCATTTTCAAGTTAACCGTAAACCCTTCGGCACGGGCAAAAAAGGGCCGAAACACCGTCCCGTCCAAAGGAACCAAACCTCGATGAGCCACGTAACGGTGGGCGAGTTAATTAAAAACGTAAATTGGGTCTCGATAAAGTTAGGGAAAAGATCGACCCGTACCATCACCATCGTCCCCTCGGATTCGGATCACTCACCCCGGCGTCTTGCCAAGCCAGCCTAAATGAAGTGGCCATATTTTATCATCCCCTTAGCGTTCGTTCGCTGTAGCAATGCGCGCCGGATCGTTCGGGCTACACGCGTCAAATTAGGCTCGAGTATCCGGCAGGGATGTGCTCACCTTCCGGCGGTTCGTTCGAGCGTAGCTAATTTAATTTTCACCAACGGATTTCTTCCGCGCGAACCGACAACGGGGAAGCGCGTCAAGTTTTTGGGCGAAATCGTGCCGCGGTGGGATCGTGTCGTAAAGTATCGCTTACCTGCTCATTAAATCCAGTAATGAACCCCCTTTGCCCGGAACCAATGCTCCAAGAATCCGGAACCAGACAGTTCCACCGTTCGGGCACTCGGGACCAAGGGGGGGGGGGGGGGTTAACAATGCGAAAAGACAATCATTTCAATTTTGGCCAGCGTTTGTTTTTGTCAGTTTTATGTAGCTGTTCCGGAGCTTGGGTGAAACAGGACGAAAATGCTAATGTCTTTTGAAGAGGGCGCGGTGTTTTTTTCTTTTCAAAGGGTTAAATGGACACCGGAATTATCTTCGAACGTCTTTTTAAAAACGATTTCAAAGTTCGAAAGGTGTCCGGAAAAAGGGACAGACTAAAATTAACAAGGGACCATTTTGTTTGATGAATGAAAACGGAATAATGGTATTGTTGTAGGATTGCATTGATTTGCACTTATGTCGTGGCCTTTTTTCTGTTTTAGATTGAGCAAATAATAAGATTGTACACTTTTTCATGTTTTGTTGCACAATTGTAGCAATTTGTAATCACTGCAACACCAATCAACATACATTATTCCATTACCGGTGCATGAAGGTAAAACAATTGCATACTGTCAGGCATTTTGTTTGGAATATTTTTAATTTTATTGAAATTAAACAAAAAACAGACAATGGGGATTTATTTGATATTTTGCAATGTACATGGGATCCGAAAATGAAACTTAGATGATCTTTAACGCATAAAATATCTTTTTGTTTAATAACAAATTTCTATTTATATTCTCTGTATCTTGATCATGCCGTATAGTTAATATATTCCATCTATAAATAATTGCACAAAAATGAATAATTTGTACCCGTATTAATCTTTCATTTGCAATATGCTACGGGCGTCATATTTCTTATCCACGGCTAAACAACAATAAACACACACCAAAAAGGGAATAAAAACCTCCGAACAAAGCGAACAAGGTCCATGGCATGAAATATAACAAAACTGGGCACAATATCGTTCATCGTCGAGCACCACTTGCCGGCCGTTGAAAGGTCAATTATCTTAACCTTGGTGCAATTTAGAGGCTAATTTGAGCCCATCGGCAGCGGCGAAGCTACCGAAGCCAGGTAACGCGCAGACTTACCAGGAAGCTTACAGCCGAAGGTTGAAGGGAAGAAGTGGAAGAAGGAACAGGAAGGGGAAGTAAAACACAAAAGGATACAAAACCTCCCCGTAACACAATGGAGCTCCCGGTCTCCGTTATAGTGCCTCTGCCATCTATCTTCTGCGACGGGGTGGCAAAAGATTCGTGAAGCTTCCCTCGTGTATCTCGTGCGGTTCGCCTGTAGCTGTGAGCTGTCTGTGTTTTGGGGTGGGGGAAGCCGAACTCCGGGACTCGGGCGGCAAATGATGGTAATTGGTGGCGAAAAGCGAGCAAGTTTGGGCCGTGATTTAGATGGGTTGTCAGAATGTTAAATTTCCCGATGTACTACTGGTTGGCACCGTTCACCAAGCGTGCTAGCAAAAAAAGGCTTTTTCGCGCGCGTCCTCACCGTTGTCGTCGAGGCAACAATCACGTACCTTTTGGTGTAGTAGTGATGCTTTCTGTGTGTGTGTGTGTTTGTGTGTGCATTAGTTTTTCGACTACAAGCCCAGCAAATGGTTGTACGGGACGATGCTGAAGCATCTGGCGATGAAAGCTCTGGTGGATGAAATTGAATTTATTTCTCGTTACATTACATCAGCTACAGCTTTATCCGGCGGTGCACGAGTTGGGACCGGGCGGCAAAAAGGATGTCAATAGCGGCAAAAGGGTAGGCAAATCCCGGACACCGAATGCCGTCGCTATCATTTCGGAGCGACTCTACCACGGGGAACAACTTTCCAACCTCGGGCGAGCGTTCCGTCGATTGTTGCTCGCGCGAAAAGTTACGCTACGCTAGCTGACTGGCTGGCGAGCCTGACTGTTTTCTGGCAAGTTCTGGGCGTTCTGTTTGTCTGTTGTATTTCCTATTTTCTTTTTCCGGCTTTTGTTACGATGGAACTCGAAACAAAACAGCGGACGTGTACGAAGCATCGTAACGCGGCGATGCCGGAGTTGGAGAGAAAATGAGAAAGGAAAAAGTTCCAAAATCCCCCGGTCGCCGGAACGCAAGCAGAGCAGAAATCGGATGTGGTAAGCTCGTGGCGTTCTAGTGGTATTAGAAATCAATCAATCCCAACCCCCACGGATCGGCCGGCACCGAAACGAACGGCCCCGGAACGATCGTCAAACGCCCTCGGGATTAGTTGCTCGTCTGTTGTATCGCTTTTGGGGGACAGTGGCATGGGATCGGAAAATCCATTTGTGTCGAAATGGTGCCCCGGATGAGGTGGGGATGGACGAGACCACCCGGTAATGGATGCCCGAACTGATCTACTCGGACTAAACAACAACAGAGCCGAAACTTTGCAAGGTGGTGTTGTGTTAATAAAAATGCGAACCGTATCATGGGATAAAAGAACATATAGAAAAGAAAACGGAAAAGCTCAACCCCAGTTCTAGCGTGCGCTGGATAAATCGCGACCATGGGATTGTGAAACTGGTGGGGTGAAGAAAAAAGTTTACTTCCCCATACTCTGGCTTGCTGCCGGGTTTCGGTCGGCTATTTTAGCACAAACGAAAAGTCCTTTTTGCATCGAGAAACAGAACGCTCATATCAATCGATCTTCCATTTTGGCAGCCATTCCAAATCTTACACACTTTTTTCATCCCAGCCGACGTTACGCTGGCTCTATGTTTATTTTATGCAGCTCCGGGCATTCTCTTAATGGTCATTACTTTTCTCTGTGCGTATTTCATCTCGAGTAATTGGTGTTGAGAGTAACAATTAAGTTTGATCTTACAGTTTAGCACGTGCTGTTGATAGGTCCTTCGGGATGTATGAGGAACACTGGGAAATGGCGCGTGCGTGTGTGTGTATTGCGAACTTTAACGCCTGAAAGTATGCAACCATTTCTACGCCTGTGGGATGTTAGAAGACTGTGATGAATTTGTCCTTTCTTGCCCTCTTATTGGCTAGCCTAAGATTTACTAAATAGTTTGCATACATTAAGGCGTGTGCTGTATCTTGCAGCTAGCAAATAAATGTATCTGGAATTATTCAACAAGATTCAGGTTGTATCGATACTTGAAATTGGACGTCCGAAAGTATATCTTCTGCTCACTTTGCGTAAGATATTTATTAAGCTCGGATCTTCCCAAACCAAATCCCTCTCCGCGTCGCACACCAACACCATCCTGCACGTGGGGTTAAAAAGTTTTTCGATTAATGTTGAAACTTTCAAGCGTACCACGAGTGTTTGGATGCAAGGATGCCATCGTATCTGGTCCCTTCGCGATTTATAGATTCACGTTCACGTGCAGCACGATGAAGCGAACTTTGCAACAAACCAGCCGACCGTCGACCGGAGGTCACACGTTTCCAATCGGAAAAACCCCGTAAAACGTCCGACGATGATGATGATGATGATTTCGAAGCCCCCCCGGTAAGTAAGTCAACTTTTAACTCCAACTTTTTGTGTAACCCTGGTTGGGGCGAGGGTTTTGTTGGTTGAGCTTTGTGTGACAAAGCAAATAACCGAAATTGTTTGCCAGTTCGGGGTGGGCTTTCTTGTTGTTCCTGTTGCTCGGCTGTTGTTTTCCACCCACCGATGAGGTGGAAAATGACCGGAACAACTGGGTTTGGTAATTTGGTGGAAAAGTTTGTGAAACTAATTCATAGACAGGGTGAAATAGACATAGAGAGAGAGAGAGAGAGAGAGAGAGAGAGCAAGCGAGCGAGAAAGTAAGGGTGTATTTGATTGTTTAGGATTTACCATCGAGTTGAGCACTCTTGTTTGCCGTACATGTGCTTCCTAGAGTGGTGTTGGGAACTTTTTGAAAGGTTTTGCAGAAATTTTTTTTATCCACTTACCAATATTTGCAGTGGGTTGCAGTTAGTATATGAAAACTAAGGGAAGAAATCCAGTAAATGGCTTCCAGAGTGAATGGAATGTCAAAGTAGCACGTTACGTGGCCGGTATCGTTGTGACAGCTGTCAACATTTAAATCAAATAGACCGGTGCTGTCTTAAACGTTGTGGAATATCGTTTTAGGATTTTATCCATTTTATAAGAAACAGTAACAAAACCGGCATTCCAGAACCCTTTTGTCATATTATTTTCAACCCACGAACGTTTGGGGGGGAAAAGAAGCTCACCAAAAGTGAGAAAAACATAAAACAAAACTCTCTCCAGCCCTGCCCTGGGATGACTTTTAATCAATTTTCTTATCGGTACGGTGTTCCTTCGAGCGGGAAAAGTTTGCCGAAAAAGGGTCAGGGATTTGTGTTGAGTGATTTGCAAATCCCACGAGCACCGGAAGATGGGAAACAGAGCTCGTTGTATCTTCCTCAGCCGGCCGGTTATCAAACTGCATGCGGGTGAAGTTATAGTTTTTTGATCTTATTGTTTCTCTGCTTGCTTAAGCGGGCTGTTACTTATTTCATTAGGGACCTTTTTCGTAGACTATTTACAACCCATTGCTTGAGAGTAAAGTTTTTGACTTGAGCACTACATTAGGGGAGTCCCTTTTTCTGCTTCGTCTTGAGACCTTTAGTTACAATTTTCCGATCCCGGATGTAGTGCTTCATACCATGCTGAATATTAGCAATGAAATATTATAGGCGACAAAGAAGAAAGAGAGGAAAAGCATTTTTATTCTAGGAAGCAAAGAGAAAAAAAAACTAAAAAGGACCAAATACACTTTCAACTGCTCACTATTCGGAAGACAATGTAGCAGCTTTATTAAAGTGCGCTTTCATCAAGTTCATTTAGAGCGGAAGACAAATCGCTTCAGTTCGGTTCTCTGGCTCGGTGTGGTTCGCTGTGTGTATCGAACATAGATGCATCCGACAGTCATAAATTCAAACTCAACAGAATGGATCCTTCCCCACATACACACACACTCACACACACACACGCACCAACGAAACAGACATGTTTCGGTGCAGGCGAAAGTAAATACGCCGAGTAGAGATTAACAACTGCAGCTTACCGTAAATGAGTTATGAGCTGACTTCCGGTGCACGGTGAAGGGCCAGGGTTTTTTGGGGTGTGCAGGTTCCCAGTCCCAGTGATTTGAAGCTCGCTGCTTTTTATCAACACGGTCACACACGATGATTAATGGTTGCTGATGGACATGGTTACGCTTTCGCCAGCGCCAGCTCGTTCGCCCAGCTTCCAGGAACTCGGTGGATAGCGCACACTGTGTCAAACAATCTATCTTGTCACTCGCCATAAAGTCATTGAGCTATAAAGATTTGCGTGGAAACTAAGGTGGCAATAAGCGAAGGAGCGTCGAAAAATGGAATCAAGAAATTTTTATTTCATACCAATACACGGAAGCAATGTTGAGTTTGTGTGAGCAGAGGAACGGAGCGTAGGAATTGTTTACTGGTTTGTAACATCCGCACTGTTTGGGTCGGTAATTGGCCGGATCTTCCGTGCTGTTCTACAATCCGTGGCAGTTTGGCAACCGGTAGGATAATTATTTCCGGAATAGTAAACTTTTTTCCCCCTCCCCCCTCCGATGACCGAATTCGGCCAGGTGTAACGACTGTTCGTTCGCTGCTACTCATTACACATTCTGTCCAAGCACGCTTGGTGTGCCGGATGCTACTGAACTGGAAGTGGAGCATGTTTCTAGGGTGCTATGCAGAAGTTGTGGAATACATTATTACGCCTTTTCAAGGTGTCGAAATATGAGCGCTTGTTGGTGCCTAGGGAACCATCTGGATGGGAGATAATTGAATAAGTATTAAAGCGTACGGAAGGGATGAAAAAGAGAAGTAAGGAAAGGTAAATAGTTGCAAAGGGTTGTTTTCTTTATTTGTTAATATCGATATAGACAGGTGCTTTCTATTTAACTTCTTGTTTACTTAGTAAGAACAGATCATAAGAGCAACTTAAGAGATTCTTATATGAATAAAGTTTCTAGTAAAGTAATCGGCTGACTCGATGCTCTTTGACAATCCCGAGAGCTATCTTTTCACAGAACCGTTTGGCATAAAGCTTGTTAAAGCGTGGGTATCACTAATAATCGTCGTGAAACACTTCATCTCCCTTGGGAGCAATACTGCAGTATGATAGAACGTGCCACATTGCCTTAGAGGAGTGAGGGATTTAAAATCCCCATTGAACTGACTTAAATTTTACAAAGCTCATTATTTAAATGACTTCAGTCGACCTTAATCTAGCTTTCGTTTAAAGCTTCAGTAAGCTTTGGATAAATTACATACTTCAATAAATTATTTAATGTTTTTTTCGGAAAACATCAAAAATATTTTCAAAATTTACATTAGCCAAATTGTTCACAACATATTTAGGATTTAAATAAGTAAAACAGTATTACATATTTGAAAAATATTATTTTGTTTTCCACTACTTCTTCTTTACTCAATAATCTGCTTGGCCTGCCAAATATGACTCCTAACTTTTTTTTCCGAGAGTTTTTTCCAGAAAGTTCTGAAAACAACTTTTAGTCAAAAGTATACTGAGCTATGCTGGGGAGCTAATAAACTACATAGAATATTAATATCTGATTACTTCACGATTTATTCCCCATTAACCCACGCCCGTCCATAACTTCGTCAACGTCGGCGCACGTTGTAAAGCTTTGGCGTTACTCAGTCGCAGTCGCGATTTGGAATAGAATATTATTCATTTTTTTAACCTTCCAAAGTTATGCTGATCCTCCTTTACCATCCCAAACGAGAGAATGTTGTGATGAAGAAAGAAAAAAACGTGCAAACGGCACACACAGTCACAAAGAACTTTCTATGCCCTTTTGCATCCCATCCTCGGAGCTTGTGTTTACCGTTTTTACTTCGTCGCTGAATTATGAAACAGCAAAATGAGTGGTAAGTTGGGGGTGGAAACGGAGGGCACAAACAGTGAGGAACACTTTCAAAGGCAAAACTTTTATCGACGAAGCACAAAAGAACAGAACCAACCCAAAAAAAAGAAGAAGGAACCAAGGGATTGCAATCCTTTTGAGGCAACATTTTATTCTCCACCGTAGCATTGTTTGAACCGTGTGGGCGAGGAAAAAGGAAAGTGAGAAAATGATCATATTTTAATGTAAGCGAGTGGTAGAAGCGAGCAAATCGTTAAGGTGCCTCCGAAAAGGGAATAAAAACGAGAAGAGAAATAATAATACATTTTTGTGAACGGAACAGAAAACAAAAAAGGGCAAAATGATGAAGAACCCAGCCCTTCGGAGTATTGTGTTGTACGGGTTGAGCGGCTGCAAGCTGGCCGTTGTTAGCATGTTTTTGCACTGACCATTGATTTATTTAGATTTTATGCTTTTCGACCACCGTCCACGGCCGGAGTGGGTATGTGTGCAACGGCGAATGAAATATAAATGAGCCATATGATTGCGGACGAAACGTGTTTGATGAGGCCGCGGTGGGAATATGGTCCGGACTGGAGAAGAAATGGTAATGAGTTTTCTCGAATTACCACCTTCATCCTTACAACAGTGACGAATGATCACGTACATGGTTTTGTTCACTTGGTTCAAATGAAGGAAAATGATAACATTTGCCAAATATAGGCAATTTATAATACATAGCTGGGAGACTATCTTTTCTTGTACAAATTTTAGTTTGTTATGGTAATTGTTTTCCTGTAGATATGTCTGCGTGAAGTTTGTTAAATTTTATATTTACTCTAAATCCATCAGTTTGTCATCATTAATTCATAAATAAAACAAAAATATTTATTGTAAAATTTTAACAAACGCTCAACAGGCTCCAATAAACAAATGGAGCTTAAGGCTTGGAAAATGGAGCTTAAACATTGTCTCAAAGCAGATGTTTCATGGAAGAATATAGCACCCCTGGGATCAAACAAAAGAAGGATAGCTAAAGTATATTCGAAGAACTAAGGTTTACGTGTGCATCAACCAGTTTAATATTATTGCTAAGGAGAAATTTTGATTGAACAGCTAGAAATATTTGCTAACGCCTAGCGATATTGAGCTATATTGAAAGAAATGAACAACTTCAGATAGAAACACGGATCTTTTCATGTAGAATGAATACAATGATGGGTGGAAAGCTTTTGTATTTAACCTCGTCTCATCAAGGGGAAAGTTTAAATGCATTGAATCATTAATCTCCTTGATTACCTAGCGCAAATTCCTATGATTTAAGCCTAAGCCATCCATTCGCAGAAATCCTCACAATAAAAAGCTCAAACTAAAACCGTTCCTTAGCAACGCTTATCTCATCCCTTGAACCCCATTTTTTCCTTTAAGTGAATTCTTCGCAGAGGGATAAAATCCTCTTATCGCGCCATGAGCAGCTTTCCGCGCGAGAGCATAATTTATTCAGCAGCAAAGTACAAGTACAATCAGTCAAAACGGTTGCTGATTTAGTGAGCTTGTTCATTGCCATTCAAATCAAATTGTGACCAAAGTTTCTATGCAAATGTATTTTGCATGGAAAAGGTGGCTGTTATGACGCTTACCTGAAGCACTGGAGCAAAAACTTATGCTCGATGGTGGAAATTTTGTCTCACCTGTAGGGTGGGTTGGACTAGCTGAAGATTCGCCCGCTGCTAGCCTTGATCGCTCCCGGTACCTGGTGGTCGGTGATTGATCATATCTGCAACAGTTGTGCACTTTACCTTTCATTTAGCACCACAGATACCGGGTAACGACATACATTCGATTTTATAGCCAACGTAGTAGCGCCACACTGGAGTCAGCCACTAAAGCAACAGGCTCAAACAATATGGCTTACCAAAAGCGACCAAAACCCACCAGCGCTGTGTAACTCTGTGTTGGTGGATGCAACCGTTTTTTTGGACGTTTGGGCGGTTATAAAATCAGGCGTATCAATAGCGCCGCTGGTGGTGGATGTATCGTACTGCAATTTAGTGCCCAGCACGAAGGACGTTTTACGACTGGACTGTTCGAGTCGGTCTGGGGCTGTGTAGTCGAGAAGCATTTAGGAGCTTTTGTTTGCAGTATTGGAACTTTACGACTGGCGATGGGCTTGGCGATAGCGGGAGGCGGTAATCCAAAGTGCAAACTACCATTTAGATTATCCTTGCGGTGGTGCTTGTGCAATATTTTACACCGTTTCGCTAGGGAGCGAAAGGCATCGATCCAATACATTCTGCTCTATTGACGATTTGGAGGGGTGCAGTATGGCCAGATTGTGTTGTTGCGATTATGAGTTTTGGCATAATAATTACTTCATGTTGTTGAGGGTTATTCTCCTTCGGAAATCTAGTTTGAATATTTAGATTTTGGTCCATATTAAAGTAGAGCTAGGACATACGTCAGTCGAGATTTGATCCTCGATGTGGACGTTAAGCTTTTTGTTCTAGCTCTCATAGGTTTTAGCTGAGATACAGAAGCTTTAATTGAATAATAAGCAAACACTAAAGAGAGTCATACACTATGAACATAGCTTGACGATCATATACAGTATGATAGACATGAATTCATTGCCCGTTTGCTCGAGGGGACTTGTGCTCCTGTCTATGTCATCCATACATACATATGACATAGACAGGTCTTGGGCAATGCTTGCTATCATGGAGCTCCAAATCACCTTTAGCTATCTTGAACTGCAGGTCTGTATGTGTAAAAATGTATTCTAAAAACAATCGGCGAGACGTTCAAACCTGGATATTTTTTTTAAAATATTTTTCTCTCTTTAGGGATAAACATTTAATAAAATAAAGCCCATTAAATTATCCCCTGAACCGATCGTATTTTCCCTGCAAATAGGCCGCTAATGAAATGTCGCCCCGATTCCGAAACACTTAATGTCAATTTAGTGCGGGAGATATAATCGTACCCATAAAAAAAGTAAATGCTTCTCAAAGCAGAAGACAATTTACCAACAGAAGCAGCCAAAAATAAATTCAAAAACAGGCCAAACAGTCCCTCCAATAAATGGAAAATGGTCTCCCTGTCGGTCTGCCACAGACAGCGCGGAATGATAACGCTTTGTATTCCGTTTCGGCTGCGGCTGTATGTGCTCGGCAGGATAACGAAAATCTGATTGAGACATGCCGATAAATAAACGGTTTAGCTGTTGCAATGCTTTACTGCTGGGTGGAGTGTAAATTACGATCGAAATGCTTTACATCGGCGCACAAATCACCGGTGCGTTTCGCTTTGGGACCGATTTCGTTTCTTTGTATCTCAATCAAGACGGTTGGTCGTAAGTTTTTTGTTTCTGCAGCGCGCGCATTGTTTTGTTTTAAAGATTATCCAGGATTTGTTTTATCTTGGCTTCCTTTTTTTCTTGCTTGTGGGTCAGCTTTTGCAAGACAAAGTCACCTCCCCATTCTAGCCGGCGGTTAAAGTGGGCACAAAAAAACCATAAAAACACGATGCGATTGCTATGCGAAATTGATGGCAGCGGTGGTTGGGGTGTCTTGGCCTTCGGTCTGCCAGGCAAAATCTTAACAGTGGTCAGCAAACTGTCACAAAACCAGCACGGAATCCTTTTTCTTGTTGATCACTAATTTATTGGTCGTAAGACACAGGCACAGCCTTTGCCGTCTCGTGGCCATCGTTCGGCTCGGAAAAACCGACTCACTCTTTCGATGTCAGATTCCCCTACAGGTCAGCAGTGATGTTGTTTATTGGTGGGTTTTGTCCAACGCTGAAGTAGCCATTCGTTTTCGAGTTTCGGGGTTGGGCCAAATTTCCGAAAAGCCACAGTCATCGACGGTGCACCGACTTGGGGCGACCTTTCCCGGGGCGATTTTATTGACCAACGGGTCCTCTGTTGTTTTTTTTTCGTTTGCCATGCCATTGAGGATCGCATGTCTGAATGGGTTTGTGTGGCTGGTAGCACCGGAAAAGCCGCAACGAGATACGAATCAAACTGACCGGTTGGGAGTTCGAACCTGAAACCGTGGAGTGGATGGCCGTACGGTTGGAAGGAAATTAGCTTCCTTTCGCCTGTCGGCAATCTGATACGCTTTCAATCTGGAAATGATTTGTCGTTCGGTTCGGCTATGTTTACACACTCTGTTGAACATGGTACGAAACTGTGACACGTTGTTGCGGGTTTGCTGAGTGTTCGGATGAACATCCATCGGATACGTGAAAAAAGGGGGGTACCGATTGCATATTTTGCGTGAGTATATTTGTCACAATTTTAGTGCGCATTGAATAGCAGTGCTAACAAATGATGGACTATTAGAATTTGACTGGTTTAACTCCATCGATATTTATAGTATTTTTAAATTTAATTTCGTGAAGGATGGACTGGCCGTACTGCTATGTTTATAGTTAATTTTATTAGGAATTAAAACAGAATCTGTAGCATCAGTCCGTCATAATTAATTAATAAATAAATAAAATAAATAAAAGAGAATCTGTGTTTAATTGTAAATTAAAGACTTAGAATCAGGCCGAGACATCTCGAGGTTGTAGTGCCAAGGAAGAAGAAGATACTAGGAAGAAGTGTTTGTCTAGCTTTTTTTCAACATCGTTCTAGCGAGTGTTACATGATATTCGTTCTGCATGAAAGATTGGTTGCAGAGACATCACTTGATAATGATGCTTAGAGCAGTTGTCTAAACCTTTACCAGTCTTGCTTCAAATTTAAAAGCACTTCCAACGATTTTCTCCTAGATACTCATAAAAAAGGATAACAAAGAACCATGCTTTGACTACAACCATAAAGGGATTCAAGTACTCATAACTTTGACAGAAGTTGAAAAGAATCACCCAGGTCATTGATCTAAATTGAGATTGAATTTTTATTCCATTTCCGAAATTGCAGAGATAAATAATAATTATGTGATATTCAGACATTAATCTACAATATTCAAAACTCAATAAAGCATCAATCTCTAAATTACTTCTCAAAAATAGAGCATAAAAAGAAATCTATCAGAAAAGAAAACCTTTCATCCAGCTTCTTAACAACATCGCACCCATAACAAACGCCGTCAGTATCGATCGATCCCTGCAGCAGGGTATAATAAAGACAACCTTCATAAAGACTGATGAATATATTTATCCTATTACCTTATTGTCTATCCCAAACACGTATGCTGATAAAACGACAAAAAAACCGGAGCATTATCCTCTCTGTACCAAAAATAAAGCTTATTCCAGATGTCACGTGGAGCGAGGTGAAGAGGACGACGGTCACCGTTGCTTTGGTTTGCAATTTGTCAAACTTCGTGCCCTGGTGCAGGTGATGGCGATGGCACGAGAAATGAAATCTACCTTGCATAATTCAATTCGTTGGCGTAATAATTCAAAATAATGTAACGAATGAAGCCACATTATCCCCAATGATTTGTCACACCGTGTCAGGGCCGGGTTGGGCAGGTAACTGGTAGGCTAACGTCAAGCTGACCGGAACGTTCCGACCCGTCCCTTCGAAGGGAAAGCCATTTGACATTAGCCGGAACGCGCAGTGGGGGAAAGGTTTCATCATTCTGGGGAGCACTATGGGTGCTCCCGATTCTAGCCTCAGAGGAGCCTTACAAAATTGACCTCAGGATCTCTTATTATCCGGGACGTTGGGAACGGAATAAGGTATAAGGAATCACGGTTCAATGGCGGTCCCCCAGTTACCTATCCGGAAATGGAGCTCTGTGCTCTGTTAAGGGATGGGAGGATTCGTTTTTCTTCTTGCTTCCCATGAAAATAGACTTATATATAAAGGACACACAGCCTGTCCTTCGACGTGACCCACCAAGGCAAGAGAAATAGAAAATCATTTATTTTCACGCATCGACACAGCCCGGTCCCTTTTCTACGGGCTGGAGCTAGAGCTCGTCTTAAAGTTCTCTCCCAGGCGCAATGCTTTCCAGTGTGTTCCAATTTATTACGCGCCCTGTCCATTTATGCGATGATGATGGCTCGCTTCGGCTAAATGGGCGCTGTAAATCATTTAACCTTGACCTTTTCATGATTATCTGAGTTTGATGGGCGCTTCAGCTGTTCGTGCGTGTTTGAAAAAAAAAAGAGCATTAACATTTGTTTCTTCAAACGCACGCTGAAAGATCTCATTTAAGTGAGGTTATAAATAACGTGCTAATGTCAGCTACAGCTATCACCGACCAGCGCTTGATGCTATCGGTTAACGACGGTTGAAAACATTCACAACTGAGTTCGGGTTTTTTTTTTGCGATACGATTTGTTTAATGTATTTATGGTGTAAAAGATAAACCAGAAACGAGCGATAGACAACAAGATTACAAATTAGCTAGCAGAAAACTTCCCTCGCATGGAGCGGAGTAGCCAAATTTGATGTCCCAAAACTTGAAGGAAGCCATTAAACAATACGACAGAAGTGGAAGACCCACTGAATTCAATTACACGGGTTTTTCGAATGTCAGAAGCTTGTCCCGAATTCGGCAGTGTCATCCTGCCTTTTGACACTAATCAGACACATGCTTCTAATGTGTAGAAATAGGCCGTTCCTGGTTAATTGCTGGTTACTCCGGTGCTGGGAAAGTTAACAATTTTAAGCCATTTTCTTCGATTGCGAAACCCAGTAACTGTCTGAAGTGACAGCTCGGGCGACACTAATTGCATTCCGTCACGCTTGCGAAGGGTTACGGGAAGGTTAGACCAATGTGTTTTGTTTGCTCGATGATTTGACTTAACTTTATTAGGCGTTTACATTCGATTCTGTCAGGGTTTAGCTCGAGTCCCCAAGACACAGCCGACAACCTTTAAAATCGATTATCTCAAGGCTTTCTACGGGCACCACACGCGGACAGGCAGCAGTGTGATATGACGTTAATGTTGTGATTAAAATCAGATAATGCGTCCCGAATGCGTATCCCTCCGAGAACCGTTCCTCCGTTTTTGCTCTTGATTTTCACGCACCAACGTATGAGATTACAGCGCTGCTGTGCTACACGTGGCGTCCCATCGAATCGTCCGACTGCTGAGGGACGTGTGGTTATCGGCGAGGTCGCGGGGAGACAACCAATATCCTGCCTGTCAGCGGATCTGTCGCTGGGTTTTCGGGATGGATTAATGGTGTTGGTTTTCTGTTTGGTGTGTGTGTTTTTTTCTCGTTTCCCATTGGCGATCGGGACCATCAAGATGGACGGATGTTGGATGAAGTACCAAAGCGGGAAAAACCGACGAAAAAACAACATACACAACCATACTCGATCGAATGTTATTTACATGCAAATCAGGAAATTAATGTAAGCTTCACTTGGTGCGTGAATGTATATGTATGTACTGTCTGTGTGTTTGCCTTGTTTCGTGTCTGTCTGGCCAGTTTTTGCTCCCATTCTTTCCCAAGCCGTAGCTAATCGATCGTAGCTTTTGTTGCTTGGTGCTGCTGACACCGATTCAGCATCTGTCTGCTTGAAACCCCTCATTTGCGAGACAAATGTATGAAAATGGCAATGTTTTCTTATCCTCATCATCATCAACTGTCGGCTTGAGACTCAAGTGTTCAAGGTCCAAAAGCAGCGTACCAAAGGCAGTGCAAAGCAAAATGGAAGTAAAACATTACCGCCCGTAGGAGGTGGCCAAGCTAATGAAATGTAAATGTTTCGGCACTTGAAGAACTAAAAGCCTTGCCTTGCCGTGCCGTTAGGCTAATGAAGCGTTCGCTCCGTTCATGTAGTCTAGTGGGATCTCGTTTGCTGTCTGAATATGGTAAATAGTGTTGTTGAAAGGTGAGCCAAAAGAGGAAACTATAGAGTGAAGGGTCATTTTGGGGCGGTTAGGTTAAACTTTTTTCGGAAAACCAGACACCGGGTAAACAGTGTTCGCAGACAGGAAGGTAACAAGTGCTCAACGCACTTTGTTTCGCAACGCAAAGACGGTTGATTGTATGTAAATGGGGTTATTTGGTGATTATTTTGTTTTTTTCTTTTAACCCTATGATTTTTTGTGAAAATGTAATTTGAACTATAAAGTTTTTTTTTCTACACATGTTTAGTCCCCATTCATGATTTGAAATTATTTTTGCTAAAGAATTGCACAATAATTTTTTGAATTTGGACTCTAGTGATCAGAGGTCTATCTGGTTTCAAAGCAAATGCATTTGTGATTTTTTAGAGATTTTGAAGAATTAGAGATTTGAGTGAGAGGATAGTATTTTACATGACTCTTTTTTGTCTTGTAAAACCTTTATATGTTTTCGTGTTGTCGCTGCACATTGCACAATTTTCCTTCAATTTACGATTTTTGTCTGGAGATTATCTGCAGTGATCATCATAGGCTTACAATTATGTCCATAGTAAAAGGTACGTAGACCATAGTTTGTGTAGTTTTTGTGAGCATACGTTGAGCATACAGATATTTGATTTTATTTCTGTTCGAATTTAAGTAAAAACCTGTTTGTCTTGTGAGCACATATGCAACATAAACCGCCAGCTTTAATTGCCTGTACTTAAATATCGCTGCCATTTCTGAAAAAAAAAAACTCTGTGAGGCTAACCCAGATGCATTTTAGCTTCTTTCTACAGTGCATCAAAATGACCGAGTCAAAAAATGCTTCTTCTCGGTAGAGGTTGGGCTCATCACTTGTTGCATGTCCTGGTTTCTTTTGCGGCATCGATGACAGTGTCAGAAACACCCCACAGGAAAGGATACTTCCTCAATATTTGTTATCAATGAAAGGCTCGGTCTGTTCTGTTCTGTCAGAAACACCTCACAAGAAAGGAAACCTCCTCAATATCTATTATCAATGAAAGCCTCGGCATGTTCAGTATCTAGGACAACAGCTACGAGTCCGTAATCAGGAATTAAGCTGTAGCATACTTGCTAAACATCTAACTAACCATAAACTAAGAAATTTTTGGTATAAATAAAGCTGTCTTCCCCAGCCAACGAGAGAGTTGGTTCTTGGGCTTGCAACTAAGAACCTGGTGTCCAAATCTGTTCAAGACCTTTGAGAGTCCCCCTACCCAAGGTAAGGCCTCGAAGTCTCCAACGAGCTAGTAAGGGATGTTCCCTCTGAACATCTGAAGTCGCATAGCCGACTTAACCGGTAAATAGGTTCGTGCACTGCGCGATGCATTTGCATGGCGACCGTCGCGTTAAAACCCCGAGCAATCCCGCATATTACAAAGCGAAGATTTACTGCTTTATGTCTCAGGAGCAGCGTCTCTAGATTGGACAAGCAAGACTAAATCATTATTTTAACTTAGGATCATTTAAATAGTACTATCCAGAAAATAAACTGGCAGGACTTCTCCGTAGACCAGAAAGACCTTTACTCATAAAATGTCTGAAAAATTGAGTCTTGTCCATTCTTTAGTAAGGTCAATGTTATTCCGCTGGAAGTGACCCCTTTTCAATAAAGATTATAATAGAGAGTCAGTAGTCTAGAACGCATACTCTGGATCTAAATCGTACAAAATTTCTTACTTTAGAGAATCAATATGCTTACGCTATGCTGATGCTTTAAGAATTAAACCTCAAAGACCAACATGATACAAAGAAATTATGATTATTGCTCTCTGTGATCATGAGTCTTATACAGCTGTCGCCAATAAGGAGAATGCCACAGTGTGGTAGCGAGACATTCTTTCATTGGATATGTCTGAATCTATGTGAAGAACATCACCTCGATAATAACCAATAAAAGCATGCAAAATATCCCATCGTGGAAGGCACCACCTTGCCAGCATGTGTAATCCTTTTGGATTACAAAAATTAACTAAATAGGATTCCTCCGTCCATGTATTGAACTGCTCATAATTTTATCTTTCCTTGAAGAAAATCCACCCTCTTGCAAATGGATTCCATTGAATCATGAAATCGGTTTGGGTGAAAAATTAGCTTCCCCTCATTCACTGAACCCATCCACTGGTAGCGGTTTATTGTAAAATTGGGTTTTCAGGAAATTTTGTGGTAGACCTTCATCGGCTCCGCAAAAAGCGTTTCCCGAAAAATGGCTTCCTTCTTCGCCAAATTTGCACTACAAGAGAATTACATTACCAGAGTTGAATTCCTTCTCCTCTGCGCCCTGCCCCTCCCCATCCATTAGCTTCCTCCAGTACAGTTTGATTTTTTAATGCTCCCGGGGCTATTGCAAAAGTTTTTTTTCTCTCCCAAAACACAGTCAAATTGTAGCAAATGATATTAACATTCGTCGGCCCGTTCGGCTAGCCTCTTCAAATGTCGAACGGTTGTGATTTGGTAAAAGCACAACCTTCTTCCTTTTTTTTCTGTTACTTTCTGTTGCTGCTACTTTCCCTGCCGAGAAAAACGAAAACCATTTCGAGGGGTAATGCATAATCACGTTTCTACCGATGACTAATAAAACTGTTGCAATGACAACGAAGTTTTCGGGCACTTTCCGAAGCAACGCAGCAGGCTCGAACTCAAACACCAATTGTACCCGGGCTTAAGGAAACTGTTGCACGACCTTCCTGTTTTCCGAGCTCTTGTCGATCACCGGCAGGAAAAATCAACATGTCGATTTTTGGCCCACTGCCTCTACGCTCATTGTACGCTTGAAGCAGTTTTGTAATTTCTTTTGAATTGTTCCGGTTTTCTTCGCTGTTGAAGTTGGAGTCGGTGCCCTTAATATACTCACAATTGATGAATGATTGTGTTGGAGGGGTTTCGCATGTTAATCTTTTTCTTTTGCCTTTTTTGTTGTTGCGAAAGAAAAGCTTTCCCGCTTTTCTGGAGTGTGTTGTCTCAACAAACACAGCTCGTGTTTTGAAGTGTGTGTGTGTGTGTGTGTATGCGTCGAGAGCGGCGGAGTTCAACACGCGCAAAAGTTCAACGGCCATCATGATTGGAAAAGCTTCCAAATCAAATCTCTTAAGATAAAGGAATTTGAGTGAATAGAAGCAAGCAAAGAACAGCTCGTGTAAATAAAGCGCAAAGCATAAGACGCGGGATGAAAAATCTCATATAAAACATGCAAAACTTCATTAAATTGTCTAGTGACACAAGTGGCCCAACAGCTTCTTGGACTCTTTGAATTTTTGTTTGGGTGAGGAGATAGGAAAAAAAACACAAAATCCTAATATTACAGTTATGATATAAAACAATGCATCAAAGGGTAAAGCCACTCCAGCCAAGATTCCAATACAGCGTGCGGATCCAAACGGATCAAACACGCCTCGCGGCCATTGAACGTGGTTGTGAGCCGTCTTTAACGAACGTTCGAATATGAAAGGCCAACACACTCCGGTTGTCTATATCTGCGTGTGTGTGTTGGAAGAGTAAATAACAATTTTGAAACAAACCCAACACAGACACATACACAAAACACATTATCTTCGCAAACAAATTACTTGCGTTTTCCGTTGCGCGCGCTCTCTCTCTCTCTCTCCAAAGCTTTCACTTTCCCACGGCATCTCTTGAGGGATGAGGTTGAAAACACAGAGCTGCAAGAAACTTTGAGTGGAGCAAAGTAATCTGTTGGACTTATTTTTGTTAACTGGTTATTGTGATGTATGTGTGTGTGAGAGAGATCGATTGACTTTCAAGCAGCGTGCTTTGGGCCAGCCCGTTGGGATCGGAAGGCTTTCGAAATTGATTGGCATTTGTCGATCCTGGGCGGCTGCCAGTTTTCCATACAGACACACACACACACACACACACACACGAATGCGGTGCGGGGGTAGTAAGCAAAATCCGATTGAGGTTTCCTGGAAGGTAGCCTACCGGCTGTTAGAGCACTTTCCTCACTGAAAAAGCAATCAAAGAAAGAATGCGTTAAGTAATAATTGAATTGCAGATATTGTTGTAATAAGATTGACAGGGAATGGTTTGGGTGGACAACACATTATTGATCCACCAGATAAAGGTGGATGAAATAATGTGCTGCAAATTAAAGCTATCAGATCAGAGAGCGAGCCATAGGGAAGGCATGCCTTTAAAGAAAAAAAAATCTCACATAATGTAAAATACTGGAAGAATTCCAATTTCTGTGAGAGCATCACCTTCCAGCACCACCGAAGCTAATGAATTCTCACGAAAAGAGCAATCTTCAAACAACGCGTGCAGCAAAGTAGACCAAAACTTTAACCTTCCACAGCCTAACGAACTGTAAACGGAGCCCGGAATCGTTTCGGTTGTGGTGTGTAAACTTTTCCCCCAAAATGTCCTCAAACCGTGTGCCGTGCCTCGATTGGGCCGGTCGTTTTCTTCCCCATGACAAAAGGCTCCATCTCCGGTGGGAATCGAACTGCTCCAGATTGGCGGCAGTTTCTGCCCGAGGTGTCAGAAAACTCGCATCCCGTGGTGTGCCACCTCATCATGATTGTTGCCACCCGGTTGCCCGGGAAAAGGTGACACAAACCGTACCCCACCCTTGGGGAGTGCTAATCAACGGTAAGTGGAGCGTTTTTGGTGGTAGGGTAGAGGAGGATGGCAGTAAACGATTCACTCACGCGATACTGTTTTCCATGTTTTCGTTTTTTTTGCCAGCAACACATCTGGTCACATCAAATCAGGTCGTTTGGAAAACATGAGCTTTTTTTTTGTGTGGATAGTTTCTCGCTCGGATGTGATCGTGTGAATGTGGGTGCTTGCTAGATGAGCAGCGCAATATGAAAATAGGGTAGTTTATGTGTAAAGTTTGTTTCCAAACAGTTTGCTTCGCAGGATGGCTTTCTGCGTTTTTCCTGTTGAAAGGTAAAAGATTGCTGCACATTTGCAAGCGATGAAAGGCAGAATTTAAAGCTTTGTGTGATGTCGGAAAATGAAGGAAAATATTTGAATGACAATACGAATGCTTGAATAGAGAGCTAGGGTATTGTTAAGAATGTGTGCAGATTAGAATGTTTGAATATTCTTTTAAATAGTTCAGTTAACATTGAAATTTATAAAAAAAATTGCTATAAATTTTTCATCTTTGTTTGTTCGAGCTATTTTAAGGATATGATTAAAACAGGTCCTGATGCTCAGTGCTTTGTGTTTTAAAAGAGATAAAATAAGATATTTTTTTTCTTCTTTGACCTTACAACCATTTAATAGGAGGCTCACTACGGGGGCACGTTCCGGGTGGGATTTAAATCCCCGTCGTGCTGTATAAAGTCCGTCGCCATAATCGCTTCCGGCATCGGGCCGTCCTTCATAAGATAAGATTGTTTACTTCATTTTATATCATAATGAAATGATGAAGGTATATTTGAATTGTATGTTGTATCATAATTGTTGTCTTGCAGTGCTCTTACTGAAGCATAATTAATAAAAAACTACTCACTAAAAAAACTTTACAGCAAAAACCAGTACTATTCCAACCTCGCCACCCTTTTACAAACCCAATCAGACCTTAATCCTTAAATTGAATCCTAATCGAAGCTTCAAATCCTTTTTGAATTCCAATCGAATCCAAATCAGATTCAAAACGGATCGGTTCCTTGTCGAGTTTGATAAGGCTTCAAATCTCTATCGAGTCTGAATTGGAATCAAAACCCTATTGAATCCAAAATGGATTAGAATAAGTCATTTAAGATGAAATCCGATTCGAATCATCCTAGGGATTGAGGCTGCGAATCCTTCAAGCCTCAAATATCCCAACACTAATGAGATGATAGATTACGTCTTATTTTATGATATGTTTTAAGTAATATCAAACAACAACAAAAATATTTTTTTAGTTATTCTGTAGAATATTACGGGTTAACAGATCCTTCAAACAAGGAGTAGATAAAAAAAATACGCATGCTTGTATGGTTTATTGCGTTATTCACTATAAATATAAGTGTAAACAGCTAGTTTAAATCTACTGTTTTTGTTAAACAATTTGCTAATTCAATATTTCAATATTTTTCAGTTTTGCTTCGTGAGAGTATTTTTTTTCTGTAATAAATTGTTCAATAAATCAATTGAAATTGTTCCAAGCTAAAAAAATAAAGCAGATCATGTTTAAATATTGCAAAATTCTAAATAATCGTGGCGAGTAACACTTACTGCATAATTAGTCTAAACAACCTTTTCCAACTTTATGTAGCGTTTCATGTTATTTTCTCAATTTTCCAAATTAAAAAAAACTGTTCGTTTGATGTCATGTTACGCAAAATATTCATGTGAAAGTTGAATTACTTTTTACCCTCTTTACTCAGTCACATTTTAAGGGCTACAAGATAAACAAATTGTAGGATCCCCTTTCCAGTCTCCATTTTCAGAGCGGTTGACTTTATCAGCTGTAGATGTATCAACCCATGTAACAAGCGGAACAAGTCAGGTCCATAATATCTTTCCCCAATTTATAGGACAAAAGGATCTCGTTTCGGTTCGTTCGGGGTGGGAGGAAGGGGGAGTTGCCCTGCTAGAATTAGGCTTCGGTGTAGATACTTTCAACGGCAATTCATTCTACCCTTAGCATATCGACGACCGAAATCATTCCGGGTTGGTCCCATTCCCTGGTGGAAGGAGACGTGCGTTATACTGAGCGTCGAAACATATATATTTCTTCACATGCTGATTCTGTTTTCTGCAAAAAAAAGAGAGCTCGAACCGGAAGCAGTTCCCGTTCCGGAAAAGGCAAGTGTATTTGTTGCGGGAGAAAAATAGTTTTGAGCATTAAGCCATAAATTTTATGAACCAAGCTTATGTTTAGCTTCCACAGAGACAGTTGAAATAGTGGGCGAGAGTTGGTAAATTTAATTTCAGGAAGCAGTCTTAATGAAGCTGCCACATTAGTGCCATAATTACGAAGCGGGGAACGCTTAAAAAGGGAACCCAACTGAACAGGAAGACGGTGGAAGTCGAGTGTATATTCTTAACTTGTGTTCTTAATGGCTACAATGCTAGCATTCGGTTGATACAGTTCATTACTGAAAATTGGAACTCTTGCTCAATAAAATTCATTAAAAAACTAAGCTCCTCAAGACGAAACAGTCAACAAAAACAAGGGGACAAACATTAAATTATCAGCGCATCGCATTCGGTTTGGGGTACGTTTTGTTTTGCGGAAGTTGTTAAACCTCCCCAACCAGCAAAGCACAACATTTCGATCGATAATTGAATTGAACCCATTTCCTTCCCAAAAATCCTTCCCCGGGTGTGTTTTGCCCCTTCGCCAAAATATAATTGCATTATTTGCGCAAATGGGCAAGGGAGAACGCAGGAGGAGGAAATTCGAGGCGGATGGATTACATTACAGCGTGATAAGCAAGCTAAATTAATAAAGGTAATTATATTAGCTAAGGTCGGCAGAGGGACGAGATATCAGGAAGTACAAAACGAGCGTACGACGTACGACTTCACGGAAGCTGAGCAAGATGGTACACTGCGCACCAACGTATGATAAGAATGACAAGGAAGGCGAAGAAGGGTAAGCTAAGGGGCGACGAGGATCGTCGGGCAGTCTTTTCAAAATGTTCTCATCTTCACCACCACCGTGCGAGAGACGTAGCGCGTTTCCGGTTCAGGGTTGGCGTATCAGATTGTCATTCATTTAATTTTTACGACTGGAAAATCATGACCCAAATTATCGCACCGAATCAGTTTTCATCCTCATCCCGGGAAATGGAAACCTTGGCCATGAGGGGATCTTGGACGGATGCTGGATGTGCAAATGTTATGCGTTTGCACGTGCCTTGTTTTATGTCTCGCTACGATTTGACGGAGATGAATGGAATATTTGTTGGGATTCTTGTTTAAATTTTGCAACTAGGTTCAAACGTTCAAGTGTCTCGAACGGGTGTACTATTCCGAATTAAATGCTAACAAATAAATGGAAATATTTTGCGAATTCATTACCTTTTTCGGTGATCTAGGCTTGCTCGGTGGGCCACGTTGTACACAATGTTCGGCTTTGGCACAAGGGAGCGAGTAAACAACACGCTCCACCTACTCAGACTTGGTTCTGCAGCGATAGGAAAAACGTGGGCTCACAAGTGTGCGTGTGTGTGTACCACGCCAGTGCCGTAAGTCTGTCAGTGAAGTTAAGTCACTGTAAAGCTGATGGTAAATTTCAGCGAGCTGTCGTACGTCTGTACCGTGCCGTTACTGTCGGGATTGCCGCCAGTTTTTGTACGTTACTGCCGTTGCCGGGTTAACTTCTACCGAAGGCAAGTGTCATCACCACTGGCATCAGTCGCCGACCGATGGTGGTGGCACAGTTTTGTAAGCTAAAAATAATTTGACAGTACTGTGGGGATGGGTTGGTAGTGGGCGAGAGAAGAGTTCGTAAAAGGGCCGAGTTCAAGTGAAGAAGATTAAGCGCAGTTTCTTCCCGAGGAGCTGATTGGTGAACCATCCAATCTCACGCGTGTTACTTTCTCCCTTTTGTTTCGTTCTCCAGGTTTTCGAGTCGAGCGAAACTTTTCGGGGTGTAAATAGAATAAAAATGCAATAGACTGACTTTAAGTGCTTTGGTGACGGGAATGGTCAGAGAGTTAGTTGGTTGTTCGCTCTCGTCCGATAAGGAGTGACAGTAATTAAAGCTCCCACTGACGACACACTTGCAGGTAGATTAGTGCGGGGACTCCGTTTTGCACGTGTTACTTCAAATGTTAAACCTCCATTGCTTATGCGACAAATTAAGTCTCATCGTTATGCTAAGGATACACAACGGACATGAAAGGCGAGCCCCAGTGTTACGAGCGCAACAGCATCGATAATAAGCTTCCGGAATTCTTGATTTGATTGGAGCACCAGGTCGTCTTTTGTTTAGTCACACACCGCTTCATTTTCAACAACCGAATCGATCGAAGTGATTGAAATAGAAAGGTCAAAGGCAATATTAATCAGTGGCGATTAATGTGCGGGCAGGCTTTTGCGACAAACAACGACAAGACGCTCACGGTCACAGAATAGACAATCGATGAAAATACTACATATTGATGAAGTTGGTAGTGAAATTTGCATACGCCTTCAGCATAATACCAGTCCGTCCGTTTTTGTGTCATCGAATGGGAAGATATACATGTCAGCTTGATGCCAAACAGTACAACTGCAAACTGAGCTCACCCTCCCCCCCAAAGCAATTCACCAGTTCGCCCGTACCATCCCGTGCCAGACATGTTTTCTCGTTGTAAATAGCAGTATGTTGTGTGCTGTTTCTGTACTGTACTGGAGCGCACATCATAAAGTTGAAATATTAAAACTCATTACTCGTTCTCACTCAGCCACCGCCCTGGATGCAGCTCTCAGACGCACGACGCGCTATGAATGTACCATTAAGTCAAAAATTATTCATCACAAAAGCTCTTTGTTGTATTGTGTAAAATCGGGGCCACACGATTCGGTGTCGCATTCTGTGTCGAGGGGTTGTTTTTTTGTGTTGGGTGCTGGCTTTTAGTGCGAGATGAATGTAATGTGTAATATGCATGCAAAATCATGAAGGTTGTTATTATTATCAATCACTTCATAATGCTGCCCGGGGTATCGTTCGAACCGGGGCACACGATTTTATTGACTGTAATGCTGTGCATTGTTTTGCTATGGTTAAATTTCACTAACAATAACAGAAAGGGGTAATGAATAATTCCACAAATTAAACAAAAAAACAATACATTTCAAGAGGGTTGAACGGTACGTTTTCAGCAATGCATGCGTTAACTGGACACATCGCTTCGTTTGACACATGTTTTGGGAAAGTCAATGAAATTTAATTCCAAAAAAATAAATCTGAAATGCAATATTAATGGATTGTAGGGGGAAAACTGGTCAATAAATGAAACAAAAATAAGGATTAAACGCAGCGTGTACTCATCCAAGCAGCTAGAAATCGAACAATGGTTTAATTTTAGGTGCAATTCAATAATGGGCATCATGATTAATTTGAATTTAATTTCCACCTGTGTCATTTTGCAATATCCGATTAGTCCGGACGATTCGTCTCCTGGGGCCAGAATTTTCTACCACCTCTAGGCCTAACTGCATATTAGGTCATGACTGCCATTTCTGGCTTGCTAAACCTTTTTGACACAACGTTGTTGGATAGTTTGTCCTCACTACAGGAGGACGGCCCGGATGGTATCTGAGACATGGTCCTTACGTGTCGGTGAAGATCGGTGCCGCTGTCCCTCTACCACTGGGATTCCCCTGGCAAGTAAAATTAAGTCTCAAGAAGACAGAAATAGGCAGGCCGAGACCTTTCGAGGCTGCAGTGGCAAGTCAGAAGAAGCAAATAAATATGTTCATTCGGAGATGTAAAAAATATACAATTTCTATCCATACATCAGTTCTTAGTCATTTTGAGTCTGGTTTTTTATTTAAATACTTTAGGCAATCTCATGTTTAATACTTAAAATATTCAAGTCAAAATTAATCTGGAGAAGTGGAACCAGTCCTCTGTGGGTTTTTTAACTACTCTACGGTATCTTTGCTAATAGGATTGATACGAGGAATTGACTTACCAAATAAGAAACATATCTTATATTTAATTAATTTAAGAAAGTGCTCTGATAAAGGATGCTTGGGGGACGGGTAGATAGGTACTTGGAAGGTGAATCATACTCCGGGACAAACTGAACCAACAAGAAAAGACAACACAGCATGAAATTTTCTTATAGACTGATAAAATTTGATTTTTATTGAATGTTTCAGCTTCACATCGTCTAGCGAACGGAATGGAAACTTTCCCCACCACAAATGCTGGACTTTAGCTCCCATCACACTTAACGATACTAGTTAAGATAATCGTAATCGCTAATCATTTGTTCCATCTTGCCGGTTAGTACATATGGCGACATAGTGGCGTAGGCTTCTAAGCCTCCCCCCACATTTTTTTGCGATATAATATACATCATACTTATTAGCATCTTTTACTCTCTGTATTCTGGTACTTAAATTATTTCTTTAGTGTTTTCTTTTTGCGCTGTACAAAACACGAGCCAACTCATCGACACTCGCTAGTTCGCACAAGTGGATAAGGGGATTAAACTGTACAGATTGATGTATTGATTGCTTACGAACTAGCTGCTGTTCCAGCGTTATGCGCTCGAAGAGTTCGAAGTATAACATTACGTATAAATCTCTTTCCTTAGCACACTATCTCACTGTCAATGCTTCATGTTGCGGCGTTGCGTTGGGGTACGGGTCTGTATGAATGGGTAGTTTCGCACCGCACGTAAGAGGGAATTTGCTTACGTCTACCTTTAACGAATTTCCGATCTCTAGCCTACCGTGGCCGAACGCTCCTTCTGCGTACGGGGTTTTGATTTGAATCGGTTTGAAGTCGGCAAAATAGCTTCATACTCTATCGGTTCCGCTTGCCCTAACACAATTCACAATACCTGCTTTCAATTTATCTAAGCAAAACGCAACAGTAATACGCTCTCTAACAAATAAATTCACAGCGGGAATCGGGATTTACGTTAACAGAACGAAAGTCGTCTAAATACCACAACCAATGTTTGCTGTCGAACCATTGTCTGCTGCCTGTTACCCCGTTCGCTTCACTGTTTAAATCTCTAGTCAAGTACGAACTAACGCGTTTGTATTTAAAAATAGTGCTTGATCTAACGGTTTTGTGGTGGATCGATCGCTACGCTACGTTACGGTGGATAAACGAACAAAGAGCCAAAAATTTAACAACATCTCCTCTGCTGTACACAGCTTTTGCACAGCCTGTACAGCCACAGATACGGAAAGATCGTTTTGCTTACAAATATAGCAACCAGATGCCACTCAGCTCTCGGATAAATCTCGATAAGTATTCATAACGATAAGAAGCGATCCTCCTTTTCCTTTGTACAGGCCCTTTTGGTTGCGATAAAACTACCCTACACGCTAGTAAAGTTTTGAGATATGTTTGTTTAAAAACATAGCAAATTTTGTAATCGAATGCTAACTAACGATCAATACGTACGGGGTGCAAGTTAGAAGAACAATATAGCTCAAATTGTGTCCACTCGAATCAAATCTTCTTTTTCTCGCTTGAACGAATTGAAATCGCTATCAGCTCCCATCTTCTCGCCGGCAAGCTACGCTACGTTAACGTTTCCTAAGGGGCTCTCTTAGAGAACGTATTTGTCTTTGCTGCTTCATAAATGCTATTGTGCTTGTGATGGAAGCTGGGAGGTGATAACTTCCAACACAGCTTGATGTAAGTTGTCCGAATCGTTCTAGGTTACTTACAAGGTGTTGTGAGCGAAGATATGATTCGGTGGAGCATTTGAAGGTTTAGCTTTACCCTGGAGGGAATGAAAGAAGAAACAGTCTTTGTGTTGCAACTGAGCAGAATGTGTTTGAAGTGTTCGTTTCGATGTGTGAGTGTTTGGAAAATATTTAGGTTTTTCTTAAAGCTGGGAAAGAATCACCTTATGAACAGCATACAAAATCATTTTAAACATCACACGAGAAAAGGAGTTTGAATAATGAACAAAAATTCCATTTTTTCCCTAAGTTCATTCATGTTTCATTGAGGTTACATTCTCATTGAAACAAACTCAATTGAACGGAAATAAATCGTTATCATTGTTATCAACTGAACCGTTTACTTTTTTTTATGTGCGTTAAACAGAAACAATATAAATACAATCCAACACATCAGGGATTGGTATTGACAAATCATCAAGCAATAATTCATCCGATATGCAAATGAGCAGCTTGCATGTGATAAAACTCTAGGTTTTCCCGAAAAAGAAAAGTTACGCACGAATACCGATGTCAACAAGTATCGAAAATAAACATCGCCGTAAGTGAATGACGGTATTTCGTGCGTAAATCACATCGGGTTTCCCTTGATTGTGCTCTTTTGCTCTGTGGAAAATATTGATGGATGAGTATTTGATGGTACCATATCGTGTGGCCCCCTTTTTTCGATGAAATCAAATCGTGTGTGCAGTTTGGTAATGTTCTTGGAATGGAATAATCTTTTCAACAGGTACTTCATCCTTCGTTTTCTGTTGTGTTGTTGTTGGGGGGGTGTATGTTTGTTAGAGGAACAATACGTTTCGTGTGTGTTTGCGTCCGTTGCTATGGCAAATTTTCCTTTATACGATACTATAACGGGAAGGTTATAGTTGAGGATGGTTCTTAACAAAACATTGGATTTCATGAGGTACCAGACGTCTCCACTATCGTACAGCAGGCATCAGGCGTCTCTATGGAGTAGGAGGAATTGATGGAAGCGTAAGGCGAGGACGTAAGGAGAATGTTTTGCAATTTTATCGTTCTGAGGACTCTCCCGGGTGAGCGAAGAAAACGCAGATGATCTGTTTATTGCGTGTATACTGCCGTTTTCCACCGAAAAACATCATCACAGCCTTTATCAGCAACGTCGACGGTACACATCGTAACGCATTGGCTCATATAAAGCGAAGATCAAACACATTCTTAGGACGTTTCTCGCTAGGGGATAAAATTGCGGTTGCAATGTTAGCGTTGGTGGAGCTACAGAAGGGAACAGCAGAACAGCGGAATGTTTACAGTCTAGTGCCTCCCGCCCCGAGGGGTTAGGGAGGTCAGCGCAAAAGAAAGGCGAACCCAAAACGCACATGTCAACCTTTGCGTTGGGTGGAATATTCAAATTATGACGAAGGGGAAATATGTTGATTTGATGTGGATATGTTGAAATTTGATTAAACAACACGTATTTGCATCACTTTAAACAGGCTGTCGTGGGATTTTGTTTGATGAAAACTGTTCCTACCCTTTTGGGATAAAAAAAGAAAAGGTAGTGAAAGTATGCACGCGAAATAGTGTCAGTTGTGTGATTCGAAAACATTCGCTCCCGTATAAGGCGCTTCTTATATTACATTGTTTCTCTTACTTGAATCAGCAGAACACAATAAAAGCAAAAGAGCCAATAAAACCATTGCTTTTATTACCGTCGCTTTCTGCTCGAGGGTATGAAAGCATTAAGATGCGATTGCTTGCGTACCGGAATGAAGATTCTTTGATTTCATAAATATTCGAAATAATGGAGTGCGTCATACGACTCGTACGCTTCCCTCTTACCCTCCCGGGGTGACATTTCGAACTGACAACAAGGGTGTCATATCTCAGGCATTCCCGTCCTTACACCCGGGGGAAAGCTCGTTTATGAGCAGAGAGTGCGCACGTAAAGGAAATTGGAACTAATGTAATACATTTTCGGAGTCGAGTGAAGCGGGTATGGGCGAGTGTGGCAGAAAACAAATGTCGAAACAATTGTAAGCCAATCGGGCGAAACAGCTTTTCGCCCCTCCCACCCCATCGATGTGGGAAGGTGATAAAATCGAGTGAAAAAGTATCTTTCGGTACGTGTTGCGCTTCACTGTACCGTTCATAAATTGATTTTACGACCGGGACCAAGCGGTGATACGGAATGATTACCACTGATAAGCCTGTTGTCGATGAAATGGAACGTGAATGCGTGAGAAATATGACACAATGGTGCATTGTTTGTTTTAATTATGCACCAGCAGTGAAGGTTAAAGGAAAGGGGAGGGAAACATTACGACTGTTCGAACCGGAGCTCAGTAATTGGGGTGCAGCAGGAAGCTTTAATTCGTTGATAATATCTGCACGATGATCATGAATCATTCGGAAATTGGATCGTATAAGACTTAACCAAACATAAACAATGATACGGGCAAAGATAAGCTGTCAGCGATATGAGTAAAAATAAATGATTAAGTAACGAAAACGAATCGAGATGAAAAGTACCATGCGCCTCCATCGTTAGACGAAAAGCACCAAGCGTCTCCATTGAGTATAAGAAGTGATACAAAAAATCAATCAAATAAGTATCACACAAAAAAGTCAAGTAGAAAGGAAAAAAACCCAAGCAAATAAAAGATTAGGTCACAGTTTTTCTGATAATTTTCCTTTATCTCGTGTCCGGCAACAGATATCGAAAACCGCTCAATAATCGTACCACATTGAATGTGACGTACAAGGGAGATAAAACAGAAACAGGGATGTTAAAAACCAAGCGTAGACAAACTGTGACAGCTTAGCCGACAGTTTGCGACTTTAATCGCAACTGATACTACACTCCACTCCAATATCCACTCACGAAGGAAATGGCGATTGAGAAAAAAAACAAAAATCCGTGGTGCAAATAGCACGGTCGATATCTGCTGCTTCCGGTGTCACGTGAGCAAAACAAAGGCACGGAAAATAAAGAACAAAAGAGCTGTCCATATGGTGGTGTTGCTTCCTAGCGGTACGATTCTCTATCGATCGATTCATACTAAAAGTGGTTTGATTGTGCTGTTTTCGATCCTGTTTTGTTTTGTTCGGCTTCATATTGTGTCTTTTCGTCTTCTTTGAGTGCTTTTTTTACCTTCGGTGTGTGGTCATCTCTTTCAACGAAATAGATTCTTCAGACCGTCGAGATAGACGGTATGTGTTGCAACATTTACATTTTTCCTGCCGATCAATTGCTACCAAACTCATACCGACACCTCCTCGGTGTACTTGGAACGATCGTTCAAATCGATGACGAGACGCTTCTCGGGCGATTTCTTCTTCTTTCCACCACCACCACCACCGCTAGAACTACCCACCTCAGCACTCCCGCTCGCTCCGCTACCGGCCTCTTCACCGCCACCCTCACCTGTGGCCGACGTTTCCGGCGTATTGGCACTGTTGTTCGTACTGTTACTGTTTCGACTGCTTCTGTTGCTGCCGTCCTTGTTGTTGACGCGCTTATTACTAACACTGCTTCGACTACTATTACAGCTACTGTTGCTACTACTACTACTGTTGCTACTGCTACTATTGCATTTACTATTGATTGCTTCATCCGCTTCCGGATTACTCCCGACCGACGACGGGCTCCGTCACCCTGGACCGGTTCCGTTCGTCTCCCTTTACCTGCGGGAGCGTTCCGCGGTTCGGTTGTGCCGCCCGAACTTTCAGGACCCACGTTGGCGCTGTCGTCGTCGCTAGCCTGCCGCGGAGGTCGGATGCGCCCATGATTCACCGCACTTCGTGACCGATTTTCAATTTCGAGATTTTGCAACGCGGTCGTGAGTGCGTTCCGCATCAGAAAGTGCTCCTTCAAGCTATCTATCCTACTGCTGTTGTTGGCGTACAATTTGTTAAACTTTTCTAAATTCACCAACCGAATTGTGGCCTCGTCGGTGGCGGGTGTCAGCTGGGCCAGTGTTCCGGCCACCCCACTGCCGCCCGTCGAGCGTTCCAACGGTACCGTTTGTGTGGCATGATTATCTACACTATCACCGGCACTGAACGTTTGCTTGTGTCGCTGCTGGTGCTGTGAGTGCGGCTGTTGCTGGTAGTGGGGGTGGCGCTGATGTAGCAGATTATCACAAGATTCGAAAGCTTTTGTACTGAACTCACCACACTCGCTGGTGCTAGAGGCACGCTGATGATGAGGAGGATGCGAGGATGGTGGATGATGATGATGCTGTGAGTTCTGTTGCTGCTTCCGGTGTTCACCGACCGTGCTGTTGGCGCTGTTTGGTGCTACATACTCTAACCCACCACCACCAACGCCACTACCAGCCGTACCACCCTCAGCCCCACCGACAGCAAACTGACAGTTCAGCACCAGCTCGGAGGTGTGCTGTTTGGCTTTGTGCAACGGTACCGACCCACCACCCACCACCAACACACCGTCCGCGTCCGGTTTCCGGCGACCGGTAACGGTACTCACGGAACCGGAACCGGATTTGTCGTTCACTCCACTTATCTTACAATTACAATTAACCGCACCGCCTGCACTAGTCAGCTGCACGGCACTGGTGGAATTATTTATCACACTATCATTACGCCGATGTTGCTGCTGCTGCTGCTGCTGCTGTCGATTGGTTCGGGTCGAGGAGCAGCAGCTGCAACTGCAGCAGCAATTATTATTCCGCCCAACCACCCCGTCCAGCTCCATCGAGCGCGACAACCCATCCCGGCCGGTGTACGGTTCCTCGTCGCCCGAACCGCTGCACATGCACTGAAGCTGCTGGTGGTCCAGCCGGAAGTGACTGCCGTCGATCGAACGGGCCTCCAACTTGTGGCGCTCTCGTTCCACTTCCTGCACGGTCTCCGCCTCGTCCGTGATGGTGATGCGTGTCTGCGGAGGTATCGAACCGATCGACCCATTTCCGGGCCCGATCGTCACCGACCCGTTCGGGATCGTTGCCGTCGTGTTGGTGTTGGTGCTTTTGTCCAACCGTACGATGGTGGTTGGAGTTGTGGCCGAAACTCCCGTTGAACTCGCCAAGCCATCGGATGCACCCGCCATACTGGCGCTTTGGATGGCTTTCAGGGGACTTGGTGCTCCGATGGCCGGTGGTGGTCGAAGCGAGGTGGTACGACAAGCCTCCATCAGACTTGCGACGGTTAGGATTGCGGCCCCACGTTGGGGGATGCGCTCGTACAGACGCTGGAGCTGGGTGTAGAGTAGTTTCAGCTCCTCCAGTGCTTCCGTTTCCGTGAGACGGCCTTCATTGGCTGGGGGGAGGAAATAGGAAAGAAATGCGATGAGATTAGATGATAGCAGCGGAAAGAAAGAAGAGCAGGATAACAATCTGATCTATCCATCTTACCATAACGATGTGTTAATAAAGTGAAGCTGATTGAATTGATTTGGTATGGGCCTTACAATGTTTCACAAGAGAGAAATTGTAGCATCCATATGCCAAACAGATGAGATCTTAAGATAAAACGTAACTCTTAGCCGCTAACATCAAGACTCAACGAGAGTTTTTTTTGCATGAACTCCGGTCTTTCTTAGGGCCATCATTCATCCAGACTGCCATCCTATAAGCAGGACAAACTATCCAGCTACGGGAAAAACACGTCACAGCAGCAGTGCTGCTGAAGAAGAAGAAGAGGACTAATTTCTACCACGTAGTTGGATAGTCAGTCTTGACTAAAGATTCCTGATTGATCAGCAGGTAGTAAAGTCTCAAAAACTGATGTGAAGAACAATTCTTCGGAATGGATGATTTCTATTCGAACTAAGAATAACTTAGAGGAGAGTAGAGGTTTATATGAATATACGGCTATTGCGCTCTAGTTATAGACTCTCTTTATTGACTACTATCCCAATTTAAACGTGACCCTATTTATATAGCTATATAAGCCGATCCAAAGAATGTCTTCAGAGTAGGAGTACAAGATTTCACTTAAGAATGATGTTGTTTTATTGACTAGCCTCTCCGAAAATTTGAGGTTACGAGCGATCCTATTTCTAGGCTTATACGAAAAGATACATCTTTGATTATTGATATCTCCTACCGCTAATTAGTATATCCAATAAGATACCTATCATATCTGAGTTTCTTTTACGTATTAAATCATTAAGACAACCTGTCAACCATAACTCTAAAAGTATCTTCCTTATCATCCCTGCCAAAATTGTACTCACAAATTGGGGGCCCGAAAAAAAAAGTTGTTTATCAGGTAAAATTCACCACATGGACATACTTCACGGTACTTCCGCTGCACAAAACGATGCTATTTTTCATACGTGCTAATCAATTTCAGCACAAGCTCATATTCGCATCATCCAACTCCATCTTCATCGTTTATGTGCCGTACACCAGGGCACAAAAGCGGCGCCCACTCGGTATCATGTGCCCAACGATAATGAAAATGGCTGATCGATCATTCGGGTCCTCTTGTCGCCGCGAACCTCTCCCCTAGTCCACACTCCAAAAACCAGCATAGTGCAGAATGTGATAACGATAATTCATTTCCAAAGGATGTGTCTTAGTTGGTTGGTCCGATTCCAGTGCTCATTCCCTTCACCGTTACTGCATTCATCATCGGCATCGGTGCAGGAGGGTTTCGGCGCAAAAGGGACTCCCATATCGATGGCCATGTGTAAAAGGGCACTTGATCACTGCCAGGAAAGATAGAAAGCGGGTCAAAGTATAATTTCTCCTTGCCATCAAGGCAATCACCGGGATAAGTCCGGGGTGGCGGGTGTGGGAACACTGGCATAGCGGAAGCAGAAGGAAGCGGAGGTCTCTATTCCTTTGTTCCGCACACGCTGTGTGCAACAACCTCTTGCCGAAAAGTGATTTATCGAAATTTGCCTCGAGCTTGTATGTAATTGGTTTGGTCCGTTATTTGCTCTGCCAAAGCTATAAAGTGGTGTCTGCAGCTGTCCGGACCGGGAGTCGGGCTGCGCCCGAGTGTATAACACGGTGGAGGAGAACACAAGCAAGCAAAAAAAAAAAAAACTGTTTGCCCAGGCGTACAAACATGTGAAAAAGGGAAAAGTGCTCTCATTGCAATGTGCGATGCGACGCAAAAGGACGCAATTTGGTTTTCCGAAATTCAACCATTCCGTGGCCCATTTTCACACCATTTCAGTTCCCAGTTCAAAAACCTTTATCTACTTCGTTTTGTACCAAAGAGGGACGTTCCGGGATTCAGGAGGATCGCCCACCCATAGAGATCACAGACAAATGGGAGCGTCGAGTTTTCAACTGCATTGGGCATTTCTCGCTCACTCTCTATCTCTTTCCGGTCAAAACCACCCTACATCGTTTGCCCTTACCTATCGAGGCCGAGATGTCAAATAGTTTCCCAAATTGAATTTAATGAAACGAAAACAATCTGGCATTCTGGGCGAGCGAATCGAAGCTGAGATGAGCTGTAAAGAGGTCGGTTCTGTCCACTTCAACATTGCTTCGAATGATAGGGCTGGAAACATGGGGGCAGGCAAGCTGTACTAACAACACCGGAACTGCAGATGGTTAGGATTTCAGGATTCCGAATGCATCCATCGAAGTAAAAGTGTAAGTTTTCCTTCATGTCCTATTGAGTTCTGAGAAGAGTGTGCGAGCTCGTACTTTTCTCGTGTGAAAAGAATCGCAATGGCTCCGATTAGAGTGTGTGCGCTCATTGCTGCTCGTTTCAATTCGGCAACCATATCCTTTTGCACGATTGGACATCAAATAGTGTGCGTTTGCTTTGCCATTTTCCCGTATGTTGACCGTTTGATTTGATAAATTCTTCTTCTGAAACTCTACACGGGGAACGAAACGAAAGCGGGAACATACAAACTACTAACGACACACGCAAACAGATTGATACTGACCCATGTTGGCCCCGAGCTGGGCGGTAGACGTCGTGACGCTGCTAGCGTTGGCGAATGTTCGTCCGTGCGAGCGGCTAATAAATTTGGCCCCGGACGGTTTGATGCCGAGCCCGGTCGGATCGTCCTGATGTTTGCCACCGCCCCGGAACACCAGGTACACCTGTGACGGAGAAAGGAGAACGCGTGGAAGGATAAGAAAGTAGGTAATCATGAGCGACGTTTCAAAGTGAGTATGGTGCTGAGATAAAGGGGTTGTCCAGCGAACGCTTAGAGATTTTGGGAACGAAATTTACACGAAATCAAATTTGACAGAGATTTGGTTACGGCCGACAAGTAGTCTCCGCTGAGAGTTGTTCTTTGAGCTACGGATAGATTAAATTCATCCTGCAAAGTGCTACATCGCAGGTGTACACAGCTTAACCGATTGCCGGGCGAAAGTTATAATAAGAAAAGACTTACCAGGGTGAAAGGTGACCGAGGATTTATCGAGAAAAAGGTATCGACAGAGCTTTTACCAGTGCTCGCTTGTGCAGCTTATAAAGGCGATATTCCATAAGGCGAGATCCTCATCCTTCAGGAACATTAGAAAATGTCTCGTAAGCGATAAAATTGGAACGCAACGAAGAGCGACACTTCAGGACGCCAGCGTCACAAGTGCTATTGACATTAAATTATTAAACTCGCGCTATTTCACAATGCAAAGGCAAACAACTTTTCATTGACTAATCCCGGCGCAGCAAGCGGGAGATAATTTCGAAACAACTCGTTTCTCTCGTGCTCCAATGGGCCCTTCGCACCATCCAACGGATGATTGTTGATGACTTAAGTTTAATAAAATACTTCCAGGAAATTGTCAACCGCACTTGACGGAGTTCAAGGAGGAAACGCCACAGGGATAGACCAGAAATAAACTAAGAAAATGAAGAAGAAAAAAAATCCGCTCTTGTCCTTATCTGCGGTGGCTAGCGGCACAAAGTGGCGACAAACTTGGACGTTCGTGTGTACTTTTCATTTAGAGCGATGGGTTTTATTTACAGGATCGCTATCTAGAAGTGGTTCATTATCCCTTTTTTCCTTCTTCAGTTTTGTTTCGTTTTTATTCCCCCCGAACCCCATACCGATTGCTGGTTGCAAGCGCTCAGTTGGTCGGTCGGGATGGAGTTGGATAAAGCGTGCGCAAGCACACAAACACACACAAAAATGAAAAACCAAATAGGTTGAGTTTTAAGCGGTCGCTTTTCTTCACCTGCACCGGGCTTTTCATCGCATCGCAAGTGCGATCGACACAAAACGGGCAAAGAACGTGTGCGGCGTTAGGGGTGGTTTCTTCGGGTGATCTTTTGGGGATGTTATTTGGGTTTTGTTTTGGGGTTTTGTCGAGAGCAATACCCGTAAGAGCCCTTTGAGACGGACAAGCGTTGGGTGAAAGGGCGAAAAGAGCGAAAGGATGCAAGAGGCTAACGATTGTTTGTCTTAACGAACGGATACATTTTTTTTCTGTCTCTCTCTCGGGTGGGCTACCATTCCCCGAAAGGTACCACTTACACGTGCAAGAAAAGCAATCAAGTACTCTCGAGAAATGGACGATAGGAGAAGGATCACAAAATGCCGGTAACCGAGAAAGCGAACAGGGGGATATGAAAGGACTAACACTGATGTGAAGCAGCATAAGGGGGTGACGTCTTGTTGAGAGGGGGGAGGGAAGGACGAGGGAAGTCTTTTGTTTTACCTTGCTGCCAAAAATCAAAGCCAACAGCAGCGTGACCGTGAGCTGCGTGTGACAGAAAAATATGATGTACAATAAATCGGGATTAGCCGGTGACTGCAGGAACAACCTGAAATGAAAGAAAAGAGAGAGAGAGAGAGAAAATGCGAGATAAGTTAACGAAGAAAGCAAAGAACAGCTCCGCGATGGAAGCAATTTTGCAGATTGTTTGTTTGAAAAACGAGGAAGCTTTCTTTTGGTTGTGATAAAACGCACATCAGGAAAGAAAGAAAGATTTGTCTACACACGGCAAACGGCAGTGTGGCTGTGGCGGTGGAAAACTGCATCAGATTTAGAAAGAATGATAAAAATTAAACTTAAGAAAAGAGAGAGAGAGAGAGAGAGAGAGAGAGCAGGAGAGAGCGTGGCAAAATGGCTATCACTTCCGGCAAAATAGCTTGGTGGAAAATGGCGTCTCGTTATGCTGGAGCAAAACTCCAGTCTAGTCCTGCATAATGATCATCAACACTATCGTGTGGAGGTTTCGGTTCACTCTTCACAGCAGGGAAAAGGTTCGTCTAAATATCTTCTAAATAAATGATAGTTTTTGTTTTCGAGCGTGAAGACAAAGGAATGGTGCAATTCAGCTCATAGACAATGATGAAAATGGCGCTCGTGAGCTGGTAGTGTCTGAAGCTGGAGCCAGAGAAATGGAATGAATATTTTAAACTTTTCGGAATGCTCTATTGTTTTTCTTATTCTGAAGCAGAAGTGATTTTTGTAGATATGTTATATTTTACTTTGAAGCAATATGGCCAGGCCATCCTTCATGAATAAAAAATATAACGTTGAGTATATAAGAATTCTTTTACGTTCAAACTGCTTTGAAGATATTAACCTGAGCTATCTACAAGTAACTTCTCAACTAGCAGTTGCTAATCCTGATTGTTTTTCTATTAAAATCCCTAAAATTACTTATCATGAAACAAAAACGCTACCAAGAACTTCTCCTGTAGGAAGATTTCCTCCCTTGTACGCCCGCTCATTGCTTTCCGCCATATCTTTCCTTCCCTTGACGACGTCGCTTGTGGTATTCCATCTTTTTTCCACAGAAATCTTTTGAAATTTGTAATCCCAAACTGGTATCTTCCACTGGGGGAGCATTATCTCGGCTGGAACCCTAGCGAAGACTGCTGTGCAAAGTGACATCGTTTGACGCCACAGGGAAGTGTACTCGGGAAGTTTTTCGCGACGCCTTCACTGCTCCCCAGTGTCAAACCAGCCTCTCACTCGCATCCTATGCAGTGGAAAAGAATCAACAGTGGGTCATGTTTTGCATAGTTAATGTCGCAGGAGGTCTCGCGACCTTCGCCTATCATTTGATGGTTCGAGGCGTAAGGACAAACGTCTTAATACGCTTTCTTCGCAGCTTTCTGACATAGTAAAATCCTCAAACCAAACAAAAAAAAAAACTAACTAAAACGACCACATTTGACCGCTGAATGAGATGACGTGGCATTGGCGGTGGGACCCGTCAGCGTTTGACTTGTTCTAGCTCTAGCCGGGACGGGGAAACGGGAAAGCGGGAAAGAGCGATTTATTATCCGGTGGTTCCGTGTTTCTGTTTCGTTTTTTTGTTCGTCCCATGGTTCGCCTTTTTCCTTCCCTTCACTTTATACCATGCGGAAGGGTCGGGAGGGTCCTTGGGACTGAGAGCTTGATTTATTTTACACCATGTTTCTGTTTCTGTTGCTGGAGCAGCTTCTTCTGCTTGTGGTGCCTTTCGGAATCGTTTTGTTTTCCCGGTGGCGCTAAAGAATGTGTACATTTTCCGTCTTTCCATTTAGTGTGGGAACAGTGTTTCATCTCATCCTGCGGATGAGTGGGCATTTGAGTGTTTTTGTGGCCCCCTTTTTTTTTGGTTCTTGTTTGCTATGCTCCACTACCATCACCACATCCTATCATCCTTTGCACGGTTTCTCGGCAAACGGGAAACTAGCAGGCTAGAAGAAGTAAGACAAGAGAGCGCCGAGCGGTCCTTGGAAGCAAGACATGACCAGAAAATGAAATCTATTTATTTTGGACCGGCCATGAAGAGGGCAACCCTGGCATCATTCCTGCGGGTTTTGGTTGCGTTAAAAGATGGATTGAATGGTGGTGGTGATGGTGGTGCCCAGTGTGGTCGTCTTACGTCAAACCCGGTGATGCATGAACCTTTTCTCGAGTAGACTGATAATAGTCGGTCATGAGGTTTCTTCTGAACATCTCGACGAGTTACTGGGCACCGTGGATGCTACGGGCTTGGGGTCGGTCCTGATACTTTCCGTTTTAAAGCAGTACGTTTTTTATAATGAATTCATAGAAAGCTTTCAGCGCATGTGTTATGATTTACTGAGCTCTTGACGGTTGCCTTATTTAACCCGACGATGATGAAGATGATTTGATGATGCTGAAGATCAATTTCGTTTCCCGGTTTATATTTTCTTATTATGTTTCAAAATTAAGCATATATTTTAAAACAAAACAGCAGATAATCAACCGATCTTTTCATTTGATGATGCAAATTGAACTTCAAATGGTAGGACTGCAAATTCCATATTCAACCAAAATTTTAATTTTAGTTTAAGGCTCTTACTGTTTTTCAACTTAACAAAAAAATTAGTTTATAAGAGCATTTCATTTTTAATGAGTGACTGACTCATTTTATTAGTAAAGCTAAACTGATATAGAAAATTTAGATTTTGAGGATCTTCTTCCCTGGCTTAACCGCCTCTTAGGTAATGCCTACCATTTCTGGCTTACTAGACATAAGGATAATACCACTACCTTTTATTTGGATAGTCAGTCCACACAATGGCGATATGGTCCGGATGAGATTTGAACCACGGTTCTGCCGAAGAAGAAAGACCGGCGCCGTTGTCGCGTCTACAACCGGGCAGACCTTGGTTTGAGAAATGCTTTTGCCAAAATTTGATTTGATTTTCACTTGTGAAGTTTCCAAGCCAAACGTTTGAAAATCAGATATAATCGTAGTCTCATTCTATTGTCCATCACTGTATGTCCATAAAAGTTTGCCATGAAAGTTGTGAATATTGCTTTCACATCTGAGAAGCCTCGTTTTAAGAATTGTTCTCTAAGGAACGATCACACCCTTAAAAAACGCTTTTCAATCTCGATGTTTCGATTTATTTTCTACAAAAAAAAACTGTTGATTGAAACTCTATATACAGTCAACTTACTCACAACACCCACCGCATAAAAAACTAAAACAATTAAGACAGCTTTAAGGATTCAAACAACAAATCCTGCTGTTGGCCAGAACACTTCCCTTCCCTTTAAACTATCCATCAGCTTAGCGTTAAAAGCGATGAACGGCGACGGTACGGCAGGCCAAAGCAGTAGCAACATTTTTCCCCCTCATAAATACTTGCCTGCCTTGAATATCAATGATGGCGTTTATTTGCATAGCGGCAGAACGCCTCCATGAACTGGCCATAAGCCAAAAAAAAAATCTTCCTAGCAGATAAGTATCCCGGTGGGATCATCACGATGGAAGTCCGTTGGATGGAAAGGTGGTGGTGGTGGTGGTCAAGAATGAACATTAAAAACCCATCATGCAAAGGAAGGATCGATGAGGGTGCTGTACCATCCCGTATCAGCCCAGTTTTCCAATCCATAAATCCAACACATGCACCAATCGATAAGCGTTAACGCGTGTGTATGGGTTGCGCTCGACGTGCGAATGGTAGATAGCAAAAAGATCAATGTTCTAAAGCAAAACAAAAAAAGTAGCCACATTCAACGATTTGGATCATGTGATGATGGGTTTTCTATTTCGCTACACTAGTGCTACACCAACGACAAGTTAAGCACCAACGATATTCAAATCTAACTCCGGAATGCATTAAAGAATGTGCTATTCGCGCGAGGGGGTTTGAGGATGGAACGAGGACGAACGAGCACAGAAAAACAAATGACTCTGCCAGTCCTGATGTACAGTTCCATTGTAGCAATCTGTTTCCCTAGCACACAGCACTATTCGGTATCATCCAGCAGGAGAGGCAAGTAACGAATGCATGGAAGGATGTGAACAGGAAATAGCGTTTCGAGTACTGTTAACACAGTTCTGCTCATCCGACGAGCTTTATGAACAGAATGAAAATGAACCATTTGGCTAGTAACAAGTTGTACAACACACACACACCGGCAAAGTCATCGGAAATATGAAGGGATAAAGCAAAAAAAGCCCCTCCAGTCGAACCGGTTCAATGATAAGTGAGGTGTTTAAGGATAATAATTTCCATATTAAAATATTCATTTGCTTCCGACCGATGAACCGACCATACTTTGCCACTCAGTGTGACAAGCGCGGGTATCGATTTGTCGAGCACCCACATCCGGTGCGGTGTGTGGGGCACATTCGAAACACACAGAATGTATAATTAATCTTCACAAAACCGTTTCATTTGCGATTACGTCTTGTTATGGTAGGAAAAAGGAGGAAGAGACACAATGAAAGAAAAAAAAACACATGGAGCAAGCAAGTTTAAATTATTCATTCAAATTGGTCAACTGTGCAGCGGAGGTTGAAACACGTGGTACGGAATTGCCAATGTCCGCAAATTAATATTCAATCGAGATATCCTGAGGGCAGACGGGTTTTACGACGATGTAGGGGTTTTTTTAATGTTCGGGTGTAGTGGGCGCTTATTAACAAGGAGAGTTTTATGGGAAATATTTTGAGTTTTACTGTGCATCTACACCGATTCTGGTTTGATTTTTGCTGTGTTCAGTAATAAACCCTTGAGGGAGCAAAAAATATATTTTTTAATATTATAAATGAATAAATCATTTTTCCATTTGTTGAATTTCAAGTTTTGCATGAAATTTTCTTCGATTTGTTAATTTTTATTCATCATCCGGATCCGGCTTATCGCCACACAAAATATAACAATGAACAGCCTTGCTATTGATTATGGCTTTTAATGCATCCCTTGCGGTATTGGATCCGCATTACATCCGCAACAAAAACCCATCGTAAAAGTAATAAAAAAGCAATAAATAAACAAAACAATAAACAAAATCCAGAGAAAAAAAATCACAAAAACTTCATTCAACCCGAAGCAAAACACATGAAAGGTCAGCAAAAGTGCACGATTCATTGGCGGGCGAACACACACACATTCATTAGGGTCGGATACTCACATTGACACATTCAGGAAGCAGGTCAGTAGAAATTCGTTGTAGATCGCCATCGATATGAAGCGGCTTTCGTTAAACTCGGACGGTGCCTTCCGTACCATGATGCAGAGCCGTACGCCCCAGGCCAGAAACAGAACCTCCACTGTGGGCGGTCCATTGTTGGTGGGTTTGGAGGAATGGGAGAGTTTTTGTTGTGGTCATATTTTGCAAAGACCCGCGGTACATCGTAGCATCCGGAAGTAAACACGCGTCGTTCGTGTGTCCGTACACCAGGCGGATAAAGATAGTGGCATGAAAAGAAAGGATAGAAAGTTAGCGTTAGTTCGAGATTGTCTGGTTTTTGCTGCCTCACACCACACGAAGGGTATAATATACTATTTACAACAAAGTGCAGCGTTTGCTTTATGATGCGGACATGGATGCAGTACCGACCGACTGCGCGAACCCTAACCGTTCTCCCTCCCTGTCACGCTTGTAGCGTAAACACATTTTTGTTCCGGACTGTTCGAGTCTGTTTGTGTGTGTCGATGCACGATAAAAACATACACGTTACAATTTAATAAACAAAACAAAACACCAAAGGGAATAAAAAATGTAAAACACAACTTTTGCACAAAACAGTACACGTTCTTTGTTGTTTTATGATGAAAGCAGCATTCTGACCAAGGTTGGCAAAGCGTATAAATCTGAACTACTTGAATACAAAACAAAAAATCCCGGCAAGCTATAGAGATACTCCCAAAGATAGTGTAGTGAAGCGAGTTCAAATAAACTTTTCAAAGTTGGAGATTTTTTTCTTGGAGGGGAGGGTGGTTTCGCGAGTTTCAAACAGCAGATTCTACTGCAGATTGTTTCTTTTCGGAATAAAAAGTTTGACACAATTTATGAAAGCTGAACTTGATCCTGGAAGCAGCCGGTGTTGCTTTATGTTATTCATTTTAGTTTTTTTTTTCATTTTTGTTCCGCTACTCCTCACTACTTCCAGGATAAGGTTTGCATTGCACTCGAGCACCGTACAGGTGAGCAGTGTGCACTGTACTTGCCGACAGATTTACAGCCAGCTGGCATGTCGGGAAGCCAGCTACGGAGCGCAATATGCAGCACACCCCGTGTTTGACAATATGTGCGCCTGCCAGGCACAAAAGTTCAATATCGTAAGCGCAACTTTTACGCGCCATGAACCAAGTGGATAGTGCAAAAAAAAACGGAAGGCTGCGCGAACCGGTGGCTGCAGCAACATGTGCCAGTAATTTAAGCCGTAACATGCTGCTTTCGAAAGAATGCCTTCTTGTAAGAGAAGCAGCAGAGCCAGTAACAGAAGCAAATGGTTTGTGTAGCTGTTTTGGATTCACCCCTTTTTCTTAAACATTACGGTAGCAAACAGGAACAGAAAGGAAGGCTAAGACACTACAGTTTCAGTTGAACTGGAAGAAAAATAATGATCACTTTTACAAAGTGTGTCACAGTGGAGAGAAGGAGTTCAGTGGTGCAGTGCTCCAGGAGCGAACACCAGGTAGAGCCAATAAATATCCTGCTAAGGTGTGAAGATTTATGCAGTTGTTTTGCTAGCATCTTGGTAATGGCTCTGGGTGTTAATAGCCGAGTTTTCAAATTATACAGTAGATGCCGTGCAGTGGAGAAAAATGGCTTACACTTAACAGATGTTTGGGGCAAAGAAACAAACAGTATGTTTTGGAGTAGATATTGGGTTTTTTAATTTACTTGTCAGTGAACTTAAGAAAACAGTGAGAAACGGGGTGTTTTTAAGGGTCTTTTGATGCTTTCCTTTTTGCAGGACTGCCAGAAAAGACGTGTTCTGCCAAATAAAGCAGGAAATGGTGAGATTTTGTAAGACATAATAGGCTTACATTTATACTCTCCTAATTGATTCTTAATTTGACTAAGCAGGCTTGCAGATTTTAACATTAGGTGTTCTCATACCTTTCAAATGTGTAAATGAATTTTTAATAAGAGAAAAGTTAATAAAAATCCCTTGAATGGTGATCTTTGAAATGTTTCAAAACGGAAGAAGCTTTCTAAAAAACAAAAATGGAACTATGGAATCACTTCGGAGAATGTCTCCATTGGCTTTAGAATAAGGCAAGCTCTTTAGAGAAACTTTTCAATCATATAATGGAGTCTCGCCTACAGTAACGAGAGGTTTACAATAACTTAATAATCGGTTTTGCAATTTCTACTAAGAGATTGATCAAGGATAAACCGAAAAATTGTCTGAGAGCTCCAGGATGAACTGATTTGTGTAATTTATATTTTAACAGGTTGGAAGCAAAAATGTGTTCAAAATTTACCTTAATTATTACTTTCCAGTAATACGGAGTGGACAACGGTTTTCATACGGCAGCACCGGGGTTCAAATCCCAATCGGTCCACCTACCAACCTCGAGGGGTCTCGGCTTGCCATTTCTGGATTTCTGAGAGTTGATTTTACCCATAGCAAGGTAGTCAGCACTGCTTACAGGGAGGCGGTCTGGATCGGATTTGAATTTGGTCCTGCTTCATAACCGCCCAACATAATTTTCCATTACATGGGTCAAAACGAACCGTGTAAAATGAAAGGGATTGCTAATCTAAGTTTTCCCATCAATGAAATTCGATTTGCTTAAAATGACCTCATTAAGCTAATATTATTATTGTTGGTGGAAAAAACAAACACGCCAAGCATCTCAATTAGTCATTATTATCCACCAATAACAACAGACAAAAACGCGAAATAACCACAAAAAAGAGCGAACACTTCGTGCTTATTCGCACCATTCAAATTAATCCTATCTTCGGGCCGCTTAAATCATGGGCCTTAATTTTTTTTCTCACGGCTGACCACAGCTGACCTACTTAAGCATGCATCCGGCAGCAACAACTAATGTAATGGTGAACCCCCTTCAGAAGGAAAAAAGCCTCAGCTAACCGCTACCAACACTCCAGCAACCGGACCGAAGCCAATTTAACGGGCCAGAACATTTTAATTAATCCTTCAACCGTTAACTCGGCTTTCTCCACTTCTTTTTTTCTGCTCCCCGGGTTAACGATATCATCGCGGCAGGATACTTACTCGAGGTGAAGGTATGATCCCACCAGTCCGTTTTGCACAGGAACGCCTTCAGGTTGTCCGCGGTTCGGCCAACGATCACTACCGGCGGTGCGACCAACGTCCGGACGAGGAGCGCTATGCCGACGAAACCGCACAGCACGCCCAAACGCTTCAGCAGGTACGCATCGGTAATTTTGACCGCTTTCGCCGAACGGACGCGAAAAATTACCGATATCCTGTGGAAGAGTAGCACAAAAAAAACCAAGTGGAAAAGATTTAGAGTTAGAAAAAAAAAACAAGGGATAAAAACATCTTCAGGCTTCAATGTTTTTTAGTGTGTTCACTTCTTTGGACATCTTTTTCTGGTAGTATTTGGTGTTTTTCGTATTTTTGTTCATGTCTTCAACAAATCCTTGTCGTTTGATGATTTTACTCAAACAACTGCGGGTTAAGGGATTCGCTTTTTTAAGCTGTAAACACGGCCGACCAGTTTTACATTGGATTTTGTTATTTACTTTCGTTGCGTTTTCTTCCGTGTCCAATATCTGGCCCTTTCCCATGTTGCTGTGTTCAGCTGCCAGTTGCTATACACGGCTACCATAGTTACACACTCGCAAGCAAGTTAATTGTGATTTTACCAGTGGAAAACTGTTTACAAAGAATGCTATCGGTCCAACGCGAACTCCCGCCGCCACGGAGCGGAATACTTACCGCCAGGTTTTCAGCATCAATGCTCCGTACGTCAGGGAAAAGCCAATTTCCCGCAACCAAATGCGGGCGGTGCAGGAGTAGAGCGATGGTGGCGGATACATGACAACCGACTGCCGAATGTTGTACATCCGTGCCCGAGAAATAAATCCCGTACCAGGAGTTTGTGGATTTGGTTCATGAAAAGAGAGATAAAGCAATGAAGGGAAAATTATTTCTAACGGACTGGACAGTTTTCTAAAACCCGAACCGGCATTCTGACTTCCCTCCACCCAGCATTCGTACCTCGCTTGTTTCAACATCACCCGTTTGCACAGCAGTTAGTTATGTAAATGAACGTAATTAGTGATTCTGTCCGCGTTCGAATGAAGTTAAAATTAGATTTTGTTTTTCCCTTTTTCGCTCGGCAACCGTTTCGGTGCGAATATTGCTGTTCATGGTCTTGTGTACCGTGCTGCCGAACCCGAACAACGGAACAGAAACAACAGCAAAGCAACACAAACACATCCTGGGGATCCAGTCAGTGGGGGTAGAAGAAGGGTGGGCAGTTTTTAATTTGCTTTCACTTTTCGCTTTCCGCTTTTCCATCATTTTGTGGCGAATGAATCGAAAGCGAAATGGAGGAAATTATTTTTATTATGGCACTGACCCGTTTCACCGGCTTCGATGATACGGCAGCAAGGATTCCGTGGCACAATATTATCACCGTCAGGTGCAAGCCTCGGTGTTGAAAACTATGTGAAGCGAGCTTTGATTTACGTCAAATTGTTTATGGTGCTGAGGGGCACGGAAGTTTAGCGTCGAGGCGATATCGCGTCGTCGGATGCGGATAGTTGTCACGGATGCAGATTACGTTTCCGGGCGAGAGGGCAAATTTTTGTAGATGAATGGTTTGGCTGATGCAGTTCTATGCGCGTGAGATGGTGTTGCCAATTAAAAACAGCTGACCATCTCATGCAGGACTAGTGCTTGTAGGGACAAATAAGGATCGCTTTAGATGCTTCAAATGCTTAGGATTCACAAAATAAGATTCAACTTTAGTATTTAGGAATCAAAAATTGATTCGATGCAACTCACATTTTCGGTTTCAATTTTTTCTTCTCATAAAGAACGGCCTGGCCGTACTGATTAGGTAATAAAATTAAATATTGGCAAGTTAGGATTTTTTTTCTTACAACCACTCACAATAAACAGTGTTAAAGTTGTCCCACCAATATTGTTTTACTTGCTTTAAGCTCATGTTTTACATTGATTCAGCTTACGTTTAATCATTCAGGTTCTTTTTAATGCATTGATGAGATGCGTTGCATGATATTGCATATAGTTATTACTACAACTCACAATAAATAATATCAAAATGGTCCCACCGTCCAATGATTCTTCTCCATCTATTGCCCTATAATTTCGGCCCGCAATTTCTGACATTCTGGGTCTTGATTTACCATTTACTAAGATAGCCAGCCCTGCGATCGCGAAGGTGCTTTGGATGGGATTTAAGCTCCGGTCCTGTCATGAGGGGGCCGGCACCACTATCGCCTCGGCCACCTCGTCGTATGATTAATAATTGCAAAAAGGTTTCATACTTTAATCACACTATTTTTTTTTTGCACAAAAATTTAAAAAATCGTGCTTAAATAAATTATGCGTCTCGAAATTAAAGTTTGAAAGAAGGTTTATCGTTCACTGCATAAAAATGAAACAATTTATAAAAAAATATAATAGTTACAGTTGTGTAATTTTTTTTATTATTAATGCATCGAAAGTATTTTGGCCTGCAGCAATCCACATTAAAATTGGCCCCAACATATTCACATCGTACTTTAATTGCAAATTAATAGCTGCGTTCGAAGTCGTTATTTTTTTCCTTAAATAAATACGACCAAACGTTGAAAAATGTTCAGCACCTCCGCAAAAAAGGGATGAGCACGAAACACATAAAATCGAAATGGAATAAAATTAAGATATCTTACTTTAAATTGTGCCGCCCGATAGAAGGGAAAGAACCAGAGCGGACGGCATTTGCAAAAGGCAATTGAAAGTGCAAAAAAATATAACCAAAAGAGAGAGAGAAAGCAAAACACTTTCGACAAAAAAAAGAAGAAGGACCGAGTGCGCCATTTGTAATGTAATGAAACGAAAGATTAATGTATGCTTTGGAAAAGGGGGTTGCGTGACCCTGAACCCTGTTTTTTTTTTGCTTGCCTGAACAACGCGAAAAACGAGCTGAAAGTGAGTGCAATGAAGCAATTACCGAAAATAAAAACACCAAAAACGGGAAGCATTAAATGGATATTTGAGGGAGTATGTATGTATCTAGGTAGGTAGGTAAAATTAAAACATGCCTTCCGTTTGGTGCGGGTTTCTGGTAAAGGAAAGAAGCAAAACAAAAGTGTGTGTGTAAAAAAGCTCGGCGAATGGTGAACGTGAAAACTTACCGTACAATAAATGCAAAATGCGCCCAATGCAATTACACGCAGCAGCGCTGGACTTGCTGCCCGTACAACCTGTAATGGAAAATCAGAAAAGAAAAAAATAATTGCAGAAAGAAGTGTTGAAGTATTTGTTGTTTTGCTATTTTCTGCCTGTTGTTTGCTGGGTTAGCTCGTCTCAAAAAAAAAAATCGTTACACAAACCGGTGCAATTTAATTTGGTGCAAATTCCGAGCAAATAATTGTACGAATTGAATTTCCATCCGTTGACAGGGGAGAGCGCGGGGGGAGTGTAAAACGGAGGCGGTAGTGAGAAGGAAAAAACATCGTCAGAAAAAAGCAGAACACCATCAAACGAAAGGCGTAATGGCTGCCTTCACAAGCAGGATTTGTCGGCCGCTTATCGTGGCTTTGGACAGATGCCCAGCTTTTGCACAACCATATCGTTTTTTCTGCTCGTTTTATTGTGAGGTTTTCCAATCGGTTTAAAGGGTTTAGCTTACTGCAACGATCAGAAAGCAATGATGAAAAACGGGTAGGCTGGCCAAGGGTTTTTTTTTTAGTGGGAAAATGTGTTGTGAAAATAAAAATCAATACGGTTAGCGTTTTGAAAATTTAAATAGAATCCTTTTGTTTCTCTTGGAAGAGCAAATTGACGGCTGAAAGCTTTTAAAATGATACGCGTAAAACAAAAATTAAAGCCTTTTTGCTGTTAACCTGCTGCGGCTTCCGCAAGTGGTTCAATTATAACCTCGCACGGTGCACCTGACAGCGCCACAAGCTTGTTGCATTTTTAAAACATCCAATCAGTCACTGACACCTCGCACCCATGGCACCTCGCAAGTGTGTGATTTCGTCCACAAACAAATTTGTACAGCAGAAAAATAAATTAATGAAACGTCCTTGGCGTTCGTGCTGTAAAACACGGAGGCGAAGGTGGGAAGCATACACCGCATCGAACGAATGATTTCCTTCTTCGGTTTCATCGGCACGTATGAAGACCGTTTGTGATTTAAATATTCACTGCGCTGTCGGTTGCAGGGCGCGAAACCGAGTCAGCGGGATATGGCTGGATGGATGGATGCAGTGAGCACCAACCAACCAACCAACCAGGAAAAAAAAGTAATTTACATTTTCTGTTACGCACGCGGATATCCTTCATTGTGATTGTCAGGTGCTAACACCCGGAGCAACGTATCGCACACGCCTGCACAGCAGGTCCGTCCGGTGCAGCACGAACCACAAAGTTCGATGAGTTGAATCGTCAACCCCCTTCGCGGAACAGTGTGACAATTCATTGGTTTGACCACATCCTGTGGTGTGAACATATGTAGATGAGCATGTTTTTTGTTTGTTTTGTGGAGGAAAGAAAAAAGAAAAAAAAATCGTATCAAGCCCACGCAGGACGACGCATCGTGCGCTGGCTGTCGTTCAATTTCAGTGCAAATTAAATGTGGGAAAACCACTGTACTGGCAGGAGCTTAACAACACGTCGGTGTCAAGTATCTATATTTTTAGAACGAGAACGTAACTAGCGTACGGGGTAGGAATTCATCATAATTCCTACGATTCCTGGTACGAGAAAGCGGAGCACGGAATAGTGATAACTCGAATGATGTTTGTTAACAGAAAAACTGGGCTAAATCTGAAACTGTTGATGATATTGACGAGCGCTTTCTTCCGAGAATTATGCTCTGATGCCAATACTTTTCGTTGCACATCAAATCTTTTTTTTATAAAGCGGCTGCTCAACTAGTGTTTGCTACATTGATGAATTTGTTACATTTTACTATTTTTTTATTCGTAAAGAATCATTTTACTGGTTAAATAAAATGAAATAACTTTATGTTATAAATTTAAAGTGACTAAGATTGAGTGAGAGTCGCACTCATCGAAAAAATTCATGCAAGTTATGTGTTATACTGTAAATTTTTTATTGAAGTATTATTTTTATTTATTATGGGCGACCCGGTGGTAAGGCGACAACAGCGCCGGTCTTAATACGGCAGGAACGGGGTATACATCCCATCCAGACCGTTCCCCCGAACTGAGGACTGAATATCCAACTACGTGGTATCATTAAGTCGAGTAAGCCAGAAATGGCAGGCATGACCCAAGAGATCGTAATCCACGATTCAAAACATATTGAAGTTACTTAAAACCCAAAACTCAGACTCGTCAGGCAATAGACCTAAAGACTCAATGAAATGTCAAAAAAGAAACACACTATTGAAGGAGATTACCTCATATAACTTCAACTGTTTCATACGAGAACTCATCAGTTTAATGAGAGTTTACTGTTGAAATGTGTCTTTAACGAGTGTCGCTGTTGGACAGTCAACTTGCTTTTGGAGGGTTGTGGCAAATATCTGGATGGTAAGATAAGACCTACTTCCCAAAACTATTTGTTTATGAGTTTTTACTTTCATGTACAACGAATTCTTGATTAAAAGTAAAATTGACATTTTTTATTATAAATTTGACTATATTCAATTAACTAAACTGAGGTCTTTAAAATACATAATATTTGCTTCTGGAACAGCTGTTGTTAATCGACATTTTGCTTAAGCTTTTAGTTGCTATGCTTATAGGATTAATATTGTTTAAAAATAATTATTGTTAAATTACCTAACCATGATTAAAACCAATACCCATTCCAGCAAAATCATTATAATAGTTTTTTATTAGTTTAAAGGAGTTTAAATAGATTTCGGGAAAATCTGATGGAAATTAAAAAAATACGTGTTTCGTTGCCTGGCAAGTAATAGACTAATTTTAATAAGTGTGAACATTATAATGTTATAAATAAAAACAAAATGTAATTTTACGAAAAAACACACTAAGCTCTACAAAAACATTTCACTGAAGACCAAAAGAATACACAACCAAATTTTTTTGAAATGCAAAGAAAGTCATAAAATAAGGAACCTTGATATAGCAAATAGTTACTGCATTCTACAGTACTACATTGGTTGCAGAACGAAGTGTATTATAGATTTTTTTATTGTTCTTTAAAGCTTCTCGGAAAAAAGAAATAATTCCATCATACAACAAATGCCAACAAAAACCGGGTAACGTCACATTATGTTTTACTACCTTCAATTAATAGATTAAAAACCTGTGTTTCATACAGTGCAAAGCAAACAAACGTTTTCCTTTTTTCCACCAGCTGTGCCTATTCTATAGAAACTTGCTTTAAATTAAAATTATTAAACCCCACCAACAGCGCGTCATACAATACGGCACTGGCTGAAGTTTTTTCATCTCACACCACGTACACGTTTGTAAACACACACACACACACAGCGAAAACTCGTCCAGAGGGCAACGAAATGAAAAGTAAACAAGCATTCTAAATGCAAACCGTCGGCACCGCTGTCCTTACCTTCACTTGCTGATACTTGAAGGTAAACACGGCCGCCGGTGGTAGCAGCCCGATGACGGCACAGGCCAGCACCAGGATGGACGTACGCATCGGCCAGTTCAGGGCGGCCACGCACGGCGATGCATCCTCGCAGGAGTCACACCCTTCGGCGCACGGTAAACATTCGTACGAGTTCGCGATGCTGTAGGTGCTGTACTCGTTCTGAGCGATTGAAAGGGAGTGAAAAATAAAGGGGACCATTTCTATGAGTAACACACCCACTGTGTAAGCTTTGATTGACACGGATTGTTGGGGCGAAAAAAAAGGGCGACTCCTTACCAGCATAAGTTTTTCATACTCTTCTTCCAGCGTGCTACCGTTGAAGTACTTCTGCTCGATCGTCGTATCGGGGAAATAGTATCCCTTTCGGCAGATGCACCGATAGGACCCACGGCGAAAGCCAAGCCCGGGAATTGGTGTGCACTGGAAAAGAGAGAAGAAAATCAAGTTTTTTAGGTAAATTTTTTTCTCCATACTGTAAAAGAAATTAAAGGGAAAAACAAATAGGGACGTCAAAATAAATCTACAGTCAAGTCGCATTTCACCGGCATGGTGTTATAAAGTCTTAAAGTGATAAAGAATTATGTATACACAAAAAAAGCTCCAAACTCGCGGAAATGCACTTCGAGTTCACGTTTACAAATTCAAGTAAAGAAAAATAAATATTTAAAGTACTGTAAAAAAACCGGCACGGCCCCAACATCAACATTGAAACAGCATTAAATTAATTAAAACTAATGAAAGCAATGAAAATTTATCGCCTTCAAGTTCTATTTTACCCCTCGTGTGGGGTTTCCGCGCCGATGAAAACCCCACCCAGTAAGAATTCAACCGGCAGAAAGCGCGCACCGGACGACAACGCACGAAAAGCGAGCACAAACTAAGCCCCAGCGTTGAGAGGTGTAACACCCTCATTGGCCAGCTTTAATGGGACGCCCATAATTCAACAGCGCCCAACAGAAAACCCAACTTGCCCCCCTGCGAAAAGAATTTACGTATGGTGTATAGGGTCTGGTTTTTTTGTTCCTTGCCAGCTTGCTTGCTTACATCTTTCGCACGTCTGTGTGCCGGAAGGAACGAATGTCTACAGTAACGGACGAATATAAATACAGACTGAGAGAAGTAAAATAACAAAAAAAAAAGGCACGACTTGGGAAGCTTTTCCTTGCTTGCGAAATGGCAACACCGAACGCTCTTTTCAATGGGGGCAATGTTTTAAAAGGAAGGTTGATTTTTCTTTTCGCTCGAGCTTTTTTTTCTCTCTTCTTCTTCTATTGCCATCCCATGGAAACACCATTTTAACGTGATTTTCGCGTTCGCACATGGGGCTAGTTGGCCGCGCGGTGAAAGATAAAGCATGATTGCTGTGAGGGAATATTTGGATACAAAATTATAGCAAAATAAGAAAAGAAAAGCCGTATCCCTTTTTTCGCTTCCATTGTTGATAGCTAGGGGTTGAAAGTTAAACAGAGAAGGCGATGTTTGTAAATTTTATTACACAAAGTCTACCGAGTAGTATATGGGGAGAGAAAGAGTGAGAGTGTATCTTAACGAAACGAAAGAAAAAATGGGAAAAAATGTAGGAAACAAGCAGGAGCACGTTGGCGAGTGAGAACTTACCTCCGTCGTTCGCTGCTTGCATTTGTCCGTGCCGGCGAAAATGTTCAGCGGCTGGGGTGCCCCAGATGGGGAGTTCTTCTGCGGACACTGATCAATGTCGACGCGCCTTAAATCGATATCGATGCCAGATGTACCTCTGTTGGTTGAAGAGTAGAGAAGGTTTTGGTTAGAGAGTGGTCCAGGGGTTTGCGGTTTATGACCAGCCTGTCGAGCTTATAGTGGCTTTAGTTGATGGCCATTATCTCCTTAGCTCCTGGTGCTGGGATGCACGGTCGGTCGGCGGGTTCAACGATACGGTGTACTTGTAATAAATTTAAATTCTTGATTACTGGGTGTCTCTGAGCTTTTTCCAGTTATGCATCTGAGCAAAATGAGCATTTTATAGCACAATTTTAAACTTGGAGTTGAAGTTTTCCGTTTTTTATAGCAACTTTTACCACACGATTTCTTCATCCATTACCAAAGGAATGTTGAACCTTGCAATAAATTAATGTTACTACTTCAAGGAAACGGTTATTGAAAACAAAACTCATCACCTGAAGACTCGCTATAAGTATGTTTATCCAGCGCTTACTCTCGTTCGCATCTGCTGCTCGTGTCCATGTACACCCAATGCCCTTGCAAAGACGGCAGCTTCTGATGATAATCTTTCACAGCAGTTTTACACCATCTAGCTAATCCATCTCTTGCAAGGACTGAAGCGCTCACCTCACTTCGGACTGCCCACACCATTTCCAATTTCTACGCCCCAGCCAAACACGGTCTGGTGCGATTTGCAAATTTAGCCCAAATGACTCCTGACAACCGCAGCAGGGCCAGTCGTGCCACCATGGCTTTACTTAATAAATAGCGAATTGGTAACACGGACGGACAGTCTCGACAGTGAAGTATTTTCGGCGAAAAGCCACATTCCCACGCGCTCGTTCGCAAGACAAAAAAAGCACTCGCACACACCGGCCAATCGTTCTGGACGGCGGCATAAGTCAACATCACAATCAGCGGCGGACCTCGGTCGGTCGGGTCGTCTGTCTAATGGCGAAAGTTTAATCTGATGAAAGCAAAACAATCGATAAGCGATGTTCCCCGAGCTGAAGGACGAGCACACGGACGAGCACCGGGAAAGGGATCCCGGTATAATCGGATGTGATGATCAGCGAGTGCGGGATGCGGGCTCGAGTGAATCCGGCGGAAAGTAATCCTATTAAGTTGTCGCTCATTGATTTTTAATTGAACATGAAATGGACCGACGTTTCGTGGACTGTGTGTTTTGTGTGCGTGTGTGTGTGGGAGTGAGGTTTTCTTCACGAAGTAAATTGTCTATCGGCTGTGGATGACGGGCGGGCCTGTACCGAGTCAAACGTCACGACCGTGTATGCAATTGGGAGTAGGATTTTTTTTCTCTTCGGATCTCACGAGACTTGTAATAAGTGAAAGTAATCTTAAGGAACTCCTTTTGCGGATACAGCTGTCAAGGAAACGAGGTTTGCTTCAATGAAAAACTGTCCAAGATGGTTCTGTGAATGGTGTATGTTCCAAGACGGAAAATTGGAGCTTGCCTTGCACAGTCCACAGCGTTGTTCCGCACATTGTTGTGGTCCGTTCAACTCGATTTCCTACTTTCTTGTCTAGTATTTACTTTTTGCTCTAATATGGTCAACATTATTATTGATTGTTTCGGAACATTCCTTTCTTTCTTCATTTAAGAGTTCCAAGTTCTACTTGACACCACTAAGGTAACAATTTTCGAAGAGTGGCAAACTTTCCCACTGTTGCATCGTCCCAAGAGATTCGATATTCTGTGTGCTATGGCTTCAGTGAAGCTCATAACCGACGGCAAAGAGTTTTTACCACTTTAATGGACGTTTTTGTGGACTTTGGGATTCTGTAATAGGCGATTGAATGTTTAATGAACCATTTAGGAGCTTTTGGGTAAATATGGGCTATAACGTAATTTACCTAACATTGAACTCTTTTTGCACCAACTTAACTTGCGATCGAGTTACATACAATACCGGTGTCTGAAAAGTTTTTCCGCCAACGTTAGTAAGACGAACCAGGTTACAAGGCGGTATCTCCTTGCCTTTTCTAATAGATTCAAGCTCCAGAAACGATTCCCCCGGAACTGATAAGCCGGTGACCGTCTAAAGCAAAATGACCGATTAATCATCTTCGTGCTCGGAAGGACGCGTTTAAGAATTATCAAACCGCAAAAAGGCACATTGGCAAATCAAAACGATACACGCCAGCAAATGAGATTCTTTTCGAGTTCTTCTTCTTCACACTTCACGCTCCTACTCTCTATTAATTACCGTCAGATAATTAATCTCCCGAGCGCTTTCGTTGCTTGTTTGCCGGTAGGTGAAATTCCCTGACCACAAAAGCGGTAGATTGTAGGCCATCGATAAGCGCGTTGATTAATATACCGGGAATCAATCGGGACTGGAGGGAAAGGGGGGTGGGGAGGAGGTTTGAAGGAACGAGCAGCTCTCGAAGCTGGAAGAAATATCGTTTAAACACCCTCCATCTAGTGGAGACGTCGGTCGGTTGTCGGTACTTCAGAATTAGGTCTCCAACCAGCTTCAAACCACCAAGGGCCAAACCGTTCCGGGAGCACTTCCAGGAGGGCTAAATCGCATTGCGAAAGTACGATTTAGGGTACACGCTTGTGTAAGAATTTCAGCTAAGCGGATTACCATCCCCAAGCGAGCGGTTAAGGAGGGGCGAAACCTTTAGGCAGATAGTATCGCATTGTTTTGTTAATTATAGGGTTGTCCAACAAAAGCTGGAACGAGTGAAACACGAATTGATAAAGTGGTGATGATGAATCGGATCCCGTGTTTGACAATGCTACAGTAAACAGTTGGAAACGAAGACAAAACCACAGTCGGGCTACATTCAGCTTCACCGTTAGTAGCTGGTAGTGATTTGAAGAGCTAGTGGTGGATCGTAACCTGCGTATCCCAGTCATCCCAGTCAATCAATCGTGTTGTGGTTTGTGATCCCAAAATTGCAAAAACCAAACCTCGGAATGCAGACGGTTTAGTAAATCACTCACCTCACCTCGGCTTCGAAATGAGTCGATTTAAGTGGCAGTCTCGGCGATAAAATAAGGGCGTCCTCTGGGTAACTCCCCAAAGGGCTAAAAGTTTCTTGCTAACACAAGCCATTCGAACGATCGCGAAGGAGCGAAGAGAAAAGAAAATCTTCCCCCAAAACGATTTATGGACCACTGATGTAACGATGAGTGATTTACGGTACTTGATGGATCGTGGTCACGTTTATCGAGAGACCCGCCTGAGTTCTCCGAGACACAGCAGGAAGAAATTTTCACCCAACCACGATAAGATTCTTCTAGCAAAACCACTCACCGAAAAATTCGGACATTAACGAGGCTGGCCGGTTGTGTGCTCGAATTCTGAAACAGACTTTAGCAACAAGTCAATCCGTCGTCCGGGCAGAAACAGCAACCGGTAGTGGCGTTAGACGTCCGTCCACCGAAATTACCGCAATCAATTTTCACTTGTACGTTCCGGTTCGTGAGACACCACGGGAACGTTGCGGTGGCAGGTTGTTGCTTGCCCGGGCTTGGTGTGATCGTCTTTCGAAAGATATTCGCTGCGGTGAGACAAGGCTCGTTTAGCCAAATTTTCCTGGACAGCTCTTTTTATTTTCGTCCCAAGATCAAGCCCGAGCCTGATGGAGATGGAGCACACCGAAACCGAAAGCTCATTCAATCAAATCCCATTACGGGTTTTTGCACGTCCCCTTTTTTTCTTCCTGGGTGGCGGTTTAGATCGGGTGTGACCGCAGGGTTGGCCACCGAAACCGAATAGCGCGAGCGACATATCGCCACGAAGAAGCATAGTTGTGTCGTTGGGGGTTTCTGTTTTTTTTTGCGGCTGCGATTCCGTTTTATATTGCTCGTTGGGGGACAGTTTTTCTTGTTGCTGTTGCTTGCTCCCGAAATTCTTCATGGTCGAAGTGCTGTGTCTATTGCCACCTGCCTATAATTTCCTCGACCCACGCTCGGAAGTGCTGTCGCTGCCACAGCAACACAGCGAGCTGCCGGAACAGTAAACTTTCCGACGTTCGCTGGAATCCGATTGTCTGAAAGTCGGGATAGTGATGCCGGGACACAGTTGTTGCTTGTGTGAAGTTACTCCGGGCTCGAGCAACATGATCCCTTTCGGGATTTTTGCGTCAGTTCTCCGAGTGTCTAGTGCCTTCATTCCTGTTCGGCGGCACGGTTTTTTTTTCAAGTACTCTGGCGATTTTTCTTTGATCGGACCAACCAAAACCGTACGCCTCAAATTGGACCCATTGGGACAGCGCGTTAGCGTTGGCAGCGACGTCCAGCTAAGCCTTCCCGATGCGCGCTCCAAACGATACAACGCTAGGACATACACCCACACACATCCGAGGCTCCGATGCATTGTGTTGGGAGAATGTGAACAAATATTTCTGCGAAAGCAGGCTAAACATAGCGGTCGAGAACTGTGGTCTAACCGTGCCCGGGAAGGCATTTGTATTATTGTGTCCCGAGGTTATGTTCGCCCTTCTGCAAACGGATGGTGAACGGATTCTCCGCTTCATCCTGTCATCGAACGATCCTTCGGGGTTCTATGGCTTTTGTTAGCGATGGCCATTCTGCTTTCTATTAGGCTCCGTGAGTAGGAGTATACAGTTCGTGCCAGGCGCGTAGTTTTTTTTCGTTCTTCTATTCCTCTTCCCTGATGTGTTCACGTGTGTGTGCGCTGCGAGCTTCGTCTTTCGAACGCCGTTCGCTCATCGGCTGGATCTAGGAAAATTGAAAGCTCGGCAATTATTTGCAACCCTCAGCTCTATTAATAATGGGGATGTCGACAAGGGACTCGATCGTTCCGCGTCTGCCTACCATCGGCACGGAATCGGCACGTGTCCGAGTGGTACGGTATGTTTCAAACCATTCGCTAATCGTTTCGCTGCCCGCAACTCAGCAGCCGGCAACCCGTATCATGAGCAGATAATCGAGCGTGCAGGTTTTCATTTGCCATCGCTTGGTTCGGTCGCACGCTTGATGCCATTGTCGAACGGGATTATAATTATGTGAGGATGTGCAGGCTTTTGTTAGCATGGGGGGTTTCAGCTCAAAAGAAAAAGAAAAAAACCCGGTGAACTGCTCTTTGTGTTGTTGGATGGTGCACATTTGCACGTTTCGTACCGAGGAAAGGGAGGAGGGACACGTTTGTAGTGCAGAGAGCAAAAGAAAAACTATTATTGGTGCAGAAATCGAACCTTAACAAAGCGCCACTCGTTGCGAAATGTTAGGGCGAGTTCAGAAATTCCATCGGCTGAATTATATTGCTTGTTTGGTTGGTATGAACGTGTGGAGTTATTTTCGAACAATTCTTGGGTAGATAGCAGATCACTAGAGCTTGTTTTCGTCGTGGTTTCATGGAAGATATATGATCAATTTCTTCGTAAGTAGACAAAACTTGATTTTTAATTGACTAAATGTAGAGCTCTGATTTTAATCTATTTCCATTAGACGTCTGTATGAGTGAGCACTTATTTGTAAAAAAAATATTTAAAAAACGGTAATCTTTTGCAATTCTTCCAAGGCAAAATTGAAACATATTTCTATCAGAGACCGTAACTGGTACGTCAAATTTGATTCTCATGACAGCTTTAATTCTTGAGAGTCAGCCGAAAAGCCTAAATACCCTCCAACTATCAAGTGCTATAGAGCTCAAAAACGCGGACGGTCTAGCGCTGGCGTTTGCCAATCCATCATCCCAGCCATTCTGTTAAACGTATCAACACCAGCTTTTAATTTGAGCTCATGTGGACGGCTAAAATTATGTTACGGGCTTGGTTGTTCGGTTTCATTCTCATGACATGGCCAGCCAACCAGAGCCTGACGATCCTTATACGTTATGGTGTGACCATAGTACATCCCGTAGAGCTGCGGCTTTTGAATTGTCCTTTAACACATACAGGACCAACAAACCTTCACGAGCTGGCTTCTGAGAGGAATTGAAGTCAGTTTGAACTAAGTCTGTACAACTAAGTCTGTACTGTACAGACCATTTCTAGTCCCAGTAAAAACATGCGCCTCTGAGAGATGGAGTTTGTCCAAAACTGACGAAGCCGCGTTCGAGAGAAAGCATGCTTAGAAGGATCCTTGGCCAAGCATGTGTGGAAGAAGCTGTACCATGGTCTCACCATCGTGCAGCGAATTAGACTCGCGAGGATCCGGTGAGCTGGGCACGTCATGAGTATGACACCGGACCCGTAAAGTCCTTTAAGGCCGTCCACACGGACAGAGGAGGCGTGGTAGGCCCAAATTGAGAAGGAGTGATGGCGTTGATACGTCCGCTAGAACGCCCGGGACAGAGGTTTGGTAGACGACGGCGCTGGACCGTGAGCGGTATCGAGGATAGTTGCAGCAGGCCAAGAGCAGAAAAAGCGGTTGTAGTATCTGATAAGTAAGTAAGTCTATTACTTATGCAAGTCTCAAGCTGATGATGCTCAAATTATAGAACAGGATCGATAAACTGAGCCGTAATGTAAGCAAATATAATGTGTTTAAACTGTTATTGTAGCTAAACTGCAACAGATGCCCTATATTAAACTGCTGGTGCTGGTACACAGCGTATTGATAGAAAAAAAAGGTTATATATTCAAGAAAAGGCACGATACAAGATTTCCCAGAAATACTCGTCACCAAGTAGCGAAAGTGATAAAATATTTACTTGGAAATATTTGAATAGAAGCAACGGAAGTTGCTCCATCTGTCAAATACTTTTTCTGTTGGATTGCCAGCCTGTTGGTTAGTACGAGGAAGTCAGATCTTTTCCTGCTGAAAGAATAATATCTGTTTTGCAGACATCTGTTTGCTGCTAGAATGATTGACATGGCTAGCTAAGACCAGAATTTAGATGAAACAACTTTTATTAATTCTGAAAATTAGCATAAAAAATAAAAAACACTTTTCTGTTATAAAACAAATATGAGTGGCCTAGCTTCTTTCTTAGTAAACTGTTTATGTATTCAGCATGGCTCAACACCAAATGTAAATTTTTAATAATAAATTATCTACATGGAAAAAAGCTCAACCCAAAAGCACACCCTTGAATAATTTTTTCCTCACCGTTCGCAATTAATTCCCCATTCCCCCCTCCGCCCGTGTGTCACCGTTGCTAAGGAAACATTTGACTCGAAAAACGGAACAGGAAAATGACAAGCACATAAACAGGTCGGACTTACTTGAAAAAGTACGTCCCATTCTCGTACCCAAAGAAGGGTACGGTGTACGTAAGCATCCAGATATTGCCACCTCCGCAGTCGTAGTACGGTTTCGACCACCGGCCATCCTCGTACTTTACCGATAGAATTTCGTCCGCCTGTCGCTCGGTGTTGTTGGTGTACACGTGAAAAGCTGTACCATCGTGTCGTGTCGTCGTGCAGCGGGTTCCATTCCGAAGCGTTGAAAAAGTGTGCAAGTGAAGGAGAGAGAGAGAGAGAGAGAAACACGTTTCAAGAAAATTAATATTAAATGTTGCTGGGAAAAATTAAAACGCACCGGGAAGCTATTTATTTATTTTCATTGCTTGGTTGGTTGTAGGAGATGTTTTCTGTGAGCATTTTTGTTGTTGTTGTTGCTGTTCTCGACTCCTCCCAAACCTGGGTTTGATTCGGTACGACTTGATGGAAATACTGCTGGAAGCAATCAAGTGAAAAGCGTGGGTCCTGGCGAGTGGATTTCTGTGAAGCGCAATCCATTTTCTTGAATGGTTTTTTTCTTCTCCCAGTGCTGTCCCGGCCGGCCGTTTGGTGCCTTTACCTGCCAGGAAAACATTTTTCGCTTGTTTTCGAGCATACATTTGGTAGAGGAAAATATAAGTTTTTTAAATCAAATACTTGACTTGATTGAATTAGGAATGAATTGATTGATTTTTTTTATAGCTGTGAGATGATTTCAGCATTCGCATTAGAATTTGATATTTAAGTTACAATTTTATATTTAAACTGCACCTAAAAAATGGCAGATACTCATATCATACTAAGCCATTCCAATGCGCTCTCAAGCAAGAACTTTGAAGCCCTTCCTTGCAGAAACGCCGAGTTGACTTGGAAAACAAAATAAAAAAATGAGTGCAAACATTGTACACAAGTCACAAGACAAATGCAGCTACTACCGAGAAGTAGAAAAAAAAAACCGGCAGACAAACTTTCAAATGAGAAACTTTCACTTCGTCACTTTTCACCACAGTAACGCATCCGGCAAGCAATACTATCCAACTGATAGGATAGAAGCAGCCTTTTCAACGTTTTTTTTCCCAAAAGCATTTTCCCATCCCGCAGCAAAGGGGTACAACAGTTTCGCGAAAGTTTTCGAAGATTTATTGCGACACTCCCGGGGCAAGAAAGTTGAACTTTACTCGGCAAGGTCACCAACAAGCGCCACCCCCGGCAAAAGGGAAATTAATCAAACGCAAAAAGACAAGTCGTTTGATACTTCCGGAGGGTTTCTGCGAGTGTTTGTTGTTCTCGCTGTTGTTTTTTCTTTTCAAAACTAGTTGCCATTTCTCAAAACTGCGTTGCCTAAACTGGAGCTTCTTTTTGTACGATCGCCCTTTGCCCCGCAGTAGGCATTAAGGCGAATAAAAACCGCTCGCAAACCTTTACGATTTCATCGAAACCATTACTGGTAGCCAGGACGGGGCGCGCACACACACACACACAGACAATTTATCCAATTTGCGGTCAAATCTCGCGTGGATTCGGTGTTTGGTTTTCTGCCTCTGCTTTTGCTACGTTCCTTCCATTGCGTGACCTAATCAACCGAAAAACCTCCTGATGATTCGGGAAAAAGTTTCAATTTTCTTCGAATATTTCCCCCGGCGAGTAGGGAAGGGGCGCGTGCGTTGTGTTCTCTAACCGAGTTGAAATAAAATTTGATATTGTTTTGGTTTAATGCTGTTGCTTCACTTTGAAGGTTCCTTAACTTCGGCTTCCAGTTGGTAGCAGGATACACTTGTCACATTATGTCCGCTTTTGGACTCATCCACTAGCGTCGCACCGTTGTCACCGATACTGCTGAGTGTATAATCATGTAAAATGGTACGGGCAAGAGATGAAACCATCACGCTAACCGAGGTGGAAAAATTGTCGAAATGAAAGAATTGCTGTGCTCGTTGAGTCGTTCGGATTTCGGCGGAAACATATTTCGCTCCAGTTCTAAGAACTCGAATCTCAGCTTCTGTGGTCTATTTTTGGAGCTTGTGTTCCACTTTTTTTTCTGGAATTCATAAAATCCATTTACAAAAAAAAATCGTCCACTCTGTACACACATTTACACATATATTTACTACCCCTGCTCGCTCGTGAACCGTGACGCGTACTACGGTTTCTTAGGAAACAGAAGAAGTAAAGCGAGTAAAAAATGTAAATGATTCCTTTTTCCTCGGGGAGCAAAAAAAAAGGAAACAGGAAGCTCGCTTAATGCTGTCAATAAGCGCGAGCGAACACATGATAAGGATGCTGACAAACAGATATTAGACACACCGATTCACAGGGAGGCGGTACTTCCGGTGTAATCCGCACGCATTATACCGTCACGCACCGACGGTTGGTTTTGTAAATCGTTGACATCTCGAGCTCAACATCATAATCACTGCGAGCGGATACGGTTGGATGGTGCAAGACTTATTCCGGCCAGAAATGTTTAAGAACGTACATGTGCCGGTTGACGGCCCTTGCTGCGAACGTACTAATGTAAGTGGAATGTTTTTTTTTTTTTGATGAATATTATGCTAATCATTACCGGTGGTCCCGTGTCAACACCAGTAAGGATTTGGGTCTTACCGGTCGAAAAAAACGGCTCCAAAAAATAAAACAAATTTCGTTGTCTGCTTGAATGTTTGAAGAGCAAATTTCTGAATTGCTTTTTGGGTCCGTTTGTTTGTATATCTCGCTCTCGTTTTCTTTGAGTCTCACACATGCACAAGGTTCCCATTTTTTTTCTTTCATTCACGAAGACTTTCGCTCTCAACCCTATTCTGAGAAGGTTTAGGTAAGACGGACAAGACTACACTGGGACCCGGTTCCGGGTGATGAAAAATGTTCAAAAATTCTACAACAACCAACAGGGAATGAAACTCGTTAAAGGAAGAATACGTACGGCAAAAACGCATCGTGAAGATGTAGGCCTTTTGAGGCGAAGCCCTCTGTTTTTGATTCGCCAAATCGAAAAGGAGTGTACCGTGTACTCCGCAAAGATCTTTTTTCCTGGGAGTCTAACTCCAACACATTCTTCTCGTGTTTCTTCCTGTTCAGTTACGGAGGTTTTGTTCGAATTTTACTCCATTTACTCAAGAACAAAATTGTTCCGGGGAGTCCAACTGGGCACAAAATAGCGTAACGACACGGTGTTTCAAATTTTCTACACCACGTTTTTAATCCCCTACAGCTCACCGATTGTTGCGAAAAGATCGGCACGTCGAAGCCACACGCGTCCAAACAACAACACCGGAACGCCTGTTGATAGCTGATGTCGGTGGTGTTTGAAGGCTTTGGAAAAAATATGTTTGTTGACAGTGTTGCTCCGGGCACAGGTTAGAGCGTAATAGGCAACACGAGCTAGCAGAAGCAGGATGATTTTTACGAATCCGAACCATGTTATCAATGCGTGCGGTGGACTCAGCTTACCAACCGGCAGCATCCACCATCCGGCAACCGGTCGGTCGGCGAACACTGGCCCAAAGTGAGTTATAATAATCATCTTCAGTGCTCGTTTTGACAGCGGGCAACGAGTGATACGATGAGACACACCACCGTACACACCATCGTAACGTATGCGCACAGCAGACAGGACATTACATCACGTTAAAGAGCAGGTGGAAGCGTCAGCCTCGGTGAGCCAGTATGTACAGCGATGGAACGGAAGCAACGCTAAAAGGGGCCGTGCGTGCCGTTTTTTTGGGGTTGTATGTCAGAGTCTGTTTGACATTTGCTCGAAATTGTGTGTGTCTCTGTTCTTCGAGAGGAAGCGACACGACCGACCGACCGACATGGTCGGATTTTCGGTTTAGGATTTCATGTTACCATTCCCGTCTAATGATGCATTCTGCCACTTAGCTTGCGAGACTGGTGAAGTTTGTCTACTCGTATTACGCACCGGCATGTGCCCGCATGGTGCTGGAGAAGAAAATAATTTCTTCAGCCGCTCGTTTAGGGTAGCAGAAAAGCTGGCTTATTTTTTGTGTTCGTGCTGCTGCTGGAGCGAAAATTTGAGATAAAATTATTAGAAACCTTGTTGCCCTGAAGAACGAGACCTACCAGACCGGAGATTGTTAAGCGAACGAAACTTATGGGGGAACATGTTCACCTGAATAGCTACCTGAAGTTGTGTACGCAACCGTAGCACGTTACAGGGTTTTATTTCGAGGTATCTGCAGTTTTACACAAAATACACAAACTTACAACAAAATCTAAACTAGCTGCAAACGAGCTAGACTTTCTCCCCATACATTCAAGCTGTTGAAAGTTTGTTTTCGTTAGCATCATTTAGAACGATAGCAAATGGTATGATCTTACTGTGACTTCATTTTCTGATTGGTTCAATCTGGCGAAAAACCCACCCCATGTCCAGTGCAAGTGTCTTTCGGTACTGCAAACGCTTAATAACTCGCTTTACAGAACGATAGCAACAGCACAGCAAAACAAAAGCAATCGCTATTTATTTCGCGTTGGTTTTTTCGGCAGAATATATATTTTTGCTTGTGTTGGCCTTGCCTGTCTGCTACAGCAAACCGGGTATGCCGGGGCAAAAATGAAACCAATTTCGTGCTACGATCACGGCCAATGAATTGGAACACGTGTCCAATTCTGGGGGACAGTTAGGATAATGGTTCAGCACTGGCCGCGCACACAAAAGATGTGAAAATTCGCCGAAAGAAAAGGCCATTTGTGTTTTTTTTTCTGGCGAGGGGGTTGGTACTTTAACTGGAAAAGCAAACAAGGCAAAAGTTTCAGTGATTGAGATCGAGTTAAGCACATCCAATCCCGGGGTTTTCTGATACCTCGAGGAAAATAATTAAACAGTTTTTGGGCGAGCAGCACACACCTGTTATACTACATTCTTTGAACGTTTAAAAAGTGCCAATCAAATGGCAAACTTTGATTTTCGTTACACGGACAGCTCTATTATATTTTGGCAGACTAATTTAAAGTCGTAAGTATTGACAGTTCATAGAATTTTTCAATTCAGATATCGTATAAACACAGAATATAGTTTCAAAACCTTAAAGTTGTTAATCTATATGATCTTATATTCCATATCGTATCAATAATTTCAGCCACAAAGGAGACTATTATTATTAAAAAAATGAAATGATGAAAATTTAATTATTATAAAAGATGTTAAAAAATGTCATAAGACTCACAAAATCCAAAGGAATTATCATATAAACATCATAGCACTATATTTAACTTTTGAACAAATGTTTGACCAATTTGGATTGCCTTTCTATAAAATTCAAAAGCAAATTCTATATTGAAATTTAATTAATTATAGATAAAAACTAATTTGGTGGTACACTTTATGATTATGAAATGTAATGGTTCTACTTTCTTGGCCTCACGACATTTTAGATCATGCCTGCCATTTCCGTCTGAATAGACTTATTGATACCTCATAGTTGAAAAAACCTGTCCTCTCTATCAGAGAACGGCTCAGATGGGATTTGAACTCCGGTCCTGGCGTTTAGAGACCGCAACCGAAATTGCAGCTTAGTTTTACAGCAGAAATAGTCTTACACCAAATTGAAAGGCTTAAAAACAACTATGTAAAAAACATTGAAATGAGGATGCCAAACCCTTCACAAAAACATTACCATAATAATTTATGAAAATCAATATTGGATTCAACGTATATTGATCTTAATTTTTCAACTGTTAATGCTTTTGGGACTTTTTCTTCTTCCTGAACTATTATTTCAGCAAGGGCTCTTTCCACTAGTTCCTTCGCTACACCTACAGTATCTCATCCCTTACGCTGCCATTTTCGCAAAACAAGCCACAATTCAAAAAGTTACAAGTTCAACGCACACACTGCCAAAAGCACACCGAGAATGCGAGAAAACTTTACCAACCAAATTAATATCAATGGGAGCTTATTAGAGCGAGACTAATTGTTTGCCAGGAACGTTTGCCCCCACCAACGGTCCCATTCTCCCGTAACGCTTCCCACCGTAATGCGCGGGAGAAATATGCTCTCGTTAAGTTGCTGCGATTAATTATTTTAATTCTTCCTAACTCCTCAGTCCCACCCGCGATAAAAGGTGAGTTTTGAACGATAAAATGAGGAAGGTTTTTGCCAAGAGCGTACCTGCCCGAATGATTTGTCAGCTGACAGTCAATTCGTACCGGCTTATCTGTTGTTTGCAGTCTCTCACCCGTATCTCAAGCTGTTTGTGCTGGCTAAGGAAATACCGGGAAAAGTTCCCAGCACACCCCCTTTTTTCGACGTAACGCAACTTGGCACTCAACCCGCGAAGATTGGAAGCCGGTTGCGCTATTAGCACGGTCGGAAAGTATGACTGTCGTACCGAAAAATTGGCGACGCTTACGAAGATGTCGCTAGGAAAGCGACTGGGGGAAATATTAAGCGTGGCATTAGTTAAATTAGCTGCCATATGCCACACGTGCAGATGACAAGCGAGTAAGAACTCAAAATAAGACAGGCAAGGTTAGCTACTTAGTACAGGTCGTAAGTAAAATCTGGTTAAGGACAACACGAAAGCATAGGGAACGTTTCTTCCGGCACGCGATACGTGCACTTGATTGCTGCTGCCTGCGGTATTCAACCTCAGCGGGAAGGATGTGATTTGGAATGCCTATCCGAAGAGGACACACAAACATATACTAAAAATCCTACCGAAAAGCTATAGTTTATACCTATCGGGAGAAATGAAGGCAAAAATTCAGCAAAGAAAACCCGCAACTCACGTATCCAAATCTGTTCGATGCGGCAAAAACTTTATGCATCCCTCGCGGGGTTTGTGAACGGAAAATGGTGCTTTCCGTGGCGCAGTCTAGGGTTTCCCAGGCAGTCCAGTGTCTTCGTGTTTAACTTTTTTTTTTTCGACAAACCCGGGACCGTTTAAATCGCTTCCCGTGTACACCCGGAAACCTTATTATGACGCGTTTGTATTGAATATTTTATCTTCCTACAGCTTTTTTCCCCATTTCAGCCTCTTCAGGTTATGAGCGAATTTTGTTACTGCGGTAAAAATTCGATCGCACAGGAACGATAAATCCGGCACACGGAAGGCATAAGCTGCTAGGGGATCGGAGATAATTTTGTATAGAGCGACTTCCGGTTGGAGTCCGGTAGAGGAAATGTTAAACGGTGCTTGGAAGGTGAGTTCGTTCTAGCCAGGTGGAAGAAAAGAGCAAAGACGTAAAACTGCATTGCACTATCAAATTGCGGTTTTCGGTAGGTTCATGTGGGACATACAAGCTAGGAAGCTAGGAAGGGTATATGAAGCTTTGGTAGCCGACTCAACAATTTTGCGAGATAGCATCAGGATTGTCAATAATATAAGTTCGTTTTCCTAATTTAAATAAAAAGAACTGTTAAAATGAAGTTGAAAATTAATATGGGTTTCTTTTATAAGATTTGATAAAAATTCAAGGAAAACCTCCTGTCTATTTATAAAATATTTTGCAATTCTCCGCAAATATAAATTACTCTCAAAATCAGTTCTCATGTATCTGATGGTCCCCGTTTTTCGCTTTAGCTAGCCCGCTTCACGTCCCCACACTGTCAAGCACTTCCCCTTTGAACAGCCGATCCATATTTGCAAATACCTCGGGATGCGGGATTGTTTTGCAAACGCGAACATGCCACGCATTAATAAAAAGCGAAACTTCCCATTCGTCAGCTCACCCATCCAACCCACCTCAAAATAGTTAATAGATTCCACACAAAATGATTGATGGTGGAACGGATACCCGAACGCTCGCTCGTGAATATTCATTCACACAATCAGTCTATGTGCCACGTAGTGCCATCCATTCCACCTACCAAGAACCACCACCGTAATGGCGTTGTCGGGTTCACGCGTGACGTAAGAGTGGTCGGAAAAGTTTTATGGAAAACAAAAACATTCGAACGAGCGTTTTTGGAATGGGAACTGGGGAGGTCCTAGTGAAGAAAAGGTTCGTAGAAGGAACAGCAAAAAACAGGACATCAGTAGCATCATCCAATTTACTGCCCCACTTGTCGATGAGTGAGGCACATAAGAAAAGACGGGCGAAATTCACAACCAAAGACAAGGGATGTATGGTAAGTGTATGGGAAACTTACAAATTCTTGTTCCGGGTTTAGGCAAGAAGCTCAAGGGGAGGGGGGGGGGGAGGATGAAAACACAAAAGTACCCTTCAAGCTATCCTCTTCTCGGTAGCAGCAGCATCAACATGCTCATCGACAACATCGTCAGCGTTGGCTTGATTTCGTAAGCAACCCATCGAGTGCCTTTTTGAAGTATAATGAGTTAATGGGGAGCTTAGTGGAGCTTTTGAGGTTTTTTTTGTGGACCACACTCCTTTTCTTTTTCTCGTTTTTTTTTGCCTCGGTGTAAGATCCCCGGATGGGTTCGCCACGCGGACTACGATCGGACCTACGGGTCGTCATCTCTTGACTGATACCGGCGGTGTAATCAATTTGAGCTGACTTGCGGTTTTGTGGTCAGCAACGGCAGCGTGGTGAGTTTGTTCAAGAGTTTGCGGGAAATATATTTAAAGTGAAAGTTAAAAGAGGTTCCTGACGAGGTTTCTTTACAGGGAAGCAATCTCTTCCCGGACGTCGGTTTTTGTCTGCCTCCTCTGCCTGTTCGTCGACGAGCTGCATGGATCATCAAATGGGACGGAAAAAATAAAAATTCATCGAAGTCATCGTGCGCTCAGCAGGAGCACTCCTCAACAAGTCAACACATATTGAGATGCCTCTTAACCGAACGGGAAAAAACCGATATCAATATAACCGAACACAGGGAACCAAGAGAGATACATTTAATGGGAACCCATCACACAGCACACAACCATTTCTCGGATTAGAACGTTTAGCGTTATTGACAATGAAAAGCGTTTTTTTGCCCCACCCAGCGATACGGCATGGAGGGTCGAAAACACGATTAGTATCGTGTTTCCAGCTGTCTCGCATGGATAAAGAACGACGAATCGAACAAAAAACGAAGGTCCCAACCGCTCACTGATTAATCACTCCTCTTCCTGTTCGGGGTTTGTCAGGCCACACGACGGGCGTCGGCTTAATTAGTCTGAACTGGCTTTATCGGTTAGGGGTGTGAAAGCTTGAAAAAAAAAAAGGATACGGGCCTCTATAACTCTACCGTGTGCGTGTGGAGCTGATTGATTTACAAACAAGTGTCATTATCAAGCAGCTGTCAAAGGGTGCTTCAGATAAACATGCTGATTCAGCACTCGCTTACATAACGCGGAAGGATAAAGACGTGAGCGGAAGACAGCAACACGCATACATCGGCTGAAGGACTCTTCGCTGGAACTTGCGTAGCGTTTTTTTTTTTTGTGGCCTTGGTGATTCTAGACAGCTTTACATTACAGCGTCGGTTATTACTTGTGCTGTGTAACGCACTGTCGCTTCCAGGTCGGATGGGAAGTGTAAGTGTACTTTTATTTTAAAGCGCTTTCTCCGTTAGAACGATGAAGCAGGAAGCGTGCTTTGCTGTACTTGAATGTTAATCCGAGGTGGAGAGTTACTTCTCGTTTCTTTTTTCAAGTTAAACGGATGACGAAGCATGTATAGCTGACATGCATTCAGATGGAAAAGGAGCAACTTGTTCGAGTGGCAGATGAAAACTGGGCTCAAAGAAACACTCTCGGAAGCAGGTATGAATTTTATCTCTTTTTTTTAGTATCATAAACATGCTGTAAAAAAGATGGGCAGCTTCATTGAAACAGAAGCAGAGAGATCTGGATAAGAGGGACTTGAAAGAGATAGAGGTTGAGCATTCATAAGTCGTCAGACGTGCTCCAAATAATGCATCGTTTGTTCAACATTTTTATTTTCGTTCAATCGACCGAAATAAATAGATTCGTCGAATTATTTAGAAAATAAATAAAGTACCTATGTATATCGTCCTGATTCAAACCAGAAACAAATATTTACTCAAGATTGTTATGCTTGCTGTGAAGTGGAAAGTCCAATGCAATCAACATTGAAGTCAATAAATGATTGCATGTCACCTTTGGTAAGACGATCGCCTCTCAACAATCAGTTAGTTAAGTTAAGACACCAGCAAGGCGCTGAGTAGCAACTGCCAGAGTCGCTATAAAACCCGGCCAGCGTTCGCTATACTTAAACTTTACCGATCTGTCCAACTTTAACTTAACAAAGCGAGAACAAAAAACTAACTTTACTCAACAATACCTTCTCACTTTCGCCCATTTTGTGCTCTGTCCTCTTCATGAGCACGGTTACGATAATATGGCAGAAGCCGGTAGTGGCGTTCTTGAGCTGGTAATTATTTTTCTTTTCCCTGCTGCTTTGTGCGGTCGTATCAGAAATGTGGAAATAACTTTGTTCCTAGTTTCGAAATTGAATAAAGCACAAACTGATGAAGAAAAATGAGTTACCGCCAGACGAAACGCGAAGGCACGACCTTAGCCAACGAATCTTCTCGGTACTCAGAGCAAGTAAACCCACCATCACAGGCTTCAGCATAAGGTGGGCAGTAGTAAGTAAAGCGGGGAATGTTTTTCTATCCAGAAATAGCTCACAAACACAAAGAACTTGTGGCAAGCGGCAAACAGAATTTACCCGGTTACAGAAGTGCACTGAGGCTGAGCTATTGCAAAAGCTTTTGCGTAGAGCTTAAGATGACCACCAGCTTCAACACCACGTGCAGAAAATCATCGTGGACAATGGTTTTTTTCTGGTATTCTGTTTCTTCTTTTGGCTTGCATCATCAAATCCTAACTATAACCCGCGTCTGTACCAACAACAGGCGCGCCACGGACCCCCCCACAGGGGTGCCATAAAGCTAGTAAGCCTCGGAAAGATCTGCACAACGAAAAAAAAAGGTAAACGAAAACGAAACAGAAAACGGGAATATACTTACATTTAATATACTGTTCGTTGCGCGCGATGACCTTCTCGGCGTTTTTCCTTGCGAGGAAAAACCATTCCGATGTGTTACCCAAGTAATGATACTCGAGCGCTAGATCCTTGACGAGCGAGGCGCCCTGATCCGGGGGCGGCAGACGGTACGCGAACGGGCAGAACAGACCGCGCTTGGCCGGATGCTGGTTCCAGTCGAAACAGTTTCCGCCGGCAAAAATATCATCATCAAACTCGACCATCGACAGGACGGACGCGTGCAACAGGTGCTCGGACGCCTGTACGTCCGCGGACGAGAACTTGAATATTCTGAGGGGGGCCGATAGGATGATGGAACCGGGTGGTGTGCATGAAAAGAGAGAAGAGAAAAGAGAGAAGCAGAGCTTGAGTGTTGAAAGAACATCTAATTAACTTTTGTGCCCGTGGTTTCTAGACGTCTGAACGACTGGGGCGCAATTTGTCATGGGTGTTTGAGCCTGTTTGATCTCGGGCGGCGATGTCCAATCGTTTAGACCGGCGTTTAAAGTCGAATAAAAATGAAGTTAAAAGCCAGTTTTATCTGTGAATTAATCGTTGACATTTTTGCATCGCGTATTTTCCTCATGGAAGAAGGTGTTCTATGTATCTACATGAATTCTGAAGAGGCATTTCATGTTAAATGATGATGCTCCAGATGTTAATAGTTTGGATTAACAGCCCATTTTTTTCGTCACTCATAAGCCCGCAATGACTTCTTGAAGTCAGCATGACTAAGAGATAAAAAAAACCCATTACATAAAAACATTTGGCGTACAAAATAAAAGCCCAACCCTGTGCTAAACACCTCTCCGAAGCATAACATAACAACCATCCACCTGAACCGCAAGCTCCACGTCCGGCACAGCTTGTTGAAGGATAATGGGCAACATCTTCAAATCAAGACAAATTGACAAATATTTCACCACAACAACTGCCCACTAGCGAGTGGCGTGGCAGCGACAAGCGATCCTCCCGAAGTTTTGGTCAAATTATAAGAAATGTGCTGTGTAATGTTTTTTTTCCCCAAAAAACCGTTCGCTCTGGGGTTGTTTTCCGTTTCTTGCTTTGCGCTCGCTGCGCCCAACGAAACCACAAAAAGCTTCCAGCAGCAGGGGGTCGTCTCCGGCTCGAAAGTAATGTACCTTCATCGAAACTTTATCCTTCGTGATGTGACTTTGGGCTCAATGGCGGTGCGAGATGGTAGAGGTAGAGTGGAAAGTGTTTCCATCAATCCCCAGTCCCGGTTCCGGCTTGTGTTTGCCGTCCGAGGCCAACCTATTCATTATGCTCGCAAAACAAGAGCGCAAGACCCACTTTTACCGTGCTGCCCCGGTGGACGGATGGTGGCGTCGGAAAGGTTCATCCCGATATGACGCGGATATACCTTTCTCGCCCGATAGCCATCTTCGATGATTGATTACCGTATACTTAGCGAATCAATTTGCAACACTCGAGGCGTTTAATCACTCCGATCCGGCCGGGAGGTTTTTCAATCTTCCGAAGGCAGCCTCTTCCAAACATCGTCACGTCATTTTGATGGTTGAAAGTGTGGTTCCGGTGCCGGGAAAATTAGTCGAAACCATTAGTGGCCTGACGGGTGGGAAGACGGTGACGCCGAAATGGACGGTCGGACGAGATTTTCGTCTCTTTCCTCCGCAATCCGCTCGCAAACGACATCTCACACAGCATGTTGCCAGGTTGATGGATCAACCTTTTTTGTGAGTGTGTGTGCCCCAAACACGTGACACAATGAGATCGTGCTCATCATGGTCGATAGCGAGGGTGGGGGGGAAGGGGAAAATGCGGTAAGGATAGTAGGAGAACCACTTCCCACAAGACGACGGTCATTCATGTGGTGCTATGCTGGCATACATATTCTTCACCCGAAAAGCTGTCAACCCCCGAGACCACACTGTCGAGGATAAGAATGCTCAGGCACAATGGCTGCTTCCGGGGACCACGAAGCTTGTGTTGAATTCTTCATTAGCAATCCGATTAATTCAACGTTGTTTTTGGATGCGCCGTTTGGAGGGTTGAGCTCTTCCACAAAAAAAACCTCTTGCATGGAGTGTTTTCTTTCCTCGAACAGGAGGAACAGCGGGCCTTAGCCGTGGTGATGGCGGGCTGCTGAATAAACAATGTGTGAACCACACAACCACTTACTGCATTTTCCAAATTTTCAAGCCTTTTTTGTTAAACGTTGCTGGAATTATAACCAACAGCTCCAAGCCTCTACCATTTTAATGGAGGCCCGGTCTCATTAAGCTTCCCGCTAGCGTTGTGGGATAAGGTCAACAGGAACTCATTAGGGGTTGCCTTTTACGGTGTACATCAGACACTAAACCTTCCTCCAGGGATTAGTGCGATGGATTATCGAAAACACGGCGCAGAAGCGGAAGCAAGTGTAAATTATTTATATCTTGCTGCTTCATTGTGTTTACAAATTATCCTCAACAATTCGCCAACAGTGTGCCCGGAACTTTTATTGATTTGTTTGTACATGATAGTGCACGTACAACAATAACTACCTGTCTCACCGGGAACAAACTGCGATTCCAATAAATTTTGCGTCCTCAGCCCGGGGATTTACTATAGGTAACCAGCAATGGTAATGTAAACTCGTTATGATTTAATTCAAATAACGTTCTTTAAACAATCGCTTTTGACTACACCAAACAAACACACACACATATACAGAGAGAGGTCGAGGCTAGGGTTAAAGCTCGCTTGCATTGTTTCGCTTTCAGTATACGATAAATTACTCCTCCATTGTGTACAACTACCGGGGTGGACCGTGTAGTGCAGATGATGCACTGCACTGTGTAAAAATAGAGGACCCGAGACCGGATAGTGTACTCCTGGTGGGTTGGGGGGATGGTAAAGTTAAACCGAAGGGAAGCTCGACAGAACGGGCCCGACAAGCCCGTGTTGGCTTTCCGAGCACAGCAAGCTGTCCACTTGTAACAATGAGCTGATGGTAAGCTGTTTGTGTTGATATTATGAGCGTGGTGGTCCTTAGTTTTGCGCTAAACTCCACAGGGAGTGAACCGGTCGGCCGTTGGAACGCCAGAATCTAGCCCCAGCCAGGCTGGGTTTGTTAATATAGGAAAAGTAGCGGATGATGATGTCCTGACTTGTTCGAGCACGTCGAGGCATCGTTCATACACTGGGGAAAGGAAAACGCCAACAACAACAGCAAGATAACAACAAAAAACGTACCATGTCTTCCCTAGCATTGGAATTGTCATGAATGCAGATCACTCGTTGTGCTATGGAATTGAAGTTGAATAGAAGCTGGCCCAACGCTTATTATTTAAAGTGCTTCATAGTCGGGTGTTGTACTCGTACTCGCATGTGAATGGACTAGTTTTTTTAATAATAGGCACCAGTGGTACCAGTGCAGCAAAAACATTGCTGGAAAAATATACGGTTTGGTTTTGCGGTTTACATCTTTGCGGTTTAGCGCTTCGAAGGACAGCAAATCCCTTTAGGGATGCATTTTTAATATGGGCTTATTTCAATACTGACTTCAAATCCTATGGTAAGGCTAAGGTTTTTTATAAGAATCTCGTTTATCTAAAGTCAGGATCAACGCTACGAATTTTTCTATCATTCGAGCAGTTTTTCGAGCAGTTGCTAAGATTTGACAAGCAAATGAAACGTCAAACTCTTCCATTGGACTTGCTAGTAAATTAGCATCGAAATCAATTCCCCTACAATGTGTATGGTCCTAGCTCCATTTACAAAGCCCCCAATGTTTCACTTACTTCCCTGAAACCTTCTGAAATATCAGTACGCATTCACTTACAGTGATTTAAATGGTGTCAATTAACACTACTGTAAATCACAGCATTATTTAAATCGATACATCCTTCCTTATCGCTTAAACCACCTCTCATGAGTGCCACCCCATTTTCCAACCCAACGCGCCAGCACTACAATTTGTATTTCAATTAAATCGCTTAGTACCCGGTGATGCTCTTGGTACACCTTCTCCATGCATTATTGTTTTCTAGGGTTCACACCTAACAGAACGTTCTACATTGAACATCATGTTTCCGGGAATGTATGGCCTGGGCTGTGGTTTTGATCCGTACCTTTCTTGAGCCTCATCCCGATCGAGCCCACTCGAACGCACACTCACAAGCCTTTTCCGGTACGAAAAACATAACCACGTCCTCATCACCTCAAGATCCAAAGCCAAATGCACAGGCAAACAAAGACAGAACGTACCCTCCGTCCGTGTACGTGAAAACGCATGAGTGGTTTGGCCCCGGGATGCCCATCATTCATTGCCCGGAACCAATTTAGCTTCCAGATAGGCACGAGTGGCACGATTGACTGCTCTTCGCTCAAACTCAAACAAACGCTACCACCCTTTTGGAGGGGGGGGGGGGGGGGGGGGGGAGGGAAAGAAAATTGAACACGAAATCCAATCATCGATACCGACAAGCATTTATGTTGTGCCCTCCTGGCCAGGGTTTTTCGGGAACAGGGTCCTTACCAACTCGGTTGGGGTGATGGGGGATCGTACACGGTTTGCGAAGGGAATCCGAAATTAATTAATGGAAGCACTCACAACCAATTAACGTCAGGTGGAATAGCAATTTACCGTTTCTTAATGCTGGTGGGGTCTGCCAGGGTTGCGCTCATTAGAAGCGGGGGCTTTGAATGTCGTTGTGTCAAATGGTAAGCCTTTGCAGGGCATGTTGAATCAAGGTTTGAGCAACAAATGTTGAACGCCACACCAAGTATCAAGTTCTTTCTCGATTCAAAGACGTACACACACACACATGACAACCTAACGTGCCTGATGCCAGCAGGCGTTACAGAAGCGGACGCTCTTTTTGGTTAAGATGACGAATGTAGCACAAGTGAATGGGGTTTTGTTTTGCTTGCTATCTTCCCTGTGCTAGACGACGAACGATCCACATTGAGCGTGGTGTTCGATACAGAAGTAATGTCTCTTTTCTCGAGATCAATTCTTCGCAACACTTCATTGATGGTTTCGTTCGCTATGGTTCAGCGGAGCGTACGGTTCCCGTGGATGGTACCACGGCGAAATCGATGGTAACGGTTCGCCATTTTCGGTATCGTCCTACTCAGGCCAGATTAAACGGCACTTGACTTTGGCAGGCGAGGTGTACCGGGGGGTAAGCCTCCCGGAGGACCGGGCACACGCTTCTGCCTTTATTTTCTGGTCGTGCATGAACGGTTTGCCAATGGAGTGATTCTTCTTGGTGCGTACCGTCGAGTGAGTCTGCACTTTGTTTTGTGGCACTTTCCCTTTGTTGGCACAGTGTGTCTGCTGCCAGGGAGTCGGTGTGCAGAAGGCGAAATCGATTATTATGCTCACTCATGGCGATGGCGTAGACGATGGCAAAAGATCGGCGGCAAACCACACACACACACACACACACACATACACACGCATCGGTGCGTTGGGAGAAGTGATCGAATGTGACATATTAGAGGCACAAGGTAAAATCGAATTTCTTCCATCTCCGGCCATGAAATATGGTTTGGGTAATGTATAAGTTGTCGCTTCCCGAAGAGCGAAAGAGACCCGCCACGCCACCAAAAAACCACCTTACGGTACGTACCCGGCAAACTAAATTATTTTTCGGTTTGCTCGAAAGCATTTAGGAAGCGACTGTTATTTCAAGTAAGCTGCTTAGCGCGTGGTAAAGGTGAAATATATTTTACACCACCACCACCGGCAAGCGCGTGGGATGTGATCAATTAGGTTCTGAGTGATGGAGAACGTTTTTTTAAAACCACCCTGCCATCAATCAGTAACGCTAATGCTGATAGGAATCATTATTTTCTGCCCTCTGCCAGGGAGGCTTCATACGGTTTTGATGTTTTAAGCAACCCAACAAATAACTTTTTCTTTCTCCTCGCGCTGCTATACAGTGTCGCTTTGTGAAAATGATAAAGTTTTTAATGAAGTCTACTTCTGTCGGTGCGGAAGCTAATCTGTCTACGATTTTCTCCTTCATCATCATTCACTGTGATGCACTCCAGCCGGCACTGCATCAATAGGACGACCAACGACGGGGCTGTCCGGATCCAATCAAATCTTCCACCGTTTTCACTGGCGGAAAATTGGAAAAACAAACTTCCAAATAGATCGCAACCCGAAGCAGAGGTAGCTAAACAAAACAGACCTTCACTGTTAAAAAAAAATGGATACAGTAACAAGAAATATGGTGTAAACCTCTGTTGGGATTAACCTTGGAAAAAGCAATCACTTCGGTCTAGTCTACACAAACTCACACAACCAAGTCTCCAGTTTGTTGAGTGAACCGTCCGGAACACTGTTTGTGCTAAACCGGGTAGCTCAATTACATCGCCAACGCATCTGTTAGTCTGGAGTCAAATTGTACAGCATCATAGATCGACACACCCTCGGCTGGATACACCCTCAAACAGCCTGTCCCAAAAGAAAACAAGTTTGAAAAATATAAAACATCATATTCGTGCGGCCGGACCGACTCACCTGGTCAGCATGTTCGCCCGGTTGACGGCAATTTCCGCCTCGACGCGAAACCGATCCTGCGCGTACCGGTCGACGACGCCCTCGCCGAGATTGAGCGCCGTCCCGGCGGTACAGTTCGCCCCGAGCAGATGCTGGCTCTCGACGATCTGGAGAAACTGCGTCACCACGTCCCGGCCCTTCATCAGGTTGCGCCGATTGTTGCGGCTCGTTTCGTCCAGCTCGCTTAGATCGCTCTCCTCCATGTGGAAAACGTTGTTAATGTCCACGTCCGACCCGTCCACCTCGAACGGTTCCTCCTCCTCCTCGATTGGGTCCTCCATTTCGGCGTCCTGCAGCAGCGGATCATCGTCCTGCGGCGCATCGATGTTGGGCGGATGTTCGTTCGTGTCAGCTTCTTCGTCCACGTCCTCCGGCGCACGCTCCTGCTCCTTCTCTTCCGCTTCCGGCTCCTCCGTCCGACCGTGGTTACCCATGTCAACGGCCGCCGGCATGTCATTAGGATAATCCTCTCCATTCGGCACAACCCTTGACCCCGGGCTCCACCCGTTCGGTGAACCGTTCGCGTTCAGCTCGCCCATGAAACTACTCTCGACTCGCCGGTCGATCTGTCTGGACCGGTCGTGCGGTGCGGTTGGTGTGCCTGTTAGCGGTGGGTTTGCCGTTCGTGGAATCGCGTCTAACGAGATTAGTCGTTGATTGGATGCGGACACTTGAGCGTTCGGGCGCTGTACGCGGACGCTTTTAGCAATTCCATCTATCCATGGTAACGACGCTTTGCCGCGACCGGACACGGTGGCCGTCGGGCTGCTCGTCGCCCAGTACGATTGCTCTTCCGCGCGATTGCTTGCACGGCTGTCAATCGTCGTGTCGGACGACTGTTTCCCACCGTCCGGCGTGGTCGTCGATTGGTGACGCTTGTCCGCCGTGCCACGGAACGGTACGAGTTCGATTTTCACCTCGTCCAGGTTGTTGTGCGATTTCAGGTACTCCAGCCCCTTGTCGACCGTGCGGCGAATGTTTTCCATTATCTCCTTCTTGATAAGCTTCCGGTCCCGGCCGGTCGGGACCGTTGGTAGCGGTGCGATCGATTCCGGCTCGATCGGTCCACCGGTACGGACGCCCGTAGCGCTGAAGCGCAAGTTATCGAAATCGCTTAGCTCAATCATGCGCTCCAGCTCTTCCGACTCATCAAATCGTATCGTGAGGGTACTGGCAGCGCCACCGTTCACCGATGAAGGTTCCTTGGCCGGTGCGGGCTGTGTTTCCTCGCTACCGCTGCCCGAACCACCGCCCGACCCACTCCCACCGGCATCGTAGTCGAGCAGCGTAAAGTTGTCGAACACTTGGAGGCCCCACCGGATGTGGTCCTTCTCGCTCGAGTGACGTACCCGCGACCGGCCATGCCGAATGATTAAGTACTCCGAGCTGGAGCTGCAGCAATTAGCCGCGAAGCACGCCAGGGACACGAGCACGAAATGGTACTGACGTAACATGGTTAAAAGCTTCACCAGCGATGCTTTTCCTTCCTATCCACCGGCCCTGCGCATCGACATCGATCGCATCGGACAGGCCGTACCGGCTGGACAAGTAAGTATCGAAAGTACCCTACCCGAGAGCGAGGACACGCGTAATGAAGCTGTGCGCGGAGAATTAACCAGACACGGGGTGTGTTGTTTCAAGCAGCTTGTACCGCACCTTTAGCATAATGTTCACAACCCATTGCGCGGACACATAGCTGCTGGGAACTTGCGAGGGGAGGAATGGAGCGCGCTTCAATGTATGTATATGCAAACGAGCCCACCGGGAGTGATTTGCTGTTGATTCTGTAAATTGTTTTATCACCCCGAAGGCACCACCGCTGGCTGCATCTTCTGCGGAGCTGTTTACCGGCTACCGAAGATGGACGTTAAGAACCGATGCCGCACCGGATCTCCATTATGCGTTGCTTAAAGTATTCGGTGTTCGGTCGGAATCAATAAATCCATGCGGATTTTACCTTTTGATTGCCACGATTTGTACTCTTTTCTATGTGACACTAAGCGACACGGACCTGTGATCGATAAACGTAAACAAAGTTTGACAGCTGTTGACTGTCGCCTGCTAAGCACGTTTGTTTGTGGTGGTATCGTTTGCCGGCAGTTGGGATGCCTCTGGGGAACGTGTCGTTGAAGGATGTTAGCTGAAAATGAGAATAAAAAAGGAAGTATTGTAAGAAATAGATAAACATTTGAAAATAACAACTGAAAGAAGTAAAATTGATTTTGGGAAATAACTCGAACCAGAAACGTTTATAGTTGCTGTATAGAAACCATTCCATTTATCATCTCCGTATATTATACGATTCCCATTTCGTTGTGTCGTTTATCAGATTGGAAAACTTTTCTCCTTTCCTCCCCCGTACCAGTCCAAACCACATTCCAGTGCGAGCGAACTTTGCAAAACGTTCGTAAGGAAATTCAATCAATTTGCCAGCTGTGCACTTTTGGGAACAATTTTCCGTTCGATGACAACGTCCGGAGATTCGATGGCACTGACGACTGCTTGCATATTGAAGGGAACGAATCGATTTGCTCACTTAATAATGGAGATTGAGGGCATGCAAGACTTTTCAAATAGGGAAAACTTGCCAGCGCTTTCCAATACATATTACTAAAAATGATAAAGTGCTTGAGCGATGGTTTGCTTAGAACGGAGCAAGTTTCCTCACAAGTTCCACCGTAATTCAAACAGGAAAATGATGTTATTTCCATTCCGCTGCACGCAGTGACTGACTGGAAATCGTGCTTATTACACAGTCAACCAGGTACGGCTGGGTTTGAATACATACAGTTCCTTCCCGTCCCAAACACACTCACCGCGAGTAAGGTTTGCCTGTGTCCTGACCTGTCGAAACTGTCGGTATGTTGCGCCATGCACTAAACGAATCTTTTTCCGGTTAAAAGCAGCCAGGAAGTGATATCGAAATTTCCACCACGCTACACCGCGGTATCGTTTGACACACCAATTTTACACCTCCAATCATCGTATATAATGGGTTACGATTTTTCGGTAAGGCTTAGATTGCATATTACCCAAGGAGGGAAAACGGAAAGTTTTTGGGCAGGAAAAGAAGCATGTGCAGAATCAGAAATGAGTGGTTTGCGTGCTGGAATTATAGTAATTTGTCACAAACGGGATGCCGGAAAAGCTTTTCCTGGTGTGGTGCTGTGTATGATTATATATTTTGTGAGGGTTACACTATTGGCTGTTTGTCATTATGCTCAAACATGGGTGTTTATCTGAAATGAATGAGTTTTTGCCATAATAATAACTATCGAACATAATGCGTCGTAGAGTTTCTTGTAACGATGACATATTTTAAACTGAAACCACACAATCTTCCTGTTCCATAGCTGCTGTCGACAGGAAATAATAATTATCAATTATAGCTCTCCCCGGGCAACGAACAGCACCTTCCCAAATCCTACCTAAATGTTCCTAATGGTGTGCTACTTTTATATCATCTGCAGCAAATTGTGGCAATACTGTTTTTATTCGGTGTTTGAACATCGTGAATACGGAATCATCGAAGACGTCGTCTGGCAGTGGGCAAACAGCCAACCAGAAACTTGCCTTTGTGTGTGCGTGTGTGTGTCCGGCTACATTCTGGAGCAACCTCATCGATTGCAGTGTAAATAAAAATAGGATTATTGGAAATGAAATGGGAGACCTTCCGTCCGGCTCCAAGCAGATGCCACTCGACATCGAATCGGGACAACTTGCAATCCACTTTCAGATGTGTTTTTTTTCTCTCCTCTCCTTCGTACCTGTTTTCCGTTTTTATCGAATGTTTTTCGTTCCGTTTCTCAGTGAAGCGTTTGGTTTTTGGTTTTCTTCCACATCCTACCCGCAGGAGGGAAGATACAGTAAGCTAGATATCAGCAGACGCTCACCATTGATCCCTCCTCGGTGCAAGTGCATCATAAACGGAGGCAGACAGTTTCAGGCCCAACCATAGTTAGCTTCTGGATGGCCAACCATCCGATTCGTCGCCATTCAGGTTCGTTCCCATGCTGGAAAGCAGAACCTGTTTGGGACAGTGGCGAAAGCACTCGGGAAACTAGCCCAGGAAGTAATAATAGGAAAATCGATTTTCCTTCCACTTGTGTGCGTCCTTCGGTGGGTTTATCGGGCTGAAGTGCTTTCCAAACAGCAGTCAGGACCATATTTTTTCCACGATCCGTTTCTAGTGAGTTCACTTTTTTGTGGGTGCACAATGTGAGGCAGGAAAATGAAAGAATAAAATGAAAGGAAGGAATTGGAACTGGCATTGGAGAAAATGCCCAATTGAAGTAGCAGCTACATGGGCGCTAGTATCGGCCAGCTTTCACTTACTGCCCATTAGCGATATTGGAGGATAAGAATAGGGAAGTAAAATCGACACGGTGAAACGATCGGGCCAATACACCCACATCGTGGGGGCACAAGTACACTAACATCATGCTAAACGTTGGTGAAATTGATCGCTTCATTTTTAATCTTTGCCTTAGTCGCTTATGGCACTGTCTTCGTAGGGAAATTTTAAAATATTACTGCTTCATAATATATATTCTATATTACTGAACATAGTGTAGAATTTCAGTATTAAGCCTTTTAATATTTGTGCTTTAAAAATGTTCACTGTTTTATTACTTAAAATTTTATTTATATTTCTAGTTGGACGGCTTGACGCCGTATTGACATATTACTTAAAATGCTTTTTTGTGAATTTATGGCGATGATGAACTACCATCGGCGCCTCCATCAAATTTATAAAGTACTGGGCGCCTCCATCCATATACGCGCCCAGAAAATATGCAACATCTTCTACGAATGAGCGTAAAACAAAAATTGAAAAAAAATATTTAGTTAGATAAATCTGTTTTAACTAAACGATTATTCATACAGCGTAACAGCATAACAATGAGCCATCTCTTTAAATTCAAACTATCTGAGTGTAGTTTTTGGCAATCATAGCGTCGAAATTAATTAACTTGAGAAGCACTCGTGCAGTGTTCTACCGTGAACATTCTTATTAAAGAACTTGATCCTTACAGGCAGCACCTGGTGACCTTGGCCAACACATCAGCCAACACACGTGTGAGCAAGCATGAAGTCCACCGGCTTAACCGCGCTATGTTGGACTAGTTATGAAATTAATTTCCTTCGTTCGTGTGGTCGAGACGAGACGCACCACCCAAAATGATGAAGTTTTATGGTAATGAGGTACCAGGACTCGAAAGGACATCCGGTCCAGTATTGTCGCACCGTAGCACGTTGCGATACCGGCCTCGGTGGTCTCCATGGGGCCCGGCCCGTAATGATGAACTCATAATGAGCTACGGGGGACACCGGGAACCATCACCTCGCTTTACCCTGCCAGGCCGTCGACGCCACCGGAACTCTTCGTTATAAGCCATCTTGAAACAGAAACACACACAGCTGCACACATACACACACACCAGTCGACGGGATCGTTTGATAACCGGCTGGAGCGAAAGTTTAGTTTCATTAAATTTTAATTATCTTTGCTTCGTTCTTTTCGCATTCTTTTCTGCGCGTCCGTTGTTGGGGACGGTCCGACTCTCCTTCTCTAACGGGTTCTCGGGAAAGAAAAATCAGGAAGGTTGGGACCGGACCAACAAAAAAACCCGAACAAAATATCTATCGACTTAAGCAAAAAACAATTTACTTGTACGGTAAGCAGAGCGCCCCGTTAGTCTAACGGTATGGCAAGCGGGAGCAAAAGTTTGTTCATCGCTCTTGTTTCGCTGCTCTTGAAAGGGTTCGGAATTCCGTTCTCTTTTCGATCTTCGAGCCCTTGCTCGCAAGCGAGAAAGTTGCAAACGAGTTTGATACCGTGTGACTTTTCCGGGCGATCTTGGCAAACGGGATGAAATTAATCTTTACCAGAAATTAGCGAAGAACAGAGGCGTAAAAAAACCCTCTGCTGGAAAGCTTAAATGCCATCCTGGAATGCCAACGTTCTGCCAAAAGTGGAACAACGTAGCGTTCGATTAGCTGCGGGCAACGGTAGAAAAGGGGGTGGAAAAGCGACACTCGGAACACTTGCCAAGGTCGGCCCGAGTTCATAGAGCTGATTTGCTGACGACTTGCCACTGTGGCTGACATTTGTGGGTAAGTTTTGCAAACGACCCGTCGGCGTGGAGGGTTTTTTTTGGGGGTGAGCGGTGGAAAATTAATAAACATTTTCCTCAAAACCATCACTCGCTCCCGCTTCTGATTTGACTATTAGATTCTTGCTTCATACTTTGGTCTGACAGATTGAGCTCAAATTCCCCCCCATTATCCCCCTTGCCGTCGTCTACTGCCCTCCCCGAATCTGACTAGACCCAAGCGTCTAGTACGAAGCAGTTCAATGTTCTACTCGCGGTGAAAGATAGCGTAACGCTGACGAAGCAATACCGCTGTATTTGTTCAACGCGTGATTCAGTGCAGGAGTTTTCGTGGAAGTTGTCACGCAGATAGCTGAACTTCCGGCTTTGACAGGTCCTGCGGTACGGCCAAGCTACTCACGCTACCGTACGGCAGTGTGCTAGTGTAAATAGAGAGCTCCGTACAAACACACTCACCCTATCTATGGTGGGGTTAGATTTTCTCAGAATCTCCGACACTGTTTGGGTGTTGTCCCAAAGTAGGAAAGATGGCTTTTGGATCTGTCTCGAACGACTTGTGTGTGTATGTGTGTGTTTTTTTTTGTTTATGCTAGATCCGGAGCCCAAGCCACCGTATAATAGCATTCGTTTCGCGATTCGGTGTGTTGTTTATATCGTGTGCGGTGTGGTACGTTGAACAGAACGCGTAACATCATCAACTGTGACCCAGAGTCTGCAGACTATCTGTGGTAGTGGTGTTGATGGTGGTATTCGCCGTCGCACCACACGGAACGTGACAAACATCATATTAAACCAGCGTTTTCATTCGGTACGAAAAACACGATACATAAACCACACTTTCCATGTCCATGACGCTAATTTCCGAATTGCTTGCGGATATCTTGTTTGCTGATGTTATGAATAGCTTTTCCTGTTAGATTCTTTGCTGATTAGCGGAAGATATGATAGCGGTGAAAGCAAACCCACGACGGTGCTGTTTGTTGTTTCGAATGGCTTACTGAACTTACCGTAACTGATTCTGGCAGTTTCATACAGTGCCTCAAATGGAATTCCGGACACCTTTAAACCGAGCAATTGCTTGTCTTTCTAGGACAGGCCAATCATCATTCTCCTTTCACTTATCTTTTCCTACACAGTTCAATTAAACGCTGTCGAAGACAAAAGAGATTGGAAATCGGTTGCCAAATTGCTACATGGACAATACAGTCCAGAAAGTCCAATTTTTTGTAAACCCACTAGAGGATATTTTGTCCCTCAAGAATAATTAGCTAGAACCAGTTTCGCTCCATATTTCATTCCGGTGACCTTGAAGTCATCTAAAAATATGCTTTTTACTCTTTACTCATGCATGAGCATTCAAATTCCCATCTGTTTAGTGGTCAATCAAACGGGACGCAAATGCACTTTTGATAGCTTGTCATATGTAACATATTCATGGCAAGTAACTATGCCCATAAAATGTCCAATAGCACACACTTAGCTACAGTAGCTTGTACCGAGATGAAATCCATTGCAGAGTAGCAGAATAAACGAAAGCAGGAGATGATGCGGGATTTTATCTGAATTGTGTTACGAGTTAAAGCCCTTTTTTCGACGTCTTCCAAAAAGACCCCACCAGAAAATCATGAACGTAATTCGCTGACGTAACGATGGGGGTAAAGAGACACACAATAAAACATAATCTCGCACATCGCGTCACGTATGTCCCTTCAACAAATGACCCCCAAGGGAATGTACATGCGTGCGTTCCTAACAATGTGTACCATTGTACCACGACCGACACACAAACGAAACAGACGCAGCTTTGTATCCTTTGCCGTCCGTTTGCGTTGGTGGACGAAAAAGAAGACAGATAAAAAAATGTCCAGCTTTATAGCAAAAGCTGTAACGGGCTGGTGTAAAATGAGGGAGTTTGTTTCGGGGGCAAACGGAAAGACAAGCGTTTCCCACGGTTTACTGTCTGCCCGTCACCGTTTGATTCATCATCTTTTGTGAAAGCAAAGATCGTCTTAAAAGAAAAGCAACACGAAACAGCCCAACCATCTCAGGCAAGAGTGATAAGGATTTCAGCGTTCGGGAAAGAAAAAGCTTCTTGACTCCTTTTCATTTAATGTGCGTCTCGTGAAGCTATAAAATATTCACTTAATATACTAACCGGTACCCGGTGAAAATGAGGCTCAGAGCCCCCTCCCCGGAAAATGAGGCTTGGACGGGGAGAAGTGGCGAAAATGAAATCAACCTTCAACCAAAATGTCTACACACGCATATAGACGCTCGTGGGAAAGTCTTCCTCTTACGGGATGGTACCCTTCATCATACTGTTCCTTTTTTCGGGGCTTCGTGTCTGCACGTGTGAACGTCTTCGGTTACAGACACACTCAACTCTCATACACACAAACACACAGAGTAAGAGAGCTTCCAAAATGCCAAAGTTTTATTCAATCGACTAAACTCATTAGACACCGTTTGCGAGCAGCGTTGAATGTTGTCGTTAATTAAGTTATGTCAATTTATGTTGATTCATTTTGTTTTTATTGCTGCACACTTAAAAAAAAACCTCTCCACACCGGCTTTTTTCGGTCGTTGCGTATGGGTTTATGTAGAAGGATGGGAAAGGAAACATTGGTTGGGCGTGAGCAGCATTAAGCGTGTGCTTGTTGTTAAAGGTGCTCATCGAACGTACTTCCTACTCGCATTGAAAGTAGAAGAGTCCTTTGTTTTCTTTTACTCGGTGATTAAATTTTAGAATTTAGTTGACACCTTTCTTATTGATTTATTTAAGAGGAACTTAGCATTTATTCTTCATGAAGTAACTGTTTAAATTTTATCCAAGCACAGTTAAACAGAAATGAGGATAATGGAAGCCAAAAGCAATAGGAAAACTATTATCTCACATCAAACAACTCATTGACCACGTGTGAAGGGCGTGATAAGAGCTTCGAGCAACCCATCTTAATCATGTCCCGTACAATGCTCTCCATTATGCACTGTGTGTGAGTGTGTGTAATAGACAAAGGCCAGCTCATGACACGAACACACGCACACTCACTCATCGTTCTCCTTAACGTGCCTAATTGGCTCGATTACGAAACTTATCCATCACTTCGACGTTTGACGATGAACGCTCGATAACGTCCATTACGGGATGGAACGCCACAACGGTACGGTTAGGGAAATGGCGTCCCGTGATAATCAAGTCAACCCACTTTTACTTCCACACACCGCAAGTTGTAAGTGTGTGAATGTGTGTGTGTAATATGGGCTGGCACCATACACGTTAGTTAACTTCGTAAAAACTGGAGACCCCCCCTAAACGAGACTCTATGCTTTTAATAAATAAACCAGCTAATGTAAGAGATACCGATCGGAGTGTTTCGGTTCGGGGTGTGTTAACCGTTTGTGTGTGAGTGTGTTTGGGTGAGTGTGAACGGATGTGGTGCAGGGCATGAACGTTGTCGTTTTAGGTGGAAGCTTTCATCGTTCTTTTATCATCCTTCGTTTGGGAAACAAATTTAAATTACTTTTTGTACTTTAAGGCACACATCGTACAATACGATGAGTATGATTTTAACGCTTCTAATGAATCAGAAGCATGAAAACATGCCATAGGCGTAATTATTTTGCTTTCCCGAAAACAAAAACAGAAGAAGGAAAATGTTCCCAGAATTCGCTCTTCAACAATCTGAAAGACAAAGTGTTCCTTCAAATTGCTATTTCGACTTGCGGAACAGTCCTATCCTCTGGGTCATCGTTCCCCTAACGGACACTACCCTTAGGTAGAGCGATAGCATTAATTTCCACTTCATTCGAGAGAAATGAGAATGATGCTGAACCTCGCCTGAAGGCAACCGTGGCCAATGATACCTAGGGTGCCGCTATCATAACCAAACTAAAACCTTGAATGCCTCAATTTAACATGAGCTTTCAAAGAAAACAGATCCTCGCCACGTGGGAAAGTGTGGCAGGAGATAATGAAATATTTACACACTAAGTATGGTTCAAAGCGAATTCCAAACCGGTGGGGAGGGAGAACAAAACAAAGCGTGCCTTTTAATGCAACTAATTGTTTCCCAGAAGGTGGAAATATTGGGATGGAATATTGTACTAGAAAATAGGATCGAACATTTGGGTCTTTTTAGAGTTCCCGTGTTGATAGCCAAATATGAGCGGTCTGTTATTACTTTAACATTATGAGCATAGCATATGTTACGAAAATACAAAAATTGGGTTTTTAATTAAATTCATGTTTCGTATTAATAAATGCCTCACCGCTTACTCAATAAAGAGATTTTGATATAAAGTTTCTGAATCCGATCTCAAAAATACAGTTCAAACACCGAAAAATGGTCCAGTTTCTAACCGTTCTACTGCACCACAAGCACAAGACTTAAACTTCTGCATTTATCTGATTTGAATATCACAATATCTCAACAATTTTGTCATGGGATGTTCAAAAGGCAAAAAATCTTCCGCTGCGAAAAAGCGGCTTCCGTTGGCAAACATTTTCGGAAGCCAAATTTCCTGGGGTAACATAAACATTTAAATTTCAAAACCAAACCCTGCGTACCCGGTTTACGGCAGCTCGTACGACACACGGCACTAGCTTGATGTGAGATATGTTGCTACTGATGTGGACCATGTGTCGAAAGCCCTCCTGTCTGCTATGACCTATCTCACCGAGGAAAGCGTTGAAATGGTAGCTCCATCCATCCATCCGATACTTGGAAAAACGATAAGCAGCGTATGCCAAAAGCGTGCCGGTATTGCAATCGATAAGAAATGTCCGGCCCAAAAAACACGAGCCTGTCTTTATGATTTTTTGTTGAATATTCGAGAAAAGGATAAGGAGGAAGAGGTGATGGAAAATCGGAAGGTAGCAGGGAGCTTCAGATTAGTGTGGAACATGCATGCAAATCGGTCCGAAATTGAAATATCTTCGTGCACGGGATGTGCAAGCTGCCACGCAACGTACCGATCGTTCTGATCTTGGTGAAAGCAGTCGTCGGCTGTACTGGATGGATGGTGAAAGTATCATCACACCAGTATGCGAGTGTGTGTGTGTTTTTTGCCCCCCCCCCCCTCCCACAAACGATGATCACAGCGATGAGGGCAAATCCCTGACAAGGAATAATTTTCGACACGTGTTTTCTTTTCTATTTCGTGCCGCATCCTTTTGACACTTTGCCCGGACGGGTGTCGTTGATCTGAATTGCAAAAGAAGATGTACGATACAGCTTAGAAGGAAGCACGGAAAAGCGATAAAAGATGTGAATTTGTCTAAGAGAAAAGAACGAAATTTCTCTGGCAATGCGATGGGAGGTATACAAACATAAAATAAAAGCAAGGAAGTGGATTTCGCAAATATTCAGACATTCTTCACAATCGGGCCACGTGGTGTGCTAGATCGATGAGATGTTGGTAGCTTTCGTTTTTTTGCAAATCGATATCAAATATAAAACATTTTTACATGACATGTTTTTTGTTCTTTGTTATTATTTTCCTTACCTTCTGTTAAAAAACTAACATCAAATTTAAAATATTTGTAAGATAGTTTGAAACAATAAGCCTACTGCAGGACGGCACTGTCCGTGCTAAGCTCAGATTGAAAAGCTTTTCCATGGAGCATGGGAAAATAAAATCGAAAAAAAGCTTTTCTGCTAAGGGCATAAAACTGAATTTCGACCTTCACGGCTTGGCACGTGATTTTATTTTTATTATTCAATTGTGAAGGATTCGTCATATCGGAAAACGGAACAGTGAAGATGATGTGTCGCATCACATTAACACTCCGTTTTCCCTTCAGTTTTCCGTCGCCTTTTCCGCTCCGGTAGCTTCATCATGCTTTGGACGATACTCGCACCATAGAACGGATGATACGATTTTCCAATACTGGTTTACGTATGCTCTGGTTGCTGGTTTCGAAGCGTTTTCGTTTTCCCGGAAACACATCACGATGATTTGTCACGAAAACGATATGTTATGCAGGAAAAGAATCACGGATGGGAACGGCATCAAAACGGAACCTGGAGCATTACTATGCTGGAATTAGCTTTATACATACATTGGGCCTCAATATAGAGGTTTTTGTGCTCTAAGAGAGCTTAAAAGTTAGGCCTCAACCAAACTACCTGACTGGTAGAAACACACAAAAAACGTACATCTATGGTCGGTTGGGTGTAATTTTTATCCATCGATAGTTTACAGTTCCGGGATAGATTTTAGCTTCGATCCGTGCCGATTGTACCAGTTTGGCGAGCAAAAAACTACAAAGCTGCTCTAGAAAACACACTGGGAGAGTGAATGTTTACCATGTGAAATTGATTTCTGAGCCGCTTGCTTTCGATGTCATCGATTCTTTACCGAATGCATTCGAAAGCGGCACCCTATGGCACATACACACCGCTGAGCGAGAAGAGGAGAAAGAGTAGACAAAGCAAGCTTCTCCCAGCTACATTACTGTGATTTAACGTCCGACGAACGAGGACGCTGCAGGGTTTGGGAAAAAATCAACATTTCCTTTTCACTAGCTCAACTCCCGGCTACAACGTGCATGGGTTCATGGCCCCATGGTTCGAACATTTGTTTGAATCAAGGTCTGATTGAACAAGATTCTCAGCTTCGGGCGTATGTGAAACGGTTCGATTTGATCTGAAAAAAAAAACCCCATCGTCCGGCCGGCACCCACAGTTGGTGCCGCCTTTTCCCATACCCACACCGGTCACAGTATGATAATCCGAAAGATTTGGTTTTTGGCCTGCGGATGAGGAAGGTTGACCTTTTCCTAGTTTTCCCCAATGTTGTAATGTTATTTACTCATGAAATTAGAGAAAAGCGAAACCGTATGGTGTAGTATTTGCACGGATCGATCCTTTCCTTTCTCGAATAACATATTGATTAGGGAATACGATCGGAAAGTGATGACGTTTCATGGTGAGTGTGTTTTGATAAGATTTCTGGGCTGGTTTTGATGAATATTTGTATTATTATTTTGAATGGTAATTTCCTTTTGATTTTAGAGGACTTATTTTAGAGGAACTTTGGAGTTATTTTGAGATTATTGTTGTATATAATAGAGCCAATGAACTTACTTAAAATGCATATTAAATTGAAAGCAAATAAATGCAAATATACAGTAAGGATCAAAACGAAATGCACTAATAATGAAGTGTAGCTGATAAATTTCCATTCGGTCGCTCAATTGTGATCGCATTTTAAAATAAATATTAATGTTTTATGAAAATCATCCTGGCCAGTTTTTCCACCCCAAGTACGTGCTCTGGTCACCGTCCGAAAACCCCCATTAAAGTGGAACGTGAAATCATTTGCACAGTTTGCACAGTATGCGAATTCGTCCTTCCTGGAACGTGAGAATTCATTGACGATTTAATCAACGTTCTTCACACAATTATTACCCTTTTGAACCATTTCTCATTCGTGCAGGTGTTCTTTTTTTTCTTGTTGCTGCCCATACGTGGAACTTGATCGAAAGCAAGGCAACAAAAAAACCAACGAGCCTTTAATTAGTATAATCAAATGTACTCTAGCAGGGCCGAAAGGAGAAGCAATAAAATAATGATTCATCGAGAGCTTCTGCAGGGATCATTGGAGCTTACGTTTTTGCTCTCGGAGATTTCATTAAAAGCGCACCGTTTAATAAGAGTAATGAAGTGCTTTTAGCAGATATTTTTTCAAATTTTCGCTCTTTTTAATGGTGTACAATATTGCTTGGCATGATAGATAAGGTTTTAATATAGTTTGAGGATCATTTTCATAAAAAGTTAAGAGCAAATCAAGCATAGCTTATTTTGTGTAATATAGTAAATGACCGTTCTGTAACTGCTGCCACCAAGATTAAATTTTCGAAGCTACAATAAATTACGACACTACCTTCATTCAAAAGCAATATCTGAAACAATCCCCGACAGTTAAAGATGACAATCTCGTTGGAAATGTTCTACGTTCAACGTCCAATAGGATCAGTAACACCCCATCCCAAGGGCTCCGTACCATTTGCCTTCCACAACAAATGTGACACAATTTGTCCTCTCTGTCTCTACACTCTTGCTGGACATGGACAGTTCAAAATCAGTACTGCTCCACCCTTGCACCGTTTGACACACGCAAACGGAACGAAAGGAACGTTAACGGGACTAAATTATGAACCGTAAACATGAACCAACCCTTGTCCAGGGCGAGGCTTTGCCAGCATTAGGGCCGGGCAAAATTGACGACAGACTCGATCCCAACACCGTGCAACGGCTGCCTTAACATTGTAAACCGATGGAACGTACAGGAAGCACGGGTACAGTTTCCTTTTTCCAGTTGATACCAATGCCGTTCGAATGGTGGAAGCTTTAGGTGGTTCACCATCCAACCGTGGAACGCAATAGCAAACGAGTTGTTTATTTACATTTTAAATTTCTTTACCCCGGGCGTCATTGGCTAACCATGGCACGGTATTTGCGCTGTCCTATAATTGGGGCTTATTATACATTTCCCAGTATATTCCCAGGGGAGAATTCCTACAGGACGGCTGGAAATAGTTATGGGCACAAATAATTGTTGGCAATATTTACGCAAGAGAAAACTATCGCGTAAGAATTGGTTGACGTGTTTAGTGAGGGAACGTTCAAATACAGCTTATTGCGCCGGAGAAGTAATTGGTCCAATATTGAAACTAAATGGACATTTATTTATCTGCATTTGGACATATGGGTTTGTGAAATATTGTAATTTAATCTCTGCTCACTAATTCCAAATCAACCACAAATGTTTCAAACAGTTTACAACCTATTAGCATCATTTGCATTCAAGCTAAAGCATAAGAAGGTTAAAAACGAAGCTAAATTACAATTCAAAATAAAGCGCTGGGCTCTCATCAACACAAGATGGCTTATCGCTGCCGAGCGGCGTTTGTCTGCCACGAATGCTACGCATGCTTTAAACGCAAAGCAAAACGCAGTCGGTGAAAATGCTAATTGTGTGCTGGTTCTGGTTTACATCTCCGTGCACGTATCATTCGGCATGTAAATTCGACGGCAGGCAGCCGCTTTGCATCGTAATGTTGTGCAGCTGGCAAATGGTGTAACGCGTCCCAAATTTGACTTGCTAAATGATGCATAACGGCAACGATTGTGCCAACATCGGTCGGTCGGCACTTTGCGTTGGTGGCGATACACATACACACTCGCAAAAACATTTCACACTCAGCTGCGCTTAGGGAAAAAGGAGTTATCTAACTTTGTGTGCAGTGAGTGCATGGTAGAAATGAACTCATTGAAAAGTTGCGTGTGGGCGCACCAGGTACCAGGCGCCTCCATGCGGTCGAGATGAAAATGAGGCGCGAAGTTAAAAAGCTTTTGAAATGTACAATTGAGCCGGTGCTAAATATAACTTGCAATTCCAAATAAGTTTTTTTCGAATTAGCACAACCTTATGATAGAAATGCAAAACAATTTTGATTCCATGAACCATAACGCACGTCTCTTGTTAGTGGAAGTGAAACACATCTGAAAGGTTTATAAAATCGAAAATCGATATAAAAAACTGTTTGTCAACTTTTAAGCCTAACATTCAGAACTTTAAAAAATATTACTTTTAACCAAACAAGCGTTCAACTATACCAGGCACCATGCGTCTCCATTTTAAAGCAAGGAAAATAAAGAAGAAAGATTGTTGTGATTTTCCCCTGTAATTTCGTTTTAATATTTTAAAGAATTTCCTCGTCAAAATTCAAATAACCATTTCGATGATGGTTAGGTCCAAAATGGTTTGAATTAAAGTATAGAAAATATATCTTATTTTATTACTCGCGGCAGTACCGTGCAACCTAATAAATAATAATCAAGATATTAATAGCCATTGGCATTAGTTCTATCGATTTTCCCCGAACGGAAAGCTGCATGTTCCTATGCCAAAATGTGACTTTAATTCATCGCTTACATCGATCTTTTCGCATACGCTAGGGCTTCTATGACGCAAAACACAGAGCATCTCGTCCATATTTCGCAGCTTCCTGGTTAAAGCGTTTCGCACGCCGGCCTCGGTAACGAATTCGCATTCTCCCTTACACCGCGAACATAACCGTAATATTAATGATAACGTTTATGAAGATTTCATCCCGTTCATTGGACCTGCATGCCATCACGATTCGGTGGCCCTTGTTTAGGGACACGTTTACCATTCGTTCGGGTTCGTTAGGGACCGATGTTTCGATCCTTGGTATATTTTGTCTTTTTCACTCTCTCTCTCTCCTTCTCATCGAAAACAATAGATTCCTTAACGCTCGAAGTAGTGCCACGTAATTGGGCTGTGCTGGAACGAGTGAAAGTAACGACACACGGGCTGTGGCGGGGAAAAAGCGTTCCCGTTCCCGTGAAAAGTGAAACCAGACCAACCAACCCATCCTCAACTAGACACTAGAGTCTTTATGTCACGTTTCATAAGGAAGCGCGTTCGTGGATTCGGTCGGCTGGAATGGTTTGATGAACGGCCAACAAACGAACGGCCTCAAGGGACGCCGGGAATTACGCAATTGGAGACGGGCACGATGGGAATGCCAATTGTGCCGTTCAATCCGCCCTCGAGGGGTTACGCTCAAAATGCCTACCTATTCTTACCGTATCGACGAAGGAAAACCAATCCTTTCTTTCCCTTTTAGCTAGGCCCATCTTCGGTAAACATCGCAGCAAATGCTTTGTTTTGGGCCTCTGGCGGGTTTTCTGATGTTTTTCTTGCCTTCGTAATTACAGTTCATTGGAATGCTAATAGTGTAGGCCTCGTCCTCCACTATCATCGTCTTTTCTAGTGTTTGGCTCGCAGGACAAAAATTCGATTATAGTAAAGAAAAACGAAAAGAAATTCTTCGAGATGTGCCTTTTTGTGAGAACCCTCGTCCGGAAAATTAGGACAATTATTATGGTGAAACGTCTTTTCTCCGGGCACCTTAAAACGGTGAAGGTCTCGATGGCTTGATGCAAATTTCTCGTCCAGAGAATGGCTTTTTCACAAAGCACGTGTTGGACCTAGTTTACGGTTCAATGTCCATTCACGTTTGTCCTCGTGACCTAAAAAGCCTTCGATCTACGGAGTGAACGATAAAAACTCATTTTCGAAGACAAAAAACACCAAGGAAGAAGATGGAGCAAAAACGATGCCACTAGGTTGAAACAGGGCCCAGGGACCGCATCGTAAACCGATACCGATTATGGCTGTCTGTCGTCGAAGGTATTAAAAAATCAATTTATTTTAATGGTAGCTTATGGCTTCCGTCTTCAGTATTGCACCGTGCACCCTCTAGAAACGGGGCACTACTAATGAATCTCGCATTTAATGCAAATGTCGTAATTTTTCAGACTTTACCCGTAACGATTAGTGGGCCAGATTCGGCCAGTAGCAAACGAAAAAAATCCAGTGAGATGGGAAAGGAAAGAAAAAATCATCCAAAAAAGGCAAATGGTTGTTTAAAGGAAGACCAGACCGAAGCATCGTTGAACGGGTGATACCAAAACACCGACACCAGTTTGTACAACCACTTTGCCACTTTTATCGTGCCCTTTTGGTGTTGAGAACGTGAACCGTGGGACAAATGTTTTGCAACAGCATCCTTAAAGTTTGCCCCTATCAGCGTCGTCGAACCGTGAGAGGGTAGTTTTTTTTCTCCTAGCTGCCACCCTAAAAAAGAAATGCAGCTTGGGTGGGAATGCAAAAATAGCTCGAAACTGTTTAAATTGAACGTGGGTTAAATAGCGTCGAAAAAGAGCACACAAAACTGCACGGACAATCTTCAAACACCAACGCTAACCGAATGGTGGAAAATGGACGTTCCTGCCATTTTAAAAGGATGAAGTATTATTGAAAATTGATTGCAATTTATCTCGCAACGCTTTTAACCTTTGACATTTTTCCCTTCTATTTGGGGATGACGAATTTGGTATTGCAAGCGCTCGGTGTGAACGAAGGCAGATGCTCTTTCGCGAGATGGTTCAAATCGTTTAGTCAGTGATAGTGTTCTATTGAGCTTTAAGGTGATTTAAGGTGGTTTCCAAATTAGATATTCAATGATAATTATTAAATTTAAATTGTTCATAAGACATTTTTGGTTTTTAAATGAACAATTATAGTAAGCGACGCTCAGTAGCACTTTTGCTTATGAGTCTATGTTCTTAATTAGATAATTTATTCATGATTTATTCAATAATGCAATGCAATGGTGGCAGAATGCTTCGATGCATTCGGTCAATCTTAGTGACTTTTCTATTTAACTTTTTAACATAAAAAAGATAGAGTTTGCAGCAAATCGTGTCAATAAAATGAAGAAGTGTAAACAATGAGTCAATAAGCAATAAAAGAGACCAATAGAACCATTAAAGTTATATGGCAAGACTTAAAACATTAATAGAAGGTTTAAATGGAAGCATATTGTTCTAATCCCTTAGATTTGAGGCTTTCAGCTACATTCCTATTTCTTTTCTCTTTGTCTCGCTCTTGCTCTTTTCCTTTCTCTTCTATTTCTTTCTCATTACCTTTCTGTGTTTCTCGTAGGTATAAAATCCCTTATAGGTCGTTTCGTTGCAAGCAGGACTTACTATTATCCAAAGCCAACAAAGCCAGGGAATGGTATTCGTAGACTTCGTATGGTTGTAGTGCTTTTATGATAGTAGTTGAGGAAAGATTTAATATCCAGAACGTCGTTTGGAACGTTTGTCAAGCTTTCACTATACTACTGGAATTCCAAAGCATTCTTTTATTTGAGTAATATATCGTAGCATTGTTTTATTTCTTATCATGAAGGAAATATAATTAAACGTAACAGGATACTTGATGCATTAACATTGTTAAGAAATTTTCCACTTCCATGGAAAAACCAGCGAATGATACCATAATCCTCGCAGCCTGAATTCTTTTAACTTTTACATCTTCTTCGAAACATCGTGGAATGAACGCACCCGTGGAGAAAAAGCCGAACTAAATCATATGCACCGTTATCTAGCAAGAAAATCGAGGCAGATGAGTTTCTACGATTACGAAGATAGTTCACCGTACGGGGGATGTACCGACCTTCTGTCAGTCAGCAAATCATTTCCAAACGCATGCACACGTTTCGGATGTCGCAAATAGCCCTTCAGCTGTAACGGGATTACGTCTCTTCCCTCTCTCTCTCTCTCTTCTCTTGCTCCTTTCTCACCTCATATCTGTTCAATTTGAGGCAATCACGCTTCGCTTGATCGCAAAGCTTCAATTGAAGTTCCGTTGGGGTAGGCAACATTGAACTGGGCCGCAACAGATTCCCAGTTGCTTTTCAGCCGAATTCTTGTAGCGTAACACAGTTCGTAAATGGGTCCGTTCCGTGGAAAAGGTTTCCCCGTCACGAGGAGAACCGTTATCCACCGTACCAGATCGTTCTAGTCGACATCTTTTAAGGGAACGCTTTGTAACGGTTGGTAAACATTTGCTAAAACAATTTCCTTGCTGGACTTTTTTTGGGGTTTGGGGTGAAGGTTCTTGCGGGAAGAAAATAAGCTGACTTTTGACGCCGAAAGCATGCAGAACTGATCAAACGAAACGGCATGTCAACTTTAAGCCCACTCTGCACATCGTTGAACGGGTCCAATTTCCAGCCCGAGGAGATTGAGGAGTACTGTTTAACGTTTTTGTTGATATTGATTAATCTCAATGCTTATCAGACGGCGGAAAGCGATGATACGATTTAAAGTACTTGTTTTTCACTAATTTCTCCTTATACAACTAACTTTTTGCTTCGATTTCGAGTGACGTAAGTTCTTCGAAATAAAATACCTCGTGCTCAAAGAATGTCCAATATAAATTGGATCTCGTTCTTTGCAATATTTTTGATACTGTTAAAAAAAAGCGTGAACAAAAAGCACAAAACAGAAAAGGATGTATTTCCCCACGGTTCCAAATGAAACAAAACCAAGCAAAAACCCGTCCAACACATGGAATCGAATAAAACGGGAGCAAATACAATCGGGGTGGTGAAAAAAGCGTACCGAATAAAATCCGGAAAGATTTCCACTTTCCATCAATCAAATTGTGAGCGGCAAAGGTAGAAGATCAAAGACACGTTCCGTCACGGTAATGGTAGCTTAGGGCAATGGCAGACAGGCAGCCGGATAGGCTTGTTTGCTTCCCTTGCTCACCCTCCATGCAACCATCTGCTGCAGGGTAAAGCTCGTACCACAAGCGAGTGGCTATCGAATGGTCGTGAAGTGCTAAAGCAGCAGCACCAGCATCCGGGCATCCGGCAAAACCACAAAATGTCACGATTGAGAAGTTCGAATCGAATGTGATTGCTCTAAATACCCGGCCCAAAGCTGAGTAGGGTTTTTGTTTCTGCGAATGTGGATACGAATAGATGGGGAGAGAAGAAAGGAAAACGGAGGGTGCGTGGGAATAGAAAGGGATGAAGCCCGAGTAGATGTCAAGATCGGTCAACGGGAAAATGGACGACCTGTCCATAATCGAAAATAAAAACCCCTGCCATGAAACCATGATGTTTTGTGGTGCTTTTCCTCTCTTACTCTCTTGACAACTTTCGCTCCTTCTTCTGTCCCTCTCTCTCCCTATCAGTTTTTTTATACGTTACACTGTTACGCCACCAAAATATTGTGATTGATAAATGCCATTTATCCTGCCTTATCCGATAAGAGCTTTTTACACCCAGCGGTGCAGCGGTTAATGGGTTTTGGGAGCTGCAGAGCAACCACTAGGAAAAAAAAGCTCACCACCACCATTAGCATTTTTGCATTTAAATGTATAAAGTGGATGATAAATTGATGGAATTCATAGCTAATTCTCTTTTTTTTGCAACTATACCACCATTCTACGTGATAGCTCCCGGGGTCGGGATATGGTAATGATAAAAGCTTTTTTTTTTTTTTGTAGAAAAATGTATTCTGCTTTTAAGTAGTACAACAGTACACACATACACACACAAAAGGCTAGAATATTTTACGGCTCATGAAAGATTTGTTTCACTTGTACCACTCTGTATCTGTTCTGGGGCCGATATATAATATCAATAAAACCCATCCCGTGCTAGTGCAAAAGCCCTCGATCGTGGTTGCACGAGTACGAGATTCTAGCTTTTAAACGAAGAGCTTCACATAATTTACATAATCCATAAATTTTATGTCTTTCACATGTGTATATGCAAAGTGAAGCCACATAGCACCATAGACAAATAATCCGTTACACCGATTCGTTCGTTGTGCTGGGGGGGGGGGGGGGGGGTAAGCTAAGCCTGCCCCTGGAACCGGGAACGTTCGTATGTAAATCAAAGAGGCGAAAGCAAATAAAGAACGAATTTTCGTAAATCGTAAAAATTTTACTTTTGTTTCCTTCGTGAGCCGGAAATTGGTTCGCGGTATAGGTGATGCTCAGATGTACGAATGTAATGCAGTGGAGACAATAAAAATATTAGTAGGAGTACTTTAAATCACAAACTTAGCATTGTTTTATCACAAACTCAACACAAAGGATAAGAAAAATTTTAAATAACAATCGTACTGAAATAATCCCTAATGTACTGGAAATGCAATTGGTAAATGAATTTGCCAACGATCAAATTTCCAACCAAGTTCACGGAACTGTTCAATTAATGCCACAAAACTGGCATATAATTAATATAAAAATTCCAATCAAACTCTTTCAATCAAGTCCTCAATCCTTCTGCCCTCCCATGTCTCTCCTACTTATTTCCTCCCCAAAACAGCTCAAATTGTCAATCATTCCCGGGAATGCTTAACCAGGCGAAAGCGAATGAAGTTTAATTAAGAAACGCTTGGAAAAAGCGATTAATCGAACACTTTGCTTCCAGCATTGATTCGTTGGCCTACACCAAATCCAATATCAAGCACAGCAAAGCACCAGGGAAGCACCATTGCCATGCGGACAAAACAGCAGCATATTGCTTTAATTGAAGCAGTAGCCCTCAAGTATTAGAGTTGCTGTGTGTGCCAAAATCCTAGCGGGCCCAAAAACGAAACGAACACAAACCCGGAACTGTTCTGCATAATTCCTTTGAACTTACCGCAGCACTGCACACCGGCTGAATGGATTCACGGAAAATGACCCAGGGCAACTAGGGAACAAGTACCTACGGAGAGCAAAAAAGAAGAGGCGAAACGTAAATCGGATGATAAAACCAAAACATCGGGCCACTGTTGTTGGCGAAACAGAACAGTGAAAAGGTATGGAAATTGCTATTTTAATACAACCAATGATCAAAGGTAGTGGCAGCGGTAAACGATGTTGTCCGCAGCGGTGTCGCGCGACGAAATTCGAGGTCCGTCTTTCGAAGCTCCCGCGGCCATGACCATGTCTTCCCCCGTGTCTGTCTGTAACGATTATTCGGCGATACGCGGTTACAGGGGAGGCTGCGGGAGTAAACACCCGCCCAAAACGTTTTGGAGGCCAATTTCCATTTTTATTGGAAAAAGCGCCTTCGGTGGCATACTTTTGTTTTCTACCGTGCCGGCTTGGCAAATGGCATATTTTTCCGTGTCCGTGTTTTTCCTATTGAGTTATCTTCCGCCAACGGGGAAGTTGGACATTATTCCAATGCGCTGGTAGGTCGGTCGGTGGGTCAAAATGTTTCAGTTTAGGTGAATTGATTGAATTTTGCTCTACCGTTGGTCACTCACTTATCTTTCGCGCCTGTATGATGCTTTTTTCGTACTGTAGTGTGAAGGGGATTGCATAGATTAAGGGGCAGTTTTTCTTTCTCATTCGGTTACTAATGTTTCTATTCAATTTTGTGTGTTCGCCTTCAGCCCTTTAAAAGTAATCCAAGTTGTTGTTCGCAACCCGGCAAAAAAAGGCCACAAATTAAGAAACGATTTGTCCATCCCACACTACGCTTCACATTCGAAACACTCTAGAAGGACGCTAGAAGCACCTTGCACTTTTCCAACACAATACAGTGCACAATGCAAGTGGACTGCAAGAGCTAGTTCCTAGTTTGCGGCATCGCACGCCTTCCACTGACCAACTTGATGGCCCTCGACCAGACCGGCTGCCGGTTGCGAAAGGCCAAGAACAATAAATTTATGCCCCAGAATCACGCTTCCTGGCAGGGCACGTTCATTGCGCATGTGAGACCATTACACGAGCAAAAGTGCACGGAAAAATGCACTCCGCACGGGGGAGGGGCCGGAAGTGGCACACTATCCACCAACGTGCCGTCCCTCTCGAGCACGGTGAATGCTTGAGGTTCGGGAAATGTCAGCGTAATGGGTTTGCAATTATGCAGCCTTTTTTGCTTCCGAGGTTGTAGCACTCGGTGCGAGTTGTTGTATCGTATTGCAGTAGAAAAGCCCGTTCGTCCCATTGACCTCGGTGTGCGTTGTTTTGGAGATCGGAGATGAGGGAGGAGGACCTCCATTTCGTTTTTCCCTACCTGGTCACCGATTACCGTTCAAGAAGTCTTTGGGAAAAAGAAACGATATCATCACACTTTTACAGCGAACGGTGCAGTGCCTTATCTTTTGCTCTAAATGAATACTCACACCGGTGCGCCTGTTTTCCTGTCAAGCTGTCCACACACATACCACCACCACACAGTCGAGCCTTTAATTAAACTAGCCTTACCCGGCATCGGCTGCCCGTTCCTCCTGTGTGTAGCAGTAATTGACGGCATAATTGTGTGCTGCTCAGTGCAGCAATGGCAAGATAATATAAGGGCGGTCAGTTTTTGAAGCGCTGATCGCTCAAGGTACGATAAGTGGCCTAAGGATAGTGTTGAACGGTTGGTACATCATCGTGACAGGATAATGTTCCACTGCACAACGACAAAAAAAGTAGTAAAAGCAATTCTGGCGTAAAATGAATTTTTAAGTAATTCCTACGCGTCCCAACTAATTAGAATTTTTCAAATTATTTCTTTTCACTGCAGGGCTTTGGAGTAGATGTATATTCTATTAAAATCGCAAATTTAACAAAATGGTTGATAATTACTCCAGACCATGAAAACTCGCAGGACCATGAAAACTCGCATAAGGCTGCAATACCTGAAAGTATGCAATCGCCTGTTTAATAAAACATAATAAAACTGTACTCTAACATCCATTTGAATACATGTTGATAAAAATTGAGCTCAATCCAATAATTCATTCAAAGGTCAGTTGTTAAATAAAAAACCTTTTAATACTTTTATTGCATAGCTTCAGGCGCTATCACTCAAAAAATGATTTCTCCATCCTTTAATCGCAAAGCGTTCTTCAGTAGCTTTATCAGGATTCGAGACCAAACATAAACTACACGAAACTTAATATCGCTTTGATCGCTGTAAAATTTACCATTCATTGCACTGCAGCCACGTTTGAGTTCCTTGCCACCTTTCAATGCCCATTTCCCCGCAGACAAGCGTACGATATTTACCTCAACCGCTTAGCGTTACGGAATGGCACTTTATCGAACCATCTGCTCCGCGTTCCATTGCCCGCTTTTAGGGAAGGAGCCAAAATATTGTCAACTAACAGTCAAACGCTTCACACAAGACAGCTTGTGTGGGTCGACCGTTACTTACTTCAAAAATCAATTGACTTGTTTATCGTTCTGCCACAGGAGCACCTACAGCACCTTCTTCAGCGACCAGTGAGTGAAGGTATTCGATGGGGCGATTATGTACCCTGCCAGCCAGTTATTTGTTCTTCGCTGGCTGCTTGCTCGTTTGCTTTCACACCGAAATTCTCGGCAAAGGAATTCTATCGCTTCTATCGTGTCGAAAATGTGCCACCCCGTGATGTTGTGTGTGGAAAGATTGAACAGGATAGCAATGAAGAAAAAAAAAACACCGGCGCAAAAAATAAGGAAAAACACCTTCTAGAGGGAACATTTTGACACAACACCATTCTTCAGCGACAAACCCGGAAGCCGCTATGATGCCAACGGTAAACTGTACGCTTCGTTGAGCGCACACAGTAGAGGGTGTTTCGTGTGCTTTTTTGTTTTGTTCTCTTCTTTGGTGGTAGAAAGTCCCATTCTGCCTGCTTATACACGCCATCAAACATCAATACATTGCCCCGTACCTGGTACCTTATTCTGCAACGCGTTTCGCAGCAAAATGGTAACCGACTTCCCTATTGACGTGCACTTACGCGGGAAGCGTCTCCCGATTGTTGAGCGCGTCTTTCGGAAAAGGGAAAAATGTCAGTTGCATCAGTTGCGTTGCTCGAGTGGCCAATCAAACACTCAAAAATCAAACACACCGCTCTTACCGACGGTGTTGCAAGCAAAAGCAGGCAGTCAAACGACGTTTTTCAATTTCCGTTGCGAGTTTGTGACGAGAAGTGGGGAAAGGAATGGGACCGAAATACGAACATTTTTCAAAGGTTGACAAGCAACAAGTGTTGGCATTTGACTTTTTCGACTGGTGCTTCATGTCCGCTTGTTGTGTGAAGGGACACACAACGGTTTGCTGCGCTTAAAGCTTTCGAGCAAGGGGTTTAATTTATTTTTCGCGCAAGCGAGTGTGTACAAGTTCGTGGTGAACTAAAGGAAGAACGGGAAAAAAACCTGGTTGAAGTAAACGAAGGTAATGAGTTGGGTAATTAATTTTCAGTTTTGTTAGGATTAATTTTCCCCCTTTTTTCATTTGAAAAGTTTCCTTCACGAGGAAGCACATGAAATGGGTAGTGTAGTAGAGGAATACTTTAGAAGACTTTTGTTTATTTCTCGTTTTGTTTGTGCGCTCACCGGCGCGATGTGGCCTTTGGCTTATCGATGGTGGTCCGGCAACCTTACGAGTGAAGCTCACGACAGGAAGAAAGCAAGCAAGCGCCAGAAAAAAATGGTGATGTTGTGCAGGTGTCACATAAATCAAAACCCCCGTGGCACATGGCATTGACTGTTGGAAGGGCGCTCTTTTAAAGGTTAACTTTTGACAGAAAAGTGACATGAAAGTTAAGTTCAAATATTTGTGCGCACACACACACACTCAACCTTCCCATGCGTTGTGAAGTGTGGCGAGAGTGGTAAAAGGGATCTCAAACGGTTCCTTGTTTTTCCTTCAACCGATGAAAAAGTGTTTCCTCCTTTACACATTATTTCT